>NW_024426552.1:66070217-66215536 GCF_017311325.1 Ursus maritimus | reverse complement strand
TCCTGCTGAGCAGGGAGCCCGATGCGATGCAGGGCTCAGTCCCAGAATGCTAGGATCATGACCTGAGCTAAAGGCAGACGCTTAAGGCTGAGCCACCCAGGCACCCCAAAGATACATGCATTTTTAAACATAGGTCTTCCCAAATTGCCTTCTGCCAGCAATGTGTGAGAACTGCCTTCATACGTACTACCAGCAAACAGCAATAGGTACTATGGCTTTGTGTGTCGTGTGTGTGTGTGTGTGTGTGTGTGTGTGTGTGTGTGTGTTTACTTTTCATTATGGAGAATTTCAGATATGCACAAGAGTAGGCAAATAGTATAATGAATTCTCATGTTCCCACCAGCCAGCCTCAACCACCACCCATCCATGGCCAATCCTATCCCATCCGCTTCCCCGGTTTCACATATTTTAAAGCAAATTCTAGACACCATATTATTCTAGCCATAAATATAAATAAAAATGTATTTCTAAAAGATAAAATAAGTACGATATTATCATCATATCTTTAAAAATTGATAATTTTTATTAAATATTCAAACAGTATTTACATTTTGAGTAGGAATTCAAGTAAGGCCCACAAATTGCAATTACTTAAAATCTTACGTCCTTTTAAATTTATAGTTTCCTTCTCCATCTTTTTGTTTCTTATAATTTATTTGTTGGAGGAACCACATTACTGGTGCTGTGAAGTTTCCCGCAGTCTGAATTTTGCAGATTGCATTCCTATGTTGTCCTAGCTGTTTCCAGTGAATTGGCAGTGGAATTTAAAGGCTTGGCCAGATTCAGGTTTGATCTTTATGGCAAGAATAATTCATAGATGGTGTCTGTTCCTCCATCAGGGTCACATCCTATCTGATGGTCTCTCCCTTTGTGATATTAGCAACCAGCCACTGTTGCTCTGTGTCCAGATCCATTCGAGTTGCAAAATGACAGTCCAACTCTATCCTTTTTCACTGAGGGCGTAAAAACTTTCTCACTTCTGCTGTTTGATTACCCAATGATACAGTTTATATGCATAAGAAAAATGCAAAGTTCTTTCCAGATGTTTACCAGTTTTTGAAGTAATGCATGGGTTCTAGGCTTCTTTCAATGGTTTTAGTATCATTATGAGTCCATAGATTAAATTTATTTGATGTGTTTCAATTCATTGCAATTATGGTTCTTACTGATCCTTAAATTGATCAGCGGCTATTTTTATGTGTGCCTGTGTGATGGGTATCAAGTAATTTTATGTTGCTTTCATTTTTATTTAATTGCTAGTGACTTTGGGCATATTCACGTTTGTTGGGTCTTTTGACTTAAGTGAATTGTTTATTTGTGTCTCTTTCACAATTTTTTCCATTGTTGGCTTTATCAGTTTTTAAGGGTACTTTGTATAGAAAGGAATTCCTTGTGAGAATATAGTAGCACAAACATTTTTCCAGACATCTTAATTGCTATTAACTTTGTTTTAGTACCTTTTGCTATACCTATATGTATGTGTATATATAATGGTCAAATATGCCTGTCATTTATTTTGTAGTTTCTTGATTCTTAATGAGGAAAGTCTCCCCAAACCATAGATTGTACATGTATAATCTCCTAGATATTTTTCTTCAAGTTTTAAAATTATTTTTCTTTTACACTTTAATCTTTAATTCATTTGCAATTTACTTTTGAATTTAGCCCATTTTTATTTTATTTCAGATGGGTAGCCAGTTGTACCTCCACTTTTTTTTTAAGTTTTATTTTTTCTAAAGATTTTATTTATTTATCAGAGAGACAGAGCGCAAGTGAGCACAAGCAGGGGGAGTGGCAGAGGGAGAAGCAGACTTCTCACTGAGCAGGGACCCCAGTGTGGGGCTCCATCCCAGGACCTGATGACCTGAGCCAAAGGCAGACACTTAACCTACTGAGCCACCCAGGTGTCCCAGCACTTTTTTTTTTCACTAGTTCATTTTTTCCCCATTGAACTACCACTTTAGCACATTTCTAATAACCACTGTCATGTAATTATCAATTATTTTTTCTGTTCCACAAATTCCATATTGACTTGACTACGTGAAGTGTGTTGTATGACTGATATCTTAGTAAGCCCCTACACATATACACTCTTTTCTTACATTTTTATAGTTGCATTAGCTCTTCGTTGGCATTTGTTTTCCATGTGAACTTTAGAATCATTTTACCTAATTCTTTTTTTTTAAGATTTATTTATTTATTTGAGAGAGAGAGAGAGAGAGAGTGCACAAGTGGGAGAGGCAGAGGGCGAGGGCAAGAGAAACTCAAGTAGACTGTGCGCTGAGTGCAGAGCCCAAACCAAGACTCAATCTCATGACCCTGAGATCACAACCTGAGCTGAAACCAAGAGTCTAACACTTAACAAACTACACCACCCAAGCGCCCCCATTTTACCTAATTCTAAGAAAAACACTGTTGTAATTCTAATTGGAACTACATTAAATGTATATATTAAATTTATTAGAATTAACAGTTTTACATTTTCTTTCCTTCTGGAAACATAACTTTCATTTTATTCAAATCCTGTTTTGTGTGTTTTAATAGCCCCCTCCCCAACTTTTCTTCAGTACAGATCCTGAGTCTATTTTGTTAAATCTTTAAGTATTTAGAATTGTTGTCACTATCATAATTTGAGTAGATGTTATTAGCAGCATTAATGATCATAGAAACATAAGAAAAAACTTTCCAGGCAGAATGTCCAGTCACTGGAACTCCTAACTGAATTGAAATCTGCTTCTCATATCACCAGGAAGGAAAGGTGGATATGCCCTTAAGACAGTTTAGGTATGGTCTTGCTGGTGGTAAGGAGAGGGACCAGATGAGCCCTGGAAGACCAACAAAGAAGAGGAATCTGGAATGTTGCTGTTTTACTTAACCTCCTATTGTCAGGCTTCTGTTTATGTGAGGGCTCTTGACTTAATTAACGGGTTTTTCCAGTGGGTACATGGACCTGTTGAAGACCATTATAAAACATGCAGGGGTAATCCCTAACAAAAATTTCCCAAAAAAGGATTTCTTCTGTTGTTGTTTTTTTCCTCTCTTAGAAATTCCATTTTGTTGTTATGATATAGTTTGGTTGGTTTGTTTTTGCAATGAAAACCTTAAAAAAAAAATTTCCACAGATAAGTAATACAGTAAATGTAGCCATTCACTCACTTTGTATATTCACAAATAATGGAAAAAATTTCAGCCCATCAGAGGCCAGAGTATTGAATTTGGCATGGCAGGATTGAATACTTAATTGATACTCCACAGAATAATATTTACCATCTGTGGAACAATTATTGTGCATCAAGCACTCTGCTAGTATGCTTTGCAGTGTATTTTCTCATTCAACCTTCAAAACAACCCTATAGAGCAGACACGGTTTCTTTCACCTGTATCTCATTTTTTTTAAGGATTTTATTTATTTACTTATCAGAGAGAGAGAGAACACAAGCAGAGGGAGTGGCAGGTAGAGGGATAAGCAGGCTCCCGGCTGAGCAAGGATGCAGGACTCCATCCCAGGACCCTGGGATCATAACCTGAGCCAAAGGCAGACGCTTAACCAACTGAGCCACCCAGGTGTCCCTACCTGTGTCTCATTTTTAACAGTTAGGAAATTAAGGCCCAGAAGAATTTAAGTTACTTGTCCAAAGTCACAGGACTAGTTAATGACAAAGCTTCAATGCAAACCAAGGGGCTGATTCAGATCTTACCACTATATTGTATTCCCTCCACACAAAGAATTTGAAGTAGAAATGTACAACTTATCCTCTCACCTCCATTTCCCTTAAAGAAATTTTAATAGATTATATCATCTGGTAGATTCTCATAATGCAGAAAACGGAGTTTACAGAATTTATAAATCGAGGGACTTACATTTAAAATGCCCCCAAATTTGCTTTACACAATAGATGGACTTCTCAGCCATGATTTGCATGTGCTCAATTTGTCTTTAAATGTCGTCTTTGCTGTGCTGGGTTTTTATAGCACTTCCCTCTGTGGTTTCTAAGATAAGCCTCTACATTGTATTTGATGGGGAAGGGGAGAAAATAGAGAACCTATAGGTTTAACAGTAAATATGAGGGAGAATGATAGATAGAATGTGAAATAATGGAATGTGATCACCTGAGTCCATATTTGTCTTTATTTAAACTGTTGTTATTCTTTCTGACTATATGAAACAGAGGATTTAAGTGTTCTACAAAGTCATACATAAATGCTTAGTACATAAAATCAAGAAAAGCAGAACTGCTCTGGACAAGGAGTGGATGGGTGCTTGGGGGCCTGGCCCGAGTCCCCATTCCATCCACTCCGATCACCTCTTGGAATTTTAGGGGTTCTGCAGCTTGATATCATTGATTTGGATTAAATAAGTTTCAAACATACTAACCATAACATCTTAGACTAAATTTTAGAGTTATTATTATAAGAAGTGATCTAATGAAACAGCCCTTTCCTGAAAGATACCCAAAAAAATTCTCAGTAGAGCATACTCAGGGGATTGCAGTGTGCAGCTATAGGCAAGATGATGGCTACACTTTGCTTTCTACCTACTGTACTGTTCTTTCCTTTATTTCTTTTCCTAGCAATTAGAATTGTGACTTTTATGGTTAAAAACCTAATTTAAACATTTTTCTGGACTTAGGAATTCTATTTTATTTATTTTTTATTTATTTATTTTTTTAAAGATTTTATTTATTTATTTGACAGAGATAGAGACAGCCAGCGAGAGAGGGAACACAAGCAGGGGGAGCGGGAGAGGAAGAAGCAGGCTCATAGCTGAAGAGCCTGATGTGGGGCTCGATCCCATAACGCCGGGATCACGCCCTGAGCCGAAGGCAGGCGCTTAACTGCTGTGCCACCCAGGCGCCCCTAGGAATTCTATTTTAGTTACTGGCTTTGTAGTCAAGTATTTCCCCCCCAAAGACTAACTTGCTCAATTACATAATGATAATGCATGAAATAATAGGATTTAAAGTTCAGTTGACCCTTGAGGCACCTGGGTGGCTCAGTCAGTTAAGCCTCCAACTCTTGGTTTCAGCTTAGGTCATGATTTCTGGGTCATGATCTCAGGGTCATGAGATTGAGCCTTGCGTGGAGCTCATGCTCCGTGCAGAGTCTGCTTGGGATTCTTTCCCTCTTCCTCCCCCTCTGCCCTCCCCCATCTTGTGCACAAGCCTGCTCTCTCTAAAATAAATAAATAAATAAAAACTTAAAAAAAAAAACCCACCAAATAAAAAAAAAGTGCAGTTGACCCTTGAAAAATGGGGGTTTGAGGAGGAGGGGCACCAGCCCCCTACACAGTTGAAAATCCATGTATAACTTTTGACTCCCCCAAAACTTAACTACTAATAGCCTACTGTTGACTGGAAGCCTTACCAATAACATAAACAGTCGATTAACACATATTTTGTATGTGATATGTATTATATACTGTATTGTTACATTAAAGTGAGCTAGGGGAAAGAAAATGTTATTAAGGAAGAAGATAAAATGCATTTACAATGTTGTACTGTAAAAAAAATCCACATATAAGTGGACCCACACAGTTGAAACCCTTGTTGTTCAAGGGTCAACCGTATAGAAAATCAATTTATAGATATTTACTACAGGAACAAGTTCACAAACACTCTCTGGAGCTCAATATTCTGTATTTTCATTTGTTAATTCCTCTGGTCAAGACACTGGTCTTTAAACAGCCTTAAGGACTGAAAAAGAAATAGAAGCACAGTTGGTCGATTTCTAAATTTTCTTTCTGTTATGGATTTTACCTAAGCTTTAAGTAGTTCTCAGCTCTGATCTCACATCAGAATTATGGGGAGTGAAAAAAAACAATCATTCCCCAGGCTGCACCCCAGACCAACTGAATCCATTTCTGGAGGAGGATACCCAGACGTAAATATTTTTAAAGAGCTCCCCAGGTGAACCCCACGTGCAGCCAGACTTGAAAACCAGCAAGTCTTTAGCCTGAATCCACCAACACCGGTCTAGGGGGACTTAATAAATTCAGAAACTAAGGTGAGTTATTTATTATTCTATACTTGTGAGAGAGTACTAAATTGTGACATTTTGCCTTCTCTTCTTTCCCTTTCCTTCTCCTTTGGCTTTCCTAACAAGGGCCCAGCAGCGAAGGGGGCCAGGCCAGGGAAGGGATCCAGAGATAGGAAGGAAGTGCAGAGGATGTGCACAGACAGATGGAGGCCAGGGCTTGCAGATTAAACTTTCTGGGAAGGCAGTATAGATAAACAGACACCCCTTCTCCACCAAGGAAAGGAATATTTTCTACAACTAGTTTCTTGCTTTGGGACAATGGAGCTAACTTGCATTATTTCAGGACATTTAAGGGAACTAAAAACAAGTTTCTCTCTGAAGCAGATTTATTTCATCTTGACAAATCAGGTCTATGTGCTAGGTTTGTGTGTTTGGGCCACAGCATTTTTCAGAGTAAGTGATATATTTCCTAGAACTTTGAGTAAACCCTCTTCATCTTGTCACTAACCAGAGTTTAGGACTGGGGCACTTTAGCTCTCATTAACTCTTGAAAAAGACCAGCCAGGTCTCCCTTTCTGGACAGGACTCTTTCTAAGAAGACATTTTTAGAAGTGGAATAAAATTGACATAACAGGGCAGGATACAAAATCAACAAACAAAAATCATCTGTATTTCTATACTTTAGCAATGAACGATCTGAAAAGGAAATTAAGAAAACAGCATCAAAAAGAATAAAATATTTAGGAATACATTTAACCAAGAAGGTGAGACTTGTACACTGTAAACTACAAAACACTGCTGAAAGAAATTAAAGAAGGCCTAAATAATTAGGAAGACATCCCATGTTCATGGGTTGCAAGACAGTATTAAGATGGCGTTACTACCAAAGCAATCTATGTAATTCCTATCAAAATCCTAATGTTGGGTTTTGTAGGAAAGAAAAAGAAAAAATCCTAAAATTTACACGAAATCTCAAGGAACCCTCTAATAGTCAAAACAATCTCAAAAAAAAAAAAAAAAAAAAAGGATGAACAAAGTAGAAAGTCTCACACATCATGATTTTAAAACTTAATACAAAGGTACAGTAATCGAAACAGCATGATACCAGCATAAGAACAGACATACAGACCAATGGAATAGAATAGATAATAGAAATAAACCCTTGCATATTTGGTCAATTGATTTTTGTCAAGGGTGCCAAGACCATTTGATGAGAAAAACAGTCTTTTCAACAAATGGTGCTAGGAAAACTAGATATCCATGTGTGAAAGAATGAAGTTGGACTCTTACCTTACACCATATAAAAAATTAGCTCAGCATGGATTAAAGTCCTAAATATAAGAGATAAAACTATAAATTTCTTAGAAGAATATATAGGAGAAAATGACCTTGGATTTTGCAGTAGTTTAACTATGACATAAGTAGCACGGGCAACAAAAGAAAAAGAGACTGGACCTCATCAAAATTTAAAACTCTTGTGCATCAAAGGATACAATCAAAGAATGAAAAGGCAACCCATGGAATGGGAGAAAATATTTGCAAATCATATATTTGACAAAGGATTAATATCCAGAATATATAAAGAACCCCCACAATTCAAAGACAATCCCCCCAACAATCCAATTATGGACAAAAATGGGCAAAAGAATTCAAAGATATTTCTCCAAAGAATATATGCAAATGATCAATAAGCACATGAAAAGATGCTCAACATCATTAATCATCAGGGAAATGCAAATCAAAACCATAATGGAATATACTTCATACCCACTAAGGTGGCCATTATAAAATTTTTTAAAAACCAGAACATAAATAATGCTGATGAGAACTTTTGGTTTCTGGTCTGTCATATAAGAAGTTTGGAAATCATAACCAGTAAAGAGGTGAACAAAGAAAAATCAACAATTCTTCTTAGGTCTGTGAGAGAAGTGATTTCACAGGGCAAACTGCTGTTTCTAATATCGGAGATAGATGAGTGGATACAGAGAATCACAACTTACCAGGGCAGAAACCCAGAAGCAAAAGCACTAACCAGGGCCAGCACAGGACAAACCAAACTGTAATTGACAAATTGATGGAAGCTCAGTATGGACAAGTCTGAGAGTTAAAACCTTCAGAAGAACCCAGACATGGAGAGGGGAGGGGCCCACACTTTTGAGCTCCAGTAGCTCAACTTCATTCTCACAGTGAAGGTCAAAGAAGAAGAGGAGCAAGTAGAAAACAGTAACAAATATGGTAGCTATTAATCCAACTATATTAACAATTATTTTGAATATCAGTGGTCTAAATGTGCCAAATTAAAACACAGAGATTTTCACAGGAGATAAAAAACAAGACCCAACTACATGTTGCCTACAACCAGCATACTTTAATTATAAAGACACATAGAAGTTTAAAATAAATGGTTGGAGAAAGATATACTATGCTAACACTCATTTAAAAAGCAGCAGTAGTTATATTAATTTCAGAAAAAAACAGACTTCAGAGCAAAGAAAGTCATCAGGGATGAAGGAGCATTACTTAATGATGAAGGAAGGAGTCAATTCTCCAAGAAGACATAAAAATCCTTAACACATACGTCCCTAACAACAGAGCAACAAAATACATGAGGCAAAAACTGATAGAACTGCAAGGAGAAATAGATGAATCCACTACTATAGTAGGAGCCTTCATCACCCCTCTATCAGAAATGGGCAAATCAGCAGGCAGAAAAGCAGTAAGGACACAGCTGAATTCAACATCACCATCAATCAATTAGACATAAATTTGACCTCTATAGACTACTTTAACAACAGCAGAATATACATCCTTCTCAAGCTCACACGGAACATTCACTGAAAGACCATATTCTGGACCATAAAATACACCTTAACAAATTTAAAAGACTGGAAATCACATGTCTGATCTCACACCACAGTGGAATTAAACTAGAAACCAATAACAGAATGATAACTGGAAAATCCTAAAATACTTGGAGATCAAACAACATCCTTCTATATAACACGTGGGTCAAAGAAGAAATCTTAAAAAATATTGGTGACGATGTGTAGAAGTTGAAACCTTTGTGCATTGCTGGTGAGAATGTAAATGGTGCAAACACTATGGAAACAGTTTGGTGTTTCCTGCAAAAGTTTATGGTATGGTAATAATAGACTTTGCCATACGACCCATTGCTAGATATAAACCAAATAGAGTTTGAAGACAGGGACTCAAACAGATACTTGCATGCCAGTATTCATAATGGCATTGTTCACAATAGCCAAAAGGTAAAATCAACCCAAGTGTCCATCAATAGATGAATGAATAGGTAAAATGTGGTATGTGGCATATACATACAATGGAGTATTATTCAGCCATTAAAAGCAATGAAGTTTTAGTTCATGGTACAACATGGATGGCCCTTGAAAACATTATGTTAAATGAAACACACGCAGAAAGACAAATATGTATGATTCCAACCATATGAAGTATCTAGAATATGCAAATTGTTAGAAACAGAAAGTAGAATAGAGGTTACAAGGGACTGGAGTGGGGGTGGAGTATGGGGGAGTTGCTGCTTAATATGTAAAGAGTTTCTATCTGGGATGATGAAAAAGGTCTGGAAATAGTGGCAATGGTTATACAACACTGTGAATGTCCTTAATACTACTAAATTGTGCACTGAAAAATGGTTAAAATGGTACATTTTATGTTACATGTGTTTTCCCACAATAGAAAAGTAAAAAAAAAAAAAAATTGATATAATACAGAAAATTAAAATAGAAGGAAAGGGAAAGCCAGATAAATGTGAGAGAAACAAAGCCAGGAAATCATAGAAATTCAGCCACCATTGTTTTTTGTTGTTATTGTTTTGTTTTGTTTTGTTTTTTGATAGAGAGAGCACGCAAGAGCCAGTACGGGCACAAGGCAGGGCAGAGGGAGGAGAGAGAGAATCTTAAGCAGGCTCCATGCCCAGTACAGACTCTGATGCGGGGCTGGATCCCTTGACTCTGAGATTATGACCCGAGCTGAAATCAAGAGTCAGACTTTTAACCAGCTGAGCCACCCAGGTGCCCCGCCATTTTTTTTTTTTTTAAACACTACACAGAAACAACAAAATGGGGAGTTCTGTGAAGTTAGGAAAGCTATCTGGACCAAACCTCCTTCTAAAAGTTCAGGAAAACAAAATTGATGTCAAAATGAGCAACAGAAAATTATCAGGGTCAACTCCAATGAAAAGTCACTTTAAAAAGGGAATAAGAAACAGAATAATATCCCTACAATGAAAACTTGCCAGAAAGATATGCTCAAAAACAGATAGAAGCTATAATGTTCTAAAAGACCTAAGGACATTGAGAAAGTGATAACACCAGAATTAGAGAAACTAAAAAATTGGGTCAGAACTCAAAGAAGAATTAGAGCTTCTAAAAAATTTGAGAAATAAAGATTAAACTATAAGGAACAAAAGAGCAACTAAACACAAAGCCTTAAAGAGAGAGAAAGTAAAAAGGAAGGAAATTTTCAAAATAAGGAAGAAATTAAAAGGACTTGAGGGAAAGTGACAGATCTTGAAGACAGGCAAAAGAGGTCCAGCATACAGATACTAGAAGTCCCAGGGAAGCAATCCAAAGCCAGGGAACCAAGGGAACAGAACAAATATTAAAAACTATAATTAAAGGAAACTTTCCTGAAATTAAATGTATATATTTGAGGCTACATTTTGAAAGAACGTACTGACTACCTGGGAAATATCAAACAAGAATAACCAACAGACATAGTCTAGTAAAATTACTGGGCTTAAAAAAAAAAAAAAAAGAGAAAGTTCTTTGGGTATCTATGCAAAAAGAATCTAACTTACAAGGGAAAGAAAAGACTATATCAGACTTTTTGACAGCAATGCTTCATGCCATAAATAAATTGCAAAATATATTTAAGATTTTCAAGGAAAGAAAATGCAAGCCAAGCATTTCTATCCTGCAAAGTTGACCTGCAATTATAAATGGCATAGAATAACTGTAATCAACATGCAAAAACTCAGAGAATGCTGTTTCCATAAGCCTTTCCTTTCCTAAGGAATCTACTGGAGGACAGGCTTTCACACAATCAAAATGACTCGATTAGAGAGAAATAAGAAACTAATGGTAAGCATTAAATGTATACCTACTTATAAAACTAAGACCAAATGAGGGTTAAATGAAAACACCGTAGGATGCAATGGCTATAGAAGCTAATAATTTAGAAAGAGTACAACTATAATAAAATGGATACTATATGCAAAAAATTAACCGTTTTCAAGAATTATAATCAGTGGTGGTAGTATTAATATTGTTATTTTGAGATTGTACGTTTAATGTGAAATAAATTAGCAAATTTCAAATTAGTGCATATTCTAATTCCGTTATCCTTGAGAAGCAGAATTCTCCATGTGAAAGAAAGGAAAGAAGAGGTAATGTAATATATAGAAGAGGTTAAGTAAAAACCCTGTAGTCTTGAAATTGAATTTGAAATATTAATATGAAGTCATGAGTAGTCTATCCTAGTTCGATCTTTTGAAGACACCTAGAAACAGTACCAATCTAGTAGTAATGAACACCCTTAGTTCCCATATTGTCATCTTAAAATGTCAAGAAAAGAAAATAGAGCTTCTTGGAGAAATGCATGATTCCATGTCTGGGGCAGCAAATGGATATGATAAGCCTGGAACCTCCTGTCGTATCAGGTGGCAAGGAAGCTATGTACTGGCCAAAGATGGGACAATTTGAGCTTCAATAAGGATTAAAATTATAGTAGATTGAAATGATTAAATATTTTTAAATCCATAAATTTTTAATAATATAAAGAAAGAAACTTAAAAGTTACCTTTCGAGGATGACAGAATATCTTGACAGATTATCTTGAAAATGGGTAAATTAAAGAAAGAAGCAAATACGTATCCAGACTTTCCGATATGAATTTATCTCCTGGTTACCAAATACTAACAAAGGAAACATCTCCTTATAAGAGTATTCAGCTAATAAAAACAAAATGGCAGAATTAAAATATCACTTTGTAACCCTCGCAGACTTCATGGATGTAAGAATTGAGCGTTAACAGCTGATAACCTTAAAAAAGAGCAAAACCGAGTATCATGTGCCTCTTGATCAAAGAACACCCCACTACCTATAGTCTTGCAAAAGCGATCAAACCTCAGTCTGATGAGGCCTCTGAATCAGCTCCCAATTTCCAGGAAATGCAAAGGGCAGGAATATGCTGAACTGCCCCATAAAATGCAATTCCCAGACTGGGAAACTCCACAGGTCAAAAGGCCTCAATTCTTCAACTGATAATTGTAACAAAGACTTAAAAGTCACATCAAGCTAAAAACAAAAGCGAAAACAAACAAGCGGCAAGATGCCCTTCGGAGATAATACTGTAAAGAAACCAGCAAAACTGATTCTGTAAAAGCCAGGCTAGTGGTTGCTTTTGGGAGGAAGGAGATTGGGGGCCCCTAGTGGGCTGGGGCAATGGAGAAACTTCTAGGATGGCTGGCAGAGTTCTCTCTGTTGACTTGGGTGGTAACTGCAAAGATACTTACCTCACAATCCAAGCGAACAGATCAGGACATTCTACAATATATTTTATTTCAGGTGCAAACAAAGTATTAGGTGGGGGGAAAAAGAATTTTAAAAAGACTTTTGAGGTATCCTACAAACTACTAAGAGATTAAAACACAACAAAGGGAAGATGGCAGAGGGAACCCTGGAGTTAAGTTTCAGAGAAGATGCCCAGAAAAAAAAAAAATCCCATGGAACCTCCTCATTTTACAGCTTTAAAAACTGAGGCCCAGAGACAGTGAGTGTCTCTTGCAAGCTCCACAAAGCTAGTACCAGAAGCAGGTCTAACACCCAGGTCTGCCCATCTGGGACTTTTCCCACCACAACACAACCTTTGCTTCCCTTACGCTTTAATTATTTTCTTTCCCTTTTTCTTTTCTTTCTTTATTTCTTCCTTCCTTTCTCTCTCTCTCTTTCTTCTTTTCTTTTTTTTTTTTTTTAAAGATTTTATTTATTTATTCGACAGAGATAGAGACAGCCAGCGAGAGAGTGAACACAAGCAGGGGGTTTTCTTTTCTTTTCTTTTCTTTTCTTTTCTTTTCTTTTCTTTTCTTTTCTTTTCTTTTCTTTTCTTTTCTTTTCTTTTCTTTTCCAGGCCAGGCACCCCTCTCCTTTTCTTTTCTTTTCTTTTCTTTTCTTTTCTTTTCTTTTCTTTTCTTTTCTTTTCTTTTTTCTTTTCTCTTCTCTTCTCTTCTCTTCTTTTCTTTTCTTATTTCTCTTTCGTTAAAGAAGTGGCTAGTTGAACTTTTTATGGTTCTCCAGAACATTCCCAAGAGGACGTTTCAAAGAATGCGTTCAAGGTTGGATCTTCTGCGGAGAAAGAAGATGCGGAACTGCTTTCTCAGAGGTGGGGCTAGTTAGCCTGATAGCAGAGTTGGGTGGGAAACCCACTCTGAACCTTCCAGAGACCATCTCTAACCTTAGGGCATTTTCTCTAGCTTCTTCCTCTTTCTCCCTCCCTCTTGCCTCTCCTTGATCTGATTGACTCTCCGTTTGGGAGACACCGATCATACTTGTGTGTTTTAGAGTTTAGGGTAACTGGGGGCACCTGGGTGGCTCAGCTGGTTAGGCTTCAGCTCTTGATTTCCGCTCAGGTCATGATCTCTGGGTCTTGGGTTGGAGCCTCAAGTTGGGCTCCCTCTCTCTCTCCGTCTCCCTCTCCCTCAGCCCCTTCCCCTGCTTGTACACTCTTTCTCTCAAATAAAAAAATGCGTAAAATCTTTTAAAAAGTTAACAGTAACTGTATGTTAGGTACTTTCCTAAGAGCTTTACCTTCTGTCTCTCAGTGAAGGCTCACATTCCTATGAGGCACTTAGACTAACCCCATTTTAGAGGTAAGAAAACCAAGTAACAGAGATCATCACAAGTCACTTGCCCAAAGTTTTGCAGCTACAAAGGGTAGGGTTCACAACTCCAGAATCTGCATGTTTAAAAAACTAGTTTATCCTATCCAATACAATTTTGTAATTTTTTTTTTAGAAGATTTTATCTATTTGACGGAGACAGCAAGCAGAGAGAGAGGGAGAAGCAGGCTCCCCGCTGAGCAGGAAGCCCAACGTGGGGCTGATCCCAGGACCCTGAGTTCGCGACCTGAGCCCAAGGCAGACACTTAACTGAGCCACCCAGGCGCGCCTGCAATTTTGTATTTCTTCAACTATTGAACAAAATTGCACGTAACTTGTTCAATTTTAAATGTGAGCGAATTAAGTTTTTCAGGATACTTTATCCAAAAAATAAAACTGTATCCTTTTGAGGGATCTATTCGATTCGGTATTTTTGATGGCCACATCAGAGATAAAGAAAACTAATTTTGAAGTGTACGCTGCGTTTTTCCAGTGAGCGGTCCTCTTTTGTCCCGTATCGGGTGGTCTTCCAGACGAAAATACAAAACAAATCGAGAAAACTCATTGACCGCAGCCTAAGGAGCTCGGGCGGCGCGGCGTCTGGCGCTTGGTTGGCTTGGAATTCTGGACTCCTGGCTTGGAGCAGCAGCGACGGTGGGCGTGGCGGGAAGCACCTCAGGTCCATTCCCGGAGCGCTATGCAAACGACATGCAAATCAGCGCGTGTGAGCCGCAGCCGGCCGTCCGAGTCCAACCCCAAGCGCCGTGCTCTTGCTGCTGGCACACACGCGCGTTCGCTCCGCGTTGTCCCGCTAGCTCTCTCGCCGGCCGCTCACCCCTGTCCCATCCGGCCCGCCCGGACGCGCCTCGCCGGCTCCCCGCGCCGCCGGGTCTGCAGCCCTTGGCGGAGCGAGCTCGGGGCCCGCGCTGCGCGCCTGCGGCAGGGGCGCCCCCGCCGAGCGCGGTGCCTTGGCTACCCGGCTGCCTTCGCCGCGCGGGTGAGTGAGCCCGCCCCGCGCTTTTGTCCCGCGGCTCCTGGGAGTCACTCTCCGAGGGTGGGGGTCGGGGGTAGGGACCCTGGCTCGGAAGCCTGTCCCCGACTCCCCAGTTGGAGGGGGTCTCCTACGTGCGCAAGGAGGATTTCTTTTCGCGGGGGCGGGGGGAAGGGTTGTGGAGCGTAAGGGAAAGACCCAGCGACTCCAGACAGCCGGGAATTTTCTTTTGGGGAGGTGAGGTGCTGGGAAATGGTGATGCGGTTGTCTCGACAGGCATCATTCGAAAGGGGGTGCATTTGATTTGAGGTGTGCTTATTGCGGAATTCCTCAAAGAAGAAAGGTGGGCTCATCTCCCAGTTCCCTAGCCCCTTTGCAGGAGGACTCAGGGTGCCACGTGAAAGTCCTCCCAGCCCAAACGTGAGTCTGGGAAGGTAAGGCAGTGGAGGTCCCAGGCAAAACTGGGGCGTCGGGCGTTGCAATCTTGCTCTCACTCCCAGCTCCTTTCGCAAACCCCTCCCCTCCCTCTGCCTCCTTACCTTCTACTGGGGTTCCGAGGTTGAGGACCCTTGTTCACAGATCATTGCGGTTAGAGAGTTTTGGATAACTAATTCCCTGGACGCGTTAGCTGTCAGTGGTTGAGGTAGAGTTCTTCCGTGGAACTTGTGGCTACTAACACCCTTCAGGACCCAAAGGACTGAATTCTTAGGGGTGGTACTTCCCACCTACTGGAGATGGGAAGGTGGACTGATAGGGAGAGGTTTTCTAGGACTTCTTTGGTTAGGGGGAGCACCCTGTATATCTTGAAGGAGAAAGACCCAGGCCTTTGGGGCCTAGAGAGGGTAAAAGTAGCCATTGCAATACATATGGGAGCTGGGTTATGGTGGGGGGTACACTTGGGCAGTGGGCATGGTGCCAGGCCCCAGGCCACTATTTTCCAGCATCCCTCCTCTCTCCAGGTGCAAAGAGCAGAATATGTGCAATGTCCCCATCTCACCTCCCCGCCCACCCCCCAGCCTTTAGGTGCCTGCCCTAGAGCTAAATACCCCCTTCTAAGTGGGGCTGTGGGTTCTTCCCTGACTTAGTGGAATCCTTTATGTCAGAGTGAATAACTTTGTCAATAAATTATCTCCAAATGGGGGGCTTGCGAGGACAATCTGGGGAACCCCTGACACTTCAAAGCATGAGGTATCCACAATGCAAGGCTCCGGGGGAACTGTAGGTGCTCCGGGGAACCTTATTGAGTTCCTAAAGGGCATTTGGAGTTCTAGTAAAATAAGTTTTTTGTTTTTATCGCTTTCTTTCCCTCTCTTTTCTTTTCCCTTAAATTCTTGACCTCCTTCCCTTCTCTCTTCTGTGAGCCTGTCTTTGTCTCTTCCCCACACTGCGGGGACTGTGGATGGTGAAGCTGTGGCACCACAGGGCCCTAGGCCAGCATGTGTTCCCTCCTGGGGTCCAGAGTGAGGTTCCCCCTTTGTCTCCCACCCTCAGTGGGCCAAGGGCCTTGAGGCAGAGTAGGGAGGGCCTGGGAAGTTGGCTGTAGGTGGGGAGTGACTGGACACTGGTTGCTGGATTGGGTTGTGGGTACTCTGGGGGACTTGCACACGAGCCTCTTCACTAGGGTGTGCATGTCTTTTCCCTCATTTACTGATGATACAGGACGATGCTGGTCCTTGCACACCACTAGGCGTGAGCCTGGAGAACACCCCACAGTGGTGGAGGGTTTGTGCTGGTCCGTCCTTTCTCTCTCTCTCTTTTTTTTTTGTGTGGGTTGGTTTGTTTGTTTTGTGCAATAACGGCGAACCGAGGAGGGGTCTGGCTGGGGCCTTGTGGCAGTTTTTCTTTATGTGAGGTTTGCTGACCCACTCAGCAAGAGACTAGTTTTCCAGGGCCCAGATCTCAGGGGCTATGTGCAGAGCAGTCTAGACCCTTGGGAAGTTCCTGGTCTAACTGGTAAGGTCAGGGTCAGGTGAGTCCACCAGCTGCCTGGAGCTTAGTAGACACACAAGTACATTCACTGCCAGGCAGGGATCCCTAGCTGGCAGTTGCAGGGGAGTCTGCTGGGAAGGCTTGTCAGAAAATGAAGCTGGTGGCAGATGGTACTGAGGGGAGAGGGGCTCTGGTGGTGCCAAAGATGGGGGAAGAGTCTTTACTCTGGCCGGGGGTCTTTTCTAGGCTCAGAGGAATAGATTGTGAACACTTTGGGGTCATCATGTACTCAGTGTCTACAAGAATGACCCCTTGCTGTTTCCCCCAAAATATGAGTCCGGAGTCTGTAAAACTAGTTGTTGTTTTGGCTCTTTGCCTTTTAAGAGGCTCAGAATGCAGGTAGGGGTCCAGATAACCCATGAACATGTGGAGTTTTATTTAGTATCTTTCTGGGAACCACACTTCTTGGTATTCTGGAATATACACCCAGCCCACTTGGGAGCCTAGATGCCCTAACCCCAAATCAAACCAACACATGCAGGTTGGAAAACTGTTCATTCTTAAAAGCTTCCCACCTATCCTTTCTGTAAATGTAGTAAAATTTAGAGAACAAGCCTTAGAAAGTAACCCCCCACCCCCAGAAGACATTGTCTTTGCCTCTTTTGACTGTTGTGTCATTTTGGCTCTGACTGGCAGAAGGTGCACCCAGAGAACCCTAGAGAGGACCATTGGCATGGGAAGTGTATAAGTGGACCCTGGGGTGGCATGTGGGCTTGGAACCAAGGGACCATCCAGCCGTAATCCAGAATGAGGACATCGCACATGTCACTGGGATGGTTCGCCTGCCATGTGACTTCTGCCCCTTTCCCTTCATTCCCCGTCGTCGTGCTGCGCAGGCACAGAAGGTGAATGTGCCGGGCTGGGTCTGCTGAGCCAGCCGCTCACCTCTCCCACCTGTGCCATTCTGAGGATGAACGCCTGTCTCTTTACTGAGCTTTGGCTTCCTGTTCTTCCATTCATTTTAAGCCAAAATGTTGGGCAAATGTAATTCTCACAATCTCAAGGTGAGCAGAGCTCGGCATTTGTCACCACACGCCAGCAGGGGCATCCTTCCTGCTGTGTATGTACCTGGTGGGCCAGGGCTGTGGCTTCTATGAAATGAGCAGTGACAGCCAGCCCACTGGGGCTGGGGTAGCCAGAGGGCCAGTAAGCATTGCTCCGTCTTTGGAGCTCATGGGGATAAGGCTGCATTTCCAGATGCCCACACCACCTTATCTTCACTGTCCTCCTGCTCACTGTCCCTTGGTGTCTGAGGGTGAATGCTCGGTATCCCACTAGGGAGCTGTGGGGATTTTTTGTATAGGTCCAGCTTCTCGATTTTTCCCACCATTGTCCCCATCCCGCCAGTGTTGGTACTTCTGTCCCCTTCCTCCCCTCCCCCCTTCTCTTGGGTCCTGAGTGCAGAGCCCTCTGGAAACAAAAGGAATGAGGAGAGATTTCCCCTTCTTTTATATCTGCCTCTACCCTTGCCTCCACTCTGGGCCCCCAGGTCTGGTGCTAATTTGTTAATCTAGGATCTTATGAGTTATTTCTCATAATCTTTTGGGAACCAAACATCTGCAGTTTTGGGTTTTCATAGTTGAGGATGCTTTTTATAATTTTTTCTGTTTGCTCTCAGAGGCAGAGGTTTCTAGTACAAAGTAGCTCTCTTTCAGATTTGGGTCGGGAGGAAGCAGCATGAGGGTATTATGTGATCTTTGGTGTTAGGCTTGGGTTCAGAGCCATCCAGTTTCCTCACTGGCTCCGATTCTTGGGCATGGTATTTAACCTCTGTGAGTGACTTCAGTTTCTTCATCTGACAACAAGGGTGGTTATGAAAATTAAATGACTATATGAACATAAGAGGCACAAAAGAAGGAATAACTATTACCATACATATTGAGTAGTGTTCTTTTTGTCTATGGAATGACCTGTACCTCAGCCAACAGACATTAATTACAGATCTGTCCTCCCTCTGGCCCCGTGGAGGTTTATGAAACAAAGGTAGCATGCCCGAGAGACTCTGGGTCTATGTGGGGGGAATGCTAACATTTATGAAGATATTAGGAAACAGAGACAAGTTCTGTGTATAGACTCAGGGCAATTTAAGGGTGGCTGAGCATTCAGGACCAGGGTGGGTAGAAGAGGCCTCAAAGATGAGGGGGAAGGAGGATGGCCATGAGCAGGACCCTGAAGGGAGGTTGGGTACTGACCAGCAGAGAGGAAGGTGGTGGCAATACTTGGCTCTAGTGTCCAAAAGCTCCAGTTCCCCTTCTGTTGGAACCTGGAGCAATACCTTTGACCTTGTGGTAAGCTCTCAGCCATGCAGGCCTGCTTGTTCTGAGATTTATTCAGGAGATGGTTTTCATTCCAGGCTTGTTTTTCCCTCTGCTGCCCAGAATATTCTTGGAAAAATTTTGTTTTAATTTTATACTGGATCAAAAATAATGAGAAGCAAATCTACAGCCAGCATGAAAGCCCAGACCCATGGAAGACTTTTGGGTTCCCAGGGCTATGTGTTCTTTTCTGATGCTTCATTTATGGTAGCTTATTTCCTGGTTCTGGAATGACAGGCATTAGGGCTGGAGGAGACCAGTCCAGCTGACACCTGCATCATACCGAGGTGGAAACCCTGGTCTCAGAGGCCAAGCCATTGGGTGGCAGGACCGGAAGCAGCCAGAGTTCTTATCACCCCACTCTGATGGAGGAGGGTGATGGGGGGGGGGGTCCTGATCTAGGCCAGAGGTTAGATGCAGTTTGGATCCATCACCTCCACCTGGTTCTCCAGAGCCTGGAAGGCTACCTTCTTTAGTCTAGGGCTTACTAGTGGGGTGAATTGAAATGTTCAACAAAAGAGTCTAAGGGTTTCCCATCTGCCGCTCTGTACCACGGCACTTTCTGCTCATCTGCCTGTCTTCTGCAGTTATGTCTTCGTGGTAAGGTAAAAGCATTCGAATTTCTCTCCCAAACTTTATGCATTTTCCCAGCTGAGTGCTGAGCCTGGTCCTAGAACATGCCCACAGTGGACCTGTTCCTACCCTTCCCCATGATCCAGGTTAGGTTCCCATTGGATACTTTCATACTAGTGTCAGCAGAGTGACCGTTTGCTTAGCCACTTGGTTGCTGACCTTGTGGAAATGAATATGTAAATGAGGAGGCCGCAGGTTGTTTCAGAGTGCCTGGAGGAACGCAGCCCTGACCCCGTGACTTGCCCCTTAGCGCAACCAGAAGCTGTTCTTCACAGTACGGCCTCCTGGTGGGAACGACACAGTTAATGCAATTGCTGCTGACTTTACCCCATGGCCTTTCAATCGGTACTGTTTTAGGGAGTTCTTAGTTGTGACTGGACAACCACCTGGGTTTCCTGCTGGTCTTAGATGACCCCAGGCCCTCAGCCCCTCCTCCTGTGGGCCCTCTGGTTATCCCAGGCAGAGAATGCCTTGGTCTTACTTTGGTTTTGCTATTGCTCCTAACCAGTCCTTTGCTAGCGCAGGCTTGGAATATTAACTAGAGCCTCTCTGTGGCACAAATACATTTTACACTGGATAGCTTTGTTAATCTTTTTTTTTTTTTTCAGATTGTATTTATTTATTTGAGAGAGAGAGCATGCACAGGAGCAGGGGATGAGCAGATGGAAAGGCAGAGGGAGAAGCAGGGAGTCCTGACCCAGGGCTCAATCCCACAACCCCAGGATCACGACCAGAGGCTTAACCGACTGAGCCACCTAGGCACCCCAGCTTTGTTAATCTTATAGCCCAGCCTGACTGCCTCACTCCACCGTCAGAAACCTTCGGTGGCTCCCTGCTTCACACAGGACAACCTTAACCTGAAGCTCCAGGGCCTCCATAATCTGACCTCCAAGCCAGAGAGATGGGTTCACTTATTATTCTTGAACCCAAAGTACACACTTTGCTCTCTGTGTTTGACTGTGAGTTTATCCTCTCCTAGAATATTCTTCACTTGCCTCTTTGACTAACAAGTCCTTCTATCCTTAAATATTTGCTCGGGGAATTCACTAAGTTCCCAGTACCTGTCAGGCGCTGCCCCAACATGGAAGCAGCCTCTGACCTCTTCAGCTTCAAATTCTTGTCCTTGTTCCAACTTCTGTAGCAATTAGTCCCTGCAGAGTTCTTTTGGTGGCGACAAATCATTTATTATTATGGAATGTTTTTATCTTTTGTTTCATTTTCTTTATGGTAAAAATTTAAATCTATAAGTACACTGAAAAAACTTGAGAGGAAGGAGTGCCTGATGCCTCTATTTTCTCATGGTGTTGGTTCCAGAACTAGCTGATAACAAAGTCCCTTTGGGAACCTTGTTTGCAAAATAATGCGTGCCTCCCCTGCCGCCAGCCCAGATTACCTGGGTGGGGTCAGAGGATCTCTGTTTTTCCAGAGCTCCCCGCGTGTTTCTTGTGTCAACCAGATTTGGGATCATCACCATTGATTATGGTGGATTTTTCATTATGTAATTATTTCTGTGTGTTTTTGTGTATTTATGTAATTATTTCCATGTATTTTGTGTATTAGGAAGGACTGTTAAAATTAACAGAAACCAGCTCGGGCTAGCTAATGAGGAAAAGAAAGGTAATTGTGTGGTGAAAGGAGATGACACTGCATATTTTCTTGATTCCAAGTTACCTTAGGCTGTTAAGATTCCTATCACTGTATAGTTTCTCAGGAATAAAGCACTTAATTTTAATATACACAATTTTAGAAAATTTTTTGAATTACAGTATGCCTTTATTCATGAAAGTGTATGCCAATCAAAATACTGAGAACCTTCTGAATTGTGGTTGTCTATTAGAGTTACACATGATTTCAAGAAGAAATGCTGTTTTTCATAATCTGTGTTCATGAGTTTTGAATGTTTACTCCTTGAATTCCTGGGATAAGTTCTTGGGTAAATGCTTGGTCATGACATATATGTATGGTTTAAAAAAAAAAATACCCTGTTGACTTTGATTTTCTAATGTTTTATTGGATTTATTGCATTTATGGTCTTAAGTGAGAACCGTAACTGTTGTCTTTGCTGGCCTTGCCAGTTTCGTATGAGACCATGATTGTGACATCTTTAGCCCCTTGAGGGTTACCAGAATAATTCTGAGGAAGGTGAAATTATCTACATTTCCTTTAGGTCAAACTCAAATAGTTCAGGTTTTTCTAGAAGTAAATCATGTTGCTGAAAGTCGAATATCTTCTGAAAGTTAACCGGAAGCTTTGAAAAAAAATTATTGTTCCTTATCCAACGGATCGTAGGTTGCACATGAGTCAGTCATACCAAATTTTCCTAGCTTTGAAAAATCTATACTTTATTCTGTTAAAATTGGCCGTCCTTCCTGCTGTTTGATTCCCGTGATGACAAGTGGCAGGCGTTGTTTTATACACACAGTAACTTTTCTTTGCCATGCTGCCTCATGACGAAATCTTTTTAGAGACATTTTTTTTCTTTCTCATTTTTAAAAAATTGTGGTATAATTGACATGCAATAAAGTCTGCCCGTTTTAGGGTACAGTTCTGGGTTTTGACAGCATATATAGTCCTATGAGAACCACCACAATCAAGATGCGGGATTCCATTTCCCAGAAGATTGCCTCCGGTGCTTTTGTAGTCAGCCCTTCCTCTCCGGGGAGACCCTAGGACCCACTGACCTGTTTTCTGTCCCCATGGTTTTGCCTTTTTCGGGATGTCATATAAATGGAGCCCTATGCTATGCAGTCTTTTTAGTTTGCCTTCTTCTACTTAGCGCGAGGTGTTCGAGATTCTTCCGTGTTGCTGGATGGTCCATAGGTTTTTTGGTTGCTGAGTTTATTTCATTGTGTGGATGTACCGCAAGGTATTTATTCACACCTGAAGGACATTTGGGTTGTTTCCAGTTTGGGGTGATAATGAATAATTCACTATAAATATTAGTATACAGGTTTTTATGTGCACATAGATTTTCATTTCCCTTGGGTGAATACCCAGCAGTGGGATTACTGGGGGATTACTGGGAGTCTGGTAAGTGTGCTATAATACCATGTCAAACTGTCTTCCCAAGAGGCTGTACCGTTACGCATTCCCATTAGCAGTGTCCGAGGGTGTAGTTTCCACGTCCTTGTCAGCACTTAGTATTTGCCAGGTTTTAACAATTTTAGATATTCTAGTACTATAGCTTTATCACTGGGGGTTTAATTTGCGTTTCCTTAATGACTGCCGATGCCCAGCATCTTTGCTCTTTGGCTTGTTTGCTATTTGTGTATCTTCTTTGGTGAAGTATCTGTTTAAATCTTTTGCCTGGGTTCTATTGGACTGTCTCCTTCTTAAGGTTGGGATTTGAGATATATATAATTATTTTATATCCTGAACCTGAGTCCTTTATCAGGTACCTGTTTGGCAAATATTTTCTGACTGTCTGTGGCTTGTCTTTTCATTCTCTCAACAATGTCTATTACTGTGGAGCAGAAGATTTTAATTTTAATGAAGTCTGATTTATCAATTTTTTAAAAATGTATTCTTTTGGTGTTGTATCTGAGAACTATTTACCTAATACAAGGTCATTAAGATTTTCTCCAATACTTATTTGATTGTAAGTGTTTATTTTAATTCCAGTTAGTTAACATGTAGTGTTATCTTAGTTTCACGTGTACAATGTAGTGATTCGACAATTCTGTGCACCACCGGGTGCTCATCATGACAAATGCCCTCCTTCATCCCCGTCACCTGTTTCACTCAGCGCCCCCCTCCACCTCCCCTCTGGTAACAGCTAGTTTGTGGTTACTCCTATAGAGAAGCTCTTAACCTATAGGTAAGAACCTGTTTCTTAGTTTGTCCGTCTCTCTCTTTCCCTTTGCTTGTTTGTTTTGTTTCTTAAATTCCACATATGAGTGAAATCTATGGTATTTGTCTTTCTCTGACTTATTTCCCTTAGTATTATATTCTCTAGCTCCATTTTTGTTGTTGCAAATGGCAAGATTTCATTCTTTTTCTATGGCCAAATAATATTCCATTGTATTTATACACCACGTCTTCTGTATCCATTCATCAATCGATGGACACTTAAGCTGCTTCCATATCTTGGCTATTGTAAATAATGCTGCTATAAACGTAGGGGTGCATGTATCCCTCTGAATTAGTGTTTTTGTATTTGGGTAAATACCGAGTAGTGCAGTTGCTGGATTGTAAGGTAGTTCTATTTTTAGCTTTTTGAGGAACCTCCATACTGTTTTCTGCAGTGACTTCACCAGTTTGCATTCCCACCAACTGTGCACAAGTGTTCCTTTCGCTCCACATCCTCACCAACACCTGTTGTTTCTTGTGTTGTTGATTTTAGCCAGTCTGACAGGTGTGAGGTGGTATCTCATTGTAGTTTTGATTTGCATTTCCCTGATGGCTGAGTGATGTTGAGCATCTTCAATGTGTCTGTTGGCCATCTGGACGTCTTCTTTGGAGACATGTCTGTTTATGTCTTCTGCCCATTTTTAATCAGATTATTTGTTTTTTGGTGTTGAGTTTTATAAATTCTTCTTTTTGCTTACTAACCCTTTATTGGATATTTCATTTGGAAATATTTCTCCCATTCAGTAGGTTGCCTTTTAGTTTTGTTGATTGCTTCCTTCACTGTGCAGAAACTTTTCATTTTGATGAAGTCCCAATAGTTTATTTTTGCCTTTGTTTCCCTTCCTCAGGAGACGTATCTAGTAAGAAGTTGCTGTGGCCGATGTCAAAGAGGTTACTGTCTGTGTTCTCCTCTAGGATTTTTATGGTTTTGGATCTAACAGTTAGGTCCTTAGTCCATTTTGAATTTATTTTTGTGTATGATGAAAGAAAATGGTTCAGTTTCTCTCTTTTGCTTGTTGCTGTCCAGTTTCCCTAATACTGTTTGTTGAAGAGGCTGTCCTTTTGCCTTTGGCTTTTCTCTCTTGCTTTGTTGATGATTAATTGACCATATAACTGTGGGTTTATTTCTGGGTTTTCTGTTACATTGATATATCTATCTATTATGGTGCCAGTAACATACTGTTTTGATCACTACAGTTTTGTAATGTAACTTGATGTCTGGAATTGTGATGCCTCCAGCTTCGCTTTTCTTTTTCAAGATTGCTTTAGCTATTCAGGGTTTTTGTGGTTCCATACAAATTTTGGGATTTTTTTTTTTTTTTTTTGGTGAAAAATGCTGTTGTAGTTTGATAGGGATTGTGTTAAATGTGTAGATTGCTTTGGGTAGTATAGACATTTTAACAATATTTGTTTTTCCAATCCATGAGCAGTGGAATGTGTTTTCATTTCTTTGTGTTGTCTTAAATTTCTTTCATCAGTGTTTTATAATTTTTTTTTTTTAAAGATTTTATTTATTTATTTGACAGAGAGACAGCCAGTGAGAGAGGGAACACAAGCAGGGGGAGTGGGAGAGGAAGAAGCAGGCTCATAGCGGAGGAGCCTGATGTGGGGCTCGATCCCAGAACGCCGGGATCACGCCCTGAGCTGAAGGCAGGCGCTTAACCACTGTGCCACCCAGGCGCCCCAGTGTTTTATAGTTTTTAAGAGTACAACTCATTCATCTCTTTGATTAAGTTTATTCCTCGGTATTTTATTGTTTTTGGTACAGTTATAAATAGGGTTGTTTCTTAATTTCTTTCTGCCGCTTCAATATTGGTGTATAGAAATGCAACAGATTTCTGTACGTGGATTTTGTATCCTGCAACTTTACTGAATTCATTTATGAGTTCTAGCAATTTTTTGTTGGAGTCTTCAGGGTTTCCTTTATATAGTATCATGTTATCTGCAAGTAGTGAAAGTTTTACTTCTTGATTGATTTAGATACCTTTTATTTCTTTGCGTTTGTCTGATTGCTGTGGCTAGGACTTCCAGTACCATGCTGAATATAAATGGTGAGAGTGGACATCCTTGTCTTGTTCTTGACCTTAGGGTAAAGCTCTCAGTCTTTCCCCATTAAGGGTGACGTTAGCTGTGAATATGTCATAAATGGCATTTATTATGTTGCAGTATGTTCCCTTCTAAGTCTGCTTTTGTTGAGGGCTTTTATTGTGAATGGGTGTTAGTGTACTATGTCAGATGCTTTTTCTGTGTCTGTTGAAATGATCATATGTTTCTTATCTTTCTCTTATTGATGTGATGTATCACATTGATTGATTTGTGAATATTGAACCACCCTTGCATCCCAGGAATAAATCCCACTTGATTGTGGTGAATGATTTTTTTTAATGTATTGTCGAATTTAATTTGCTAGTATATTGTTAAGGATTTTTGCATCTATGTTCATGAGAGATATTGGACTGTAGTTCCGTTTTTTTGTGGTGTCTTTATCTGGTTTCGATATCAGACTAATGCAGGTCGCATAGAATGAATTTCAAAGTTTTCCTTCCTTTTCTGTTTTTTGAAATAGTTTGAGTAGAATAGGTATTTATTCTTCTTTAAATGTCTCGTCGAATTCCTCAGTGAAGCCATCTGGTCCTAGACTTTTGTTTGTTGGAAGTTTTTTGATTACTGATTTAATTTCTTTTTGATTATCAGTCTGTTCAAATTTTCTCTTTCTTCCTGTTTCAGTTTTGGTAGTTTATATGTTTTTAGGAATTTTTCCATTTCTTATAGCTTGTCCAATTTGTTGGCATATAGTTTTTCATAATATTCTCTTGTAATTGTTTGTATTTCTGTGATGTTGGCTGTTATTTTTCCTCTCTCATTTGTTATTTTATTTATTTGAGTCCTTTCTCTTTTTTTCTTGTTAAGTCTGGCTAGAGGTTTATAAAACTTTATTGTTTTTTTCCCAAAGAACCAGCTCCTGGTTTCACTGATCTTTTCTCTTGTTTTTGTAGTTTCTATGTCATTGATTTCTGCTCTAATCTTTATTATTTCCTTCCTTCTGCTGGTTTTAGGTTTTGTTTTTTGTTCTTTTTCTAACTTCTCTAGGTGTAAGGTTACGTTGTTTATTTGGGATTTTTCTTGCTTCCTGAGGAAGGCCTGTATTGCTATATAGTTCTCTCTTAGAACACTTTTGCTATATCCTAAAGGTTTTGGACCTTTGTGTCCATTTTCATTTTCATGGTTTCTATGTACTTTTTAATTTCTTCTTTTATTTCCTGGTTGTCTCATTCATTGTTTAGTAGCATGTTATTTAACTTCCATGTATTTGTGGTCTTTCCAAATTTTTTCTTGTGATTGACTTCAAGTTTCACAGCATTGTGGTTAGAAAAGATGCGTGGTATGAGTTCGATCTTCTTGAATTTGTTGAGGCTTGTTTTGTGAGCTAATATGTGATCTCTTCTGGAGAATGTTCCGTGTGCACTTGAAAAGAATGTGTATTCTGTTGTTTTAGGATGGAATGTTCTGAATATATCTGTTAAATCCTTCCGTTTCACTATGCCATTCAATGCCATTGTTTCCTTGTTAATTTTCCCTTGAAGCGATCTGTCCTTTGATGTAAGTGGGGTGTTAAAGTCCCCTACTATTATTGTGTTATTATCAACAAGTTCCTTTATATTTGTTATTGTTTTATATGTTTGGGTGCTCCCAAATTGGGGGCATAAATATTTATAATTGTTTTATCTTCTTGTTGGATTGTTCCCTTTGTGATTATACAGTGTCCCTCTTTGTCTCTTATTACAGTCTTTGTTTTAAAGTCTGTTTCGTCCGATGTAAGTATTGCTACTCAGCTTTCTTTTGACATCCATTTGCATGAAAAATATTTCTCCACCCCTCACTTTCAATCTGCAGGTGTCTTTAGGTCTGAAATAAGTCTCTTGTAGGCAGCATATAAATGGGTCTTGTGTTTTAATCCATTCTTGTGTCCTGTGTCTTTTAATTGGAGCATCTAGTTCATTTACATTCAAAGTAATTATTGATATATATATATATATATATACACACATATATGTGTGTGTGTGTATATATATATATATATAGTCATGTTATTATTTATTTTGTGATTGTTTCTGAAAATGTTCTCTGATCCTTTCTTGTCTTTCTGTCTTTCATATTTTGCTGATTTTCTTTACTGATATATTTGGATTTCTTTCTCTTTATTCTTTGCATATTTATTAGTGGTTCTTGATATATGGTTACCATTAGGTTTGTGTATAACATTTTCTGCATATAGCAGTCTATATTAAGTTGATGGTTGTTTAAGTTTGAACCCATCCTTAACTCCTTTCCTTCCCATGTTTTAGGTATATGTTGTTATATTTTATATCCTTTTATTTTGTGAGTTCCTTGACTGACTTTTTACAGAAATAACCATTTTTAAGTCAAGCAGAGAAAGACAATTATCATATGATTTCTCTCATCTATGGAACATAAGAAATAGGAAGATCGGTAGGGGAAGAAAGGGATAAAGAAGGGGGGGAATCAGAAGGGGGAATGAAGCATGAGAGACTATGGACTCTGAGAAACAAACTGAGGGCTTCAGAGGGGAGGAGGGTGGGGGAATGGGATAGGCTGGTGATGGGTAGTAAGGAGGGCGCGTATTGCATGGTGCACTGGGTGTTATACGCAACTAATGAATCATCGAACTTTACATCAGAAACCAGGGATGTACTGTATGGTGACTAACATAATATAATAAAAAAACATTAAAAAAAAGAAAAAAAGGAAATAACCATTTTTTACTGGTTTTGTGTTTCCTACATTTATACTGTCACTTTTGGTTTCTCTTTCCCACTCAAGGAGTCCCCTTTAATATTTCTTGCAGGGCTGGTTTAGTGGTCATAAACTCCTTTAGTTTTTGTTTGTCTGGGAAACTCTTTATCTCTCCTTCTATTTTGAATGATAGCCTTTCTGGGTGGAATATTTTTGGCTGCAGATTTTTCTTATTCATCACATTGAATATATCATGCCACTCCCCTCTGGCTTGCAAAGCTTCTGCTGAAAAATCTCCTGCTAGCCTTACGGTTTTCCCTTGTAAGTTAATGTCTTTTGTGTTGTTGCTTAAAAATTTTTACTTTTTCACTATATTTTGTCAATTTCATACTGTATGTCTCAGTGTAGATCTACTTTTGTTGATTTTGTTGGGAGTTCTCTCTGCCTTGTGGATCTGGATGTCTGTTTCCTTCCTGAAATTAGGGAAGTTTACAGCTATTAATTTTTCAAATAAATTTTCTGCCCCCTTTTCTCTCTCTTCTTCTGGGACTCCTATAATACGAATGTCACTATATATGATGCAGTAACTGAGTTCCTTAAGTCAACTCTTGTTTTGCACAATTCTTTTCTCTCTCTTTTGTTTGACTTGATTACTTTCCATTACTCTGTCTTCTAAGTCACTAATTTGTTCCTCTGCTTTTTCCATCCCACTGTTCGTTCCATCTAGTGTGTTTCTCATTTCATTTGTCAAGCCCTTTATATCTGTATGTTATTCCTTATCTCTGTGTTAAGAGTCTCATTCCTGTCTTCTACTCTTTTCTCAAGTCCAGTGAGTATCTTTATTACTTTAAATTCTCCATGAGGCGTATTATTTATATCTGTTTCCTTTAGATCTTGCCTGTGGCCTTGTCCTAGTCTTTCATTTGGGATTAATTTCTCTGTCTTCTCATTTTGTCTAAGTCTCTGTGCCTGATTCTGTAAATTAGGAAAATCAGCTATGTCTTTGGTTCCTGAGGGTAAGGCTTTATGAAGAAGAGGTCCTGTAGTGCCCTGCGTGTGGTATCCCTTGTTGCCCAGGGCCTGGCACTTTCAGGAGTGTCTCCAGTATGTGTGGCATATGCTGTGCTCTTTTGTCCTGGCTGCTTCATCCTTCAGGCCAGTCATCCACAGAGGCTCTCCTTTCCCATTGTGGGCAGTGTTTTGGTTCCTGGACTGAATGTGGCACGCTGTAACTAGGTGTGCTCTGGTCTGTGTTTGAAATGAGACCTGTCCCCACTGCCACTGGAACTAATAAGGCTCTGTAGAACTCCTGCATCAGAAGACATGGTGTGGGCAGGTGTTTGGGGGAGGGGGCCTCCTGTGCTGGTACTGAGGCAAGAGTGACTGGGAAGGGTGATTCTTCTGGAGTGTGGGGGAGAGAGAGGTATGGCTTGGTGTAAGCAAGTTAGGTAGCGAAGTGTCAGTGCTGTGCTGGTTCCTGCAGGTGGCTCTCTGTTTTTGCTGAGGGTTAGGGCAGGGAAATGGTGCCAGCCAGTTCCTTTGTTCCTGGAGGGGTCTCTCTGTGAATGCTGCCTCTGTGGGACTGTTCTCTGAGATAAGCAAATAACCTCCCCACTGTGTGCCCAAGGCATTCTTCAGAAAGCTGTTTCCATGCTGTATGTCCTCGGGTTGTTTGCCTGCCTCCTCTCCAAAAGCAGCACAATGCCCTCTGGGCTCTTAAATTCCCAGCTTTCAGCCCTGCTAGTTGCAGGAACTCACAAAATTTGGCCTCTCTCACTTTCCAAGCCAACTGCTATGGGGATTCCTTTTCCCCAGGTACTCCCGTGAGTGCTGGGCTCTCTCTCCCCTTTCTCTGTAAGCACAGCTTCCTCCCCACTGCAGCCAACGATCCATTTCTCTCTCATACCGTGTCTCCGCACTTCCCACCTTTTTCGGGTGGCCTCTTCTCTGCCTTTGGTTGTGGAGTTTGTTCTGCCAGTCTTCGGGGCAATTTCTGGGGTATGGAGGATGATTTGCTGTCTGGGGTGATTAGGTTGGGAAGGTGAACATGGAGGTGGAGAACAAGTTTGTCCACCTCCAGGCATTTATTATGAGAGCTTTAGTAAAAGCATGTGCCAGATTCTTGCAGAGTGCCCTGAGGCTTCTGCTTGTGGGTGGGACCAGTGGGAAGGAGGAGCGGAAGTCAGACCTTGGACTCCTTCCCTCAGGAAGGCAGTGGTCTGCTCTCCCAGCGCTGATAGGCTGGGGTCCCACTGCTCATGTCCCTCCGACCTGATCTGTAGAGCCAGGGGTAGAGGAAGTTGCGCCTGCTGCAGTTTCACGGGCGAGAGGGCTTCCGCCCCATGGCTCAGAGCAGGGTGGCAAACTTTGTCTGTAAAGAGCTGATGGTAAATATTTTCGGCTCTGCAGGCTGTTCCTCCTCTGTCACAAGTACTCAGTTATGCCACTGTAGCAGGAAAGCGCCACAGATAATATGTAAATGAGCGGGCGTGGCTGTGTTTTCAATAAAACTGTTTATAAAAATAGACAGCAGCTGGATTTGGCCGGAGTTTGCCTACCCCTGCTTTCGTTAATGGTGAATTACATGGATTGCTTTTCAGATGTTGAACCGGCTTTGCAATCTCTAGATAAACTCCACTTAGTTTAGAGCATCTGGTCTGTACCTGGTCCAGTCTTTGTTTCTTAGCTTGTGTTGTCACTGAGCTGGGAGCTTCTGGGGAAGAGGGCCTCAGTAGTACCACCTCCCCTCTGCCATCAGGCATGTACTGGATGGCTCGAAACGTTTATGGCTGGATAGAAACAGCCATGCATGTTAATGGTGCCTCTGCCAAACTCCCTTTATAGTTTTTCAGGGGCCCAGAGGAAATGGAGGTGGCATGGAGGAGTTGGGCCCAAGTGCTGTCACTGCAGGCACAGGCTCGTCTCTCATTTTGGAGACCACTTTGGAAACATGACTTAAGTTTGGTCTGTGGGGAGCTGCTTCCTAATTACTCTCCTTTTCCTGAGGGTTGTGGTTGGTACAGTGGCTGCCAGGCCCAGAACTCAGACAGCCAGATGCTGCCCCAGGGCTTCCAAAAGGGCTTGACTGACCCCTTTCCTGGGCCGCGGTCTCCTACAGAGGGGCATCCTGTGTGTGTGAGAGGTGGAGCAGAAGGGCCTGGCCCATCCTGCTCCTGACTGTGAACACTTCAGACCTTCCTGCGTGTGGTCAGCTGTGTGTTGACCACGTAGTGCCGTGGTGGGCTGCAGCAGACAGATTTCGTGCGGGTGGATTGCAGAGTCCATCTTGGCTGCCTTCCTCATTGATTAGGAGAGCCGGATGTATGCTAGATGGGGGAGGGACTGGGCTCTGCCACTAACAGACGCAGTTTTGAATCCCAGCTCAACAACTTATGAGATGGGTGACCCTGGGAAATTATTTAGCTACTCAGAACTTTGATTTCCTCATGTCTAACATGGAGATGCTCACAACATCGCAACATGGTGAGGTTTACAGGAAGCCCCTCACTCCCTCTCCCAGGCTGGGGTAGATGAGGGGGTACTTTGAAGGATACAAAATAGGGAATATGGGCAAGTCTATGGAGAAATGCCAGACAAATTGCAAACACTATGAGAAAATCCACTAGAAGGCTAGGGTGTGGAGAGGGCGTGTCAGCCACTTTCTCCCTCCTCAGTTATTTCTGGACTGGAGGATGAGTAGGGGTGATTCAGGAGCCCAGGCTCTTGATTTTGCTCTGGAGCAAGGAGGAGCTAATTGCCAGGTCTGGGTGATACTTTGGATTGTCTGGCCCTCCTATCTTTCTTTTTTCAGCCTGACTCACTGGGGTGGCAGTGGGGTCGTGGGACTGTGCCAGACCCCAGTCAGTGGAACCAGTGGTGTAATTGCCTGGGATCTGATGGTGCTGGGCCCCTGGGACCTGGTGACAAAAAAGCCCCACCTTTATGCATGTGTAGGCCCTTACTGCTGGCAGAACATGTTCACACCGTCCTTACAACCACCCAGTGAGGGAAGGGCCAGGAGAGTCCTCTCCAAATGCCTCTCCCCCCTGCTCCCACGTCTTGGGGTGCTCTGGGGTCCCCCTTTCTTGCAGAAAGTAAGTGAATTAAGGAGAATGCTACTTTGAGGCCCAGTCTGCACACCCTCTGGAGGAATCAGACCAGGGCTTTTGCTAGAGAGAACTCATAAAACTTGTTTCGGGTCAGAAATAGATAAGGCTCCGATTTTGTCACTCTGTGGTAACTTTTTATTATTGTATCTTAAAACAGCATTAAAACACAGATCTGCTTACAACACCCCTGGTTTAAAAAACAATGTTGAGTCTCTTCTACATAAAAGACAAAATTTTAAATAGTTCAACCTGGCATGCAAAATAGGCTGCAGTTTAGACTCCTGCCACATGTGGTATTTGGAGTGACCACTGAGTGGCTGTAAGTCCTTTTCATTTGGATAATGCTTTCAAGTTTATTTAGTGTTTTTGCACATTTTGCACTCAGTCTTTGTCAGTCATTTGGTGGTGTTCTTGTTCCCATTTTATAGCTGATGGCCGGAAATTTAGGAAAACTAAAAAGAACTTGTCCAATTTCACATGGCCAGCAATAGTCATGACTCTTAAGCAGAAGACACAAAATAGCAGTCGCTTGCTACTTTCCAGCTGTGTGACCTTTGAACACGTTTCTTTATCTCTAAAATGGGGATGATACAGGTACGTCATAATGCTTTCGCGAGGGTTATACCAGATGACCCAAGGGAAGTGCTTGGCATAGTGCCTGCCATATACTAAGGGTTTACGAAATGTTTGGTATTATTATGGTACTCTCTTCTAACTGTTCTGTAATTAATGTTTCCAGTTTTTATCCCACTATTGTGAGTAACATAGCTATAATTATCTTTGTGCAAATGGTTTGTTTTTTTCTGTTGTGTCATTTCCTTGGACTGTATTCCAAGAACAGCATTACCAGGTCGAGAGGTATGATCCTTTTTATTTGCCTCTAGTCCATGTTGCCCAATGGCCTTTTAGTGGGATGATTCCCATTTAACAGGCCACTACTAGACCCATAAGAATGATCTATCTCCCAGGGGTGGTACTTCCCTGAGACCTTTCAGAGGGCCCATCAGTCAGTCAGTCTTCGTGAGGGTTAGAAACAGATTCTAGACTGGTTGGAGCCAAACCTTATAACGTAGGTTGCGCCTACAGCAAGACACAGACCAACTGGTCAGCAAATTGTACTGAAAACACTGGGGACGGCTAGCCTCTCACTGGCTTTCTTCCGGGCTCTGTGGGAGGTCTTTGCGTATGCACTGCAGGTAGGTCTGAAGGAGTGGGGGAGGCAGGAGCTGCTTCTGAGCTGTGGACCTGGAAATGCAGGGAGAAAGACTGTGTGTCCGTGGACCATGGGTGGCTCCAGACTTTTTATATAGGAGGGTGTCCTAGTTTCTTAGTGCGGCCATAACAAAAGCACCGCAAACTGGGAGGCTTAAAACAACAGAAATGTATTCTTTCATAGCTGTGGAGGCCAGAAGTCTGACATAAATGTGTCAACAGGACCATGTTCCCTCTTCAGACTCTAGGGAAGAACACTTCCTTGACTCTTAGCTTCTGGATGGTGTGCTATCAATCCTTGGCATTTCCAAGCATTCTTTGGCTTCTACGTGCATCGTCTAATCTCTGCCACCATCTTCATGTGGCCTTCTCTTTGGGAGTGTGTTCAAATTTCACTCTTCTTGAAAGATACGAGGCATTGGATTAGGACCCACCCTAATCCAGTGTAACCTCATTTTAACTTGCTTACATCTGCAAAGACCCTAATTCCAAATAAGGTCTTTCACAGGTGGGTGGTGGAGTCGAGAGTTCAATATGACTTTTTGGAGGATACAAATTCAACCCACAATGGAGGGGTTAAGAAGAGAAAATGGAAACTATCCATTTCCCACGTCATAGTCTGCACTGTGGAGGGGGTGCTGCTGGAGACGTTAAGGGCAATGGTAGTGCCACTGGTGGGAATGCTGGCAATTGTCTGGGGCCAGTGCTGCTTCTGATCTGGGGTCCCCCCACCCCACCCACCTTGAGCATTGGTTCCAGACTATATCTAGTAACTGCTGTGGAGGATCAGGTGCATCTGGCCGGGGTGATGCAGCCAAGGGACAAAGAACTCAGTTACCCAAGGGAAAGTGGCTTTCAAGGCGCCAGTAGAGAGAAGAAAGCAGAGCGTGGGACTGGACAGATATGCAGATTTCATGTTAAGTCTTAGACCGGCTGGAACACCATGGCTTCAGCGTCCCCACTGAAGGATGAGGTGGCTCTGAGGGCCCTTCTCCTTTGGCATCACATCATTCTTATTTGAGAGTTGACGTTTTAGAGAAGCCCCAGCTCCTTGACCCTATGGATTATTGTGAGGTCTGTATAAGCGACGTGGTATAAGCAGCTGATACAGGAAGGGGACAACCAGAGGGGGCCTGGTAATTCCCAGCCCAGGCCTCCAACAGGACTTTCACCTTCTCCATGAGGTCTTTCCTGGCTACTCTTTCTAAAATTTCACCCCCACCCCCAATATTGCATGTCCCCTCTCCTGGTTTTCATTTTTCTCCTTGTACTTAACCCCTATCCAGCATGATTTCTATTTTACCTATTTGTCCCACTCATTGTCTCTTTTCCTCATTGTTCTTTTCTCTACTAGACGGTAAGCTCCTAGAGAGCAGGGATTTTTATGTAATGCTAGAACAGTGACTGTCACATACCAGCCATTCAGTACATACTTGTTGAATGTTGCCTAAGTGCAGATATTGTAAACTTGGTAAGTGGGATAACATTTTAAAAGGGATATAATCTTGGAGGGGTGTCACCCTTTGTCGGCTGCAAGCCCCTAGCCTGGACTGCCCAGGGCCCTGCCATGAGTAGCTCCTGCTTCTGTGGTTATTCCAGTTATCCTTGGCTGGTAACAAAACACCCCCAATCTTAGCAGCATAGAAGAGCATTTGTTTTATTATGTTCAGGAGCTCTGTGGGTCGGGAATTTGAACAGTACACGGTGGGGATGACTTGGGAAGATGTGAATGGGTCAGGTGCCTCAAATGGGTGGGAGCTGGAATCCTCTGGGAGTGTCTTCACTTAAAACCTGGTGCCTGGGCTCAGTGGGGGCCCATGTAGCCAGAGCGCCCACATGTGGCCTCTCCTTGTGGCTTGGGCTTCCTTGCAGCCTGGTGACTGGGTTTGTGGAGGGAGCGTCCCCAGAAGGAGATCTGGAGAATGAGCATTCCGTGAGAGCCAGATGGAAGCTGAGGGGTCTTTTATTACCTGACCTCAGAAGTCACAGAGTGTCCCTCTCACCATACTCTCTTGGTGAAAGCACTCACAAGGCTGCCCACATTCAGCGGGGAGGGAACATCAGCTCTCCCTACTTAGATGGGGGACCGTCAGAGAGTTTGAGGCCATATTTTAGAACTGCTACGGGGATTGTACTACAGTCTCACCAGCCTCTGTCTGGAGTGAGATTTCTGGTACTGCCACCTTCAGGCCAGGACTTACCGTGAGTTAGGAATCTTCCATCTCAGTCTTAGACTGATTGAGCTTCTTCAGGGTGGGCTGCATCATTTTACCCCTTTTGCAGCCCATAGGAGATTATCTGGCACACCATAAGTACTTAGCAAGTGAGTGAGAGAGTGAGTGAATGAAGGAACAAAGGGGTAGGTGCTTTCTGTGCGGTGTAGCCCTGTTGAGTGTCTGTGGGAGCCTGGGATCTTGGATCTTTCAAGGCCAGAAGTTGTTTTTTTGGTTTTTTTCTTTCAACTTTTTAGATTCCAGTTAGTTAACCTACAGTGTGATATTAGTTTCAGGTGTACAAGTTAATGATTCGGCACTTACATACAACACCTGGTACTCCTCATAACAAGTGCCCTCCTTAATTCCCATCACCCATCTAGCCCACCCCCAGCCTCCCCTCTGGTAACCATCAGTTTGTTCTCTGTAGTTAAGAGTCTGTTTCTTGGTTTTCCTCTCTCTTTTCTTTCCCCTATGATCATTTGTTTTATTTCTGAAATTCCACATATGAGTGAAGTAATACGGTATTTGTCTTTCTCTGACTGACTTATTTCGCTTAGCTAATCCTCTCTAGTTCCATCCATGTCATTGCAAATGGTGAGATTTCATTTTTTTGATGTCTGAGTAATATTCCATTGTATATGTAGATACCACTTCTCCTTTTCCATTCATCAGTCAATGGACATTTGGGTTCTTTCCATAATTTGGCTGTTGTTGATAAACATCAAGATGCATGTATCCCTTCCAATTAGTATTTTTGTATTCTTTGAGTAAATACCTAGTAGTGCAATTGCTGGGTCATAGGGTAGTTCCATTTTTAACTTTTAGAGAAACCTCCATACTGTTCTCCAGAGTGGCTGCACCAGTTTGCATTCCCACCAACAGTGTTAAGAGGGTTCCCCTTTCTCCACATCCTCACCAACACCTGTTGTTTCTTGTGTTGTTAATTTTAGCCATTCTGACAGGTGTGAGGTGATTTCTCCTTGTGGTTTTGACTTGTATTTCACTGATGATGAGTGATGTTGAGCATCTTTTCATGTGTCTGTTAAGGCCAAACGTTTTCTGACCAGCTTCTGGTCTGCAGTATTCATTGCAGAATTGCTTAGACCAGTGGCTTGGCCTATAGCCACCCAGGAATAGATTCCTGGAGAGGAGGAAAGGGTATGGAGATGAGAGGCGTCTATTGTGTCAAGGGTTAAGCAATAGTCTGGTTTGACTGTAGCAAAGCATTTCTGCATTTCTGTAGGGCCGTAGTAGAATAAGGTTAGAAGTCCAGGGCGTTATTGCAGGCTGAGGGTTTAGAGGTTATAAGTTGATGGAGAGTTAAGCAGCAGGGTTCACATAGTAAGAACTGTGAACTAGGCACTTGACTGGGCTGTGATACTCAGGATGGATCAGAGTGGGGAGAACACCAGCGATAGGGAGGACAGGGGCTCTGCAATCCACATATGAGACCTGGGCCTGGCCCAGGCTAGAGATTACAGGAGAGCTAGCAAGGGGAGGGACATGAGTGGTTGCAAAGTTGTCAGGTGTTGGAGACCACGTGAGTGGTGACAGAAAAGAGAATAAACGATGATACAACAATCTTTTATTGTGGGTTCAGTTTTCTATAATTTTATTATGAAAAATTTCAAGCGTGCAGCAAACTTGAAACAAATGTATAGTGAATACATACATATACCCTCCGCCCAGGTTCTAAAATTAACATCTTACTATGTTTACGTTACCATCCACCTGTATCTACCTATTTATATCTATTCATCCCTCTACCATCCTTCAGACCATCTTGTTTCTGTGACGTGTTTCAGAGTGAGTTGCAGACATTGGTACATCTCCCTCTAAATACTTAAGCATGCATACCATCAATTTACATCCAACAGCTGGTTACATTTTTCTTTTGAGGTAATATTTATATATAGTCGAACGTACACATCTTCAGCCTACCACTGTATGACTTTTGACAGTAGCGTGCACCTGTGCAGCCCAAGCCCCTTCAGGATTTGGACATTACCAGCACCCCAGAAAGTTCCTCCATATTTCTTCCCAATCAACCTCTGTCCACATTGACTAGAAGCAACCACTGCTCTGACTTTGAAATCGTAGACTTGTTGTGCCTTCCTTAGAACTTCCTATAAATGGAATCGTGTAGTTTGTACTCTTTGGTTTGCAGTTTCTTTCAGCGTAATGTTTTTGAGATTTCACCCATGTTGGTGTGAGAGTTAGTAGCTGGTTTCTCTGATTTCTGAGGAGTAGTCCATCACACGGCTATACCGTGTTTTGATTCTTCATTCATCTGTTGGCGGACACTGGGCCGTTTCCAGTTTGGGCTATTCTGAGTAAAGCAGCTATGAACATTCTTGTACAGGCCTTTTTTGGGTGGACATGTGTTTTCATTTCTCTGCGGTAAATACCGAGGGGGAAGAGATCGCTGGGCCGTACAGTAGGTCTAGGGTAAGTCTTGTGAGAAACTGCCGAATGGTTGTACCATTTTTACGTTTCCAGAAACAGCGTATGAGGGTCTGGTTGCTCCATTTCCTCATCACTATTTGGTGCTGTCACTCTTTTTAATTTTAGTCATTTGCTGGAATGCAGTGTCCCAAAATGGCTCTAATTTACATTTCCCTAATGAGTAATCATATTAATCACTTTTTCATGTGCTCATTGACCGTCTGTATATCTTGCTTTTGGAAGTATTGTTCAGATATTTTGCCCACTTAAAAAATCGTGTTCTCTTTTTATTATTGAATTGTAGGAATTCTTTATTTATTCTGAATACCAGCTCTTTGTCAGATACACGGTAAACAAATTTTTTTTCCTACTTGTGGCTCATCTATTTTCTTAATGCTGTCTTTTGGTGAACAGAAGGTTTAAATTTTGATGAGGTCTATTTTATCATTATTTTTGGCAAGGCTATTTTTTTCTGTGTCCTCAAACTATGGAAACCCCCACATCATAAAGGTCATCTTCTGCAAGCTTTATAGCTTCAGTTTTTAATGCTTAGTCTATCGTCCATCTCCAGTTAATCTTTGTGTGAGATGTGAAGTGTGTGGGGGGGTCAAGATTCTTTTCCTCTTATGGATATTCGGTTGTTCCTGCCCCATTTGTTGGAAAAATACCTTCCTTTTTGTTAGGTATTGTTTTTCCTTTTTTAAAGATTTTATTTATTTATTTGTCAGGGGGAGAGAGCAAGAGCATGCGTGCGCACAAGCAGGGGGAGCGGCAGGCAGAGGGAGAGGCAGGCTCCCCGCCCAACAAGGAGCCCGATGCGGGACTCAATCCCAGAACCCTGGGATCATGACCTGAGCTGAAGGCAGACGCTTAACCAACTGAGCCACCCAGGCGTCCCTGTTAGGTATTGTGTTTATCCTCATTTTGCTCATGGAGAAACTGAGATAGACGTAGATTAAATAACATGTTCATAGGTCCTACAGCTGGTAGAGACAGATTCAGGATTCGAACCCAGAGCCTGTATTGTTCATCACAGTACTCTATGTCTTTCCCCCGCCAAAGACTCTGAGGCTTTTGATCTGAGGCAGCCCACTGGAAAGCACAGGCAGAGAGCGGAGGAGGGGAGGCTCGGTTTGGGGCTGAGTTGGGGAGCCTGTGGGATACCTGACTGGGCACATGGGGAGAAGGTAGGAAAAGAAGGGAGGAGGGAGGCAGTTTGTGCTGAAAGGGGACACCATGAAGCCCAGCCTGGACGTCATTGTTTTTGTTAGGCATTGGGGGTTGTTACCCTGTCACATCCACACTGGTCCAGAAGACTCTTTGAGACAGGCAAGGTCCAGTTGGTCTAGATCTTTTTGAATCTAGGTGGTAAGTGTGACATGAGCAAGAGTCATAAAGCTGGAGTAGAGAGACTGAGTAAGTGAGGCGAGCATCCTGATTCCAGTGTCTGTACTGCGCCAGACAGATCTGGTCGCAGGCCTGATCCCAGTCCTGCAGCTCCCTAAGTGTCCGAGCTTAAGGCAGTTGCTGCATTCCCTGCCTCACTGTTAGTACCAGGACTACTAGACTAGGCTCTCAGGGAAGCTAGCCGAATGAACAGATGACCTCCAAAGACACAGAATTCTCCAACTTAAATCGCACAGTGTGGTAGTGTTAGGACACATGGCCCAAAAGCCAGAGCAAGAAGGAAGGATTGTGACCTGGAGCTGGTCTCTAACGCCTCCAAGTGGTACTGGAGGGAGTCCGCATAGCTAACACCGAGCCAACATGGCCTTGAAGACTTTTCCTGGGAAGGACACCAGTGGATGGCCCAGATTCTGTACGGGGTCCCCCCTGGCCTGGAGCTCTGGAGCAGGCAGAAGGGATGCCCTGGCTCAAGGCAAGGGGGAGCTCCCTGACAGTGAGTAAGAGAGCACCCCTGCCTACAGGAGGGATGGGACCTTCCATGGTGTTGTTGCCCAGTGAATCTCAGAAACCCCTGTCTCTGGTTTTGATGAACATGTCCTGCAAGATCTAGACGTGCTTCTAGAGAAGACCGTTTAGATGGAGTCTGTAGGATTATTTTTTCGAGTCCAGTCTACTCTGCACATGAACAGGAAGCAGGGTCCATCAAGTATTCATTGAGTCGGTTAGAACACGGCCCCTGTCTCCAGGAGCGCATGATCTGCTTAGAGGGAAGACATGCTCACAGAGAGGTACATAGTGAACACCAGCTGTGAATGGTCAGCACGTGGAATGGCCAGAAGACAGCTTGAGCAGAGTATGTGAATGGGTACGTGTCTCCCAGCTGGGCTGTCGCACAGCCGTAGGTGCTCAGGCCCTCGCGCATTTCCAGCTCCGCCACCTCCTCCCTTCCAGCAGTGCTGACTCAGCTGTGAGTGCCTGCTGGGAGGGCAGCACTGTGAATGGATGAACTCGCTGGCCCCTTCTGATGACCCTGTGAGGTGAGCTCTGTTAGTAACCCTATTTTATTTATTTATTTATTTATTTTAATGTTTTTTTTTTTTTTATTATATTATGTTAGTCACCATACAGTACATCCCCGGAGTAACCCTATTTTAGATGAGGAAACCAAGAGACAGAGACCGCAGGAGACTTACACATGGTCCCATGCGGGAACTGATGGTGCCCGGGTGTGGACCCAGCAGTCTTGCTCCAGAGCCTACCGTGTTAGGCCTGCAGGGCCCAGCTGGCTAGTATTTTATAGCTTTCCTCTTGCAAATATAGAGCAAGAAGGAGAACATTTCTTTCATGATCTTAACATGTAATCACATTGCATCCAACCAGCTTTTAACTAAATATGGCCTCCTGTACATTTTGCCCTGGCATTAGTTCAACTAAAATATTCTTAATTTCAGAAGCGGAGGCAGCAAGACCGAACCACTATGTTTATTGACCAATTTAGACCGTCTCAGGGCACAGCTTTGAGGATCAGAGCATGCTGTGAGTGAATATTTTAACAATCCGTGGCAAGATTACAGCATCTTGGGCTCAGACACAAGAATTATTCTCAGACAGGGCTTTTTTCAGTGCCATAAATTTAACCAGCTGGAATTCTTTTCCATCCTATTCAACCTCCTGCAAGAATTTTGCCTTTTATTGGGAAATCTGCATTTCATTGTATAGATAGAACACTATGTCCTTGGCTCAGTGGGGCTCCAAGAGAAGCAGAGTCTCTGTTTTATTGCAGGCGCTGGGTGTCCTAAGGGCTCAAATGCCAGCAAGTCTGTTTCAAGCATGAGAGGTCAGAGACATAGCAGTGCTCTGATCAAAGAATGTGAGAGGCACGTTGTCCATCCCAGTGCAGTCCAAACCTTGCGCACAAGGGTGTGGGGAGAGGCCACAAGTTGAGAAGCGAGTGGTGCTGTTGCTCAGGGTAATGGCTTCCGTCAGGCCTCTGGTCTGGAGCCCCGGGCTGGGCCTCCAAGAAGGGCCTGCAGAGTTGCAGGACGGTGTTTTATCCAGTATGCCGGAAGTCGGAGTCCAAATCGCCGATGGCCTTCAAAATAGTCCTCTGTGGAGAGCAGGTATGATCACCTCTTACTCCAGTGACGCTGCCGTCGTCCAAAACATCTTTGGAAATTTAGCTTTAGAATTGCACTTAAGGCCTAGTATAGTTCCTTCTTCCTGCTGNNNGGGAGTTTTGCTTTTTATTGAGCTGCCTCTGAAAATATTGAAAATCCCATCACTTAATTTATATATGGATATGAACTTACTGCTCCTCTCACCTACAGGAAATGACTGGTAAAAATTTGATGCCTACACTTTAGCAAAGCCGGATGATACCCCTCATTTAAACTTTTGTCAATATAATGAGTAATAAATGCTATCTGATTGTTAATTTAATTTTTACTTACCTCTAGTGAAACTTGGGCATGTTTGTGTTTTTTGGCTACTTGTGAATTGTCGGTTCTTGTCCTTAGCTCCTTTTTCTCTCAAACTATTTTGTCTTTTTCTTCTCCAGTTATAGAAGCTCTTTATATGGTAGTGATATTTGGACAGTCCTTTTAATGTCTTGTGTTATGGCCCAGCTTCATCTTTTGAACATGGATTAGAGTTTTGGGAATGGCTGACACGTGGCATGATTGATTCAGGCTGAATCGACTTCAGCGATGTTATTTTAGTCACCATATGTTTGGAAGAATTTAAGCCTGTCATGGATTTGGAGTCTGAAGTAATCAGGAATAGACTGTGTTGGAGGTATGATGAGGGTGAGTAATTGATGGACTGTTTGAAACAGCTGATGAAAACTTGAAGCATACATGCTTTAAACATTTTAACTTCAAACATAATATTAAACATTTAGTTGCCAAACTTTCACTGTGGGGCCGGTACCTTCTCTGCCAGTGAACCCCCCAGTGGGAGTCTGTGTTATCTTTCTTGGATACAGCATGTCTACAACACGTTTTCTATACTTTCCAGTTGGAATCTTTTTAGAGTGGAATGGAACTTAGACCCCCCCCCCTTTCTTGGAACTTAGACACTTTTAAAGCAATCGGAATGCAGAACCTTCTAGATTTTTATAATTTTTCTCTCAGATTTTTACAGTTGTTTCATCCACACCTAATTCGATAGTAGTTTTGTTCTGCTTTATTTTGTTTTAGGGAGCGTGCATGTGTGCACATGTGAACAGGGGAGGGGAAGAGGGAGAGAGAGAATCTTAAGCAGGCTACACACCCAGGGTAGAGCCCAATGCGGGGCTCATCTCATGACCCTGAGATCATGACCTGAGCCGAAATCAAGATTCAGACATTTCACTGACTGAACCACCCAGATACCCCTCAGTGGTAGTTTTTAAAGTAATTCATCTCTATCATTTAATTTTCACAGAAACTTATCTTTTATATTCATATTTTACTTTATATAATACTTAAATTATATATAAAATTGGGTATATCATTTTAGTAATAAATACAGTCAGCACAAAGGGTTCTGGGGACAAGCCAGCTCACTCTTGCAAACAGCTTACCTGGAGAGGGCAGAGGTGTGCGGGTGGACTAGAGAGTTAGGGAGTAATCTGCGAGCCCTGAGCATTCAGCATGATGCGGCATTAGTCCGTATCTTACAGAGAGGAATGAAAAGTATTAGCGATAAGGGTGATTCTGGTAAGCACAAGTTATTTAAAAGGGTTTCTACTCTCGCTAACATTTATGGAGTGACTACTGTGTCCAGTTGTCTGAGTGCTCTGAACACATTACTTCATTTAACCCTTACAGCATCCTATAAGGTACAAATACTATTATCTCCATTTTATAGATGGAAAAAAAACCAAGGGAGAGAGTTTTATAAAGCACACACAGTTACATAATCCTAGCAGCAAATGACAGAGCTAGGATTTGAAACCAAGCAGAGGGTGTCCTCTAAACTACTATAGAAATACCCTCATAGTAAAAACCGGGAAAGACGGATATGAAATCTGTATGTGCACACAAGTAAGTAGTTACGGGGAGTTCGGGGGATTGGGCTGTGACAGGCCTATCCCATGTTGTGACTGGTAGAAGGGCTATGCTCTCTGACCCTTCCACTCATTGTCTTCTAAGGGATGCCTGTTTAATTGGAGGGGACAGAAGAGTTCATGGCACACAGTGGGTGATCGTCACATATTGATTTAATCTGATTCTGGACTCTCCAACCAGGGTTTCTAGTAATTATGTTGGCAAGCCTATCAGAAAGAGGTGGATTAGAGGTTGTTGGTTTTGTCTGAAGACCTGCATCAACCACCTGAAGGTTTGGGGTGGGGAAAGGCAAACCCAAAGCTTCGTATTAAGGAAGGACACACAAAGGCTGAGGAGCCTAGGCCTCAGCCAGATGTCATTTATTAAGCCACTGCTGTAGAGTCTAGAGTAACTTTTGCACTCTGGGGACCCAGGTAAAGACAATATACAACCCTCAAGGAACTCCTGGAGGCGGGTGAGATATATAGGAAAGTTTCTATGAGAGTTTCCTAAACAAGACAGGCGGAGGGCACTCTGGGAGAACCTACCATAAGATAGATGACACAGACAACAGGTAAGGACGTTTCTGAAGGTCAAGTGGGAAGAAGCTGGTCCAAGTTGATGGAGCAGCAGGTACAGAGGGGAGGGAATGTGTCAGGATGTGAGTGGTACTTGGTGAAACCAAGTTGGGCTAAGGTCACATTACACCATTCTAGAGAACTTGGACTTCATCCTGAAAAACTATAGAGAACCATGGAAAGATCTTCCCTGGGGAGGATCTGTGACCAGATTTGGTTTTTAGGAAGATCCCTTGGTTGAAGTGGAAAATGACTTGGGGATGGATGCTGGTGGCTAGGTTTAAGGTAGAGGGACTAAGTAGGTTGTTGGGGGTAATCCAAGTGAAAAATGAGGCCCCAGTCAAAAGCAGTTATAGAAGTAGGTGTTACAGAGGCTAAGATAGATCAGAGGAAGGGCAATAAAGAATGTCCTGGTTTGAGCAACAAAAGCACTGGATTTAGGTCAAGAGGACAGGGTTTGGGACGCCTGGGTGGCTCAGTCTGTTAAGTGTCTGCCTTTGGCTCAGGTCATGATCCCAGGGTCCTGGGATCGAGTCCTGCATTGGGCTCCTTGCTCAGCGGGAAGCCTACTTCTCCCTCTGCCTGCCGCTCCCCCTGGTTATGCTCTCTCTCTCTCTGACAAATAAATAAATACATAAAATCTTAAAAAAAAAAAAAAAGTCAGGGTTTTAGTTCTGACTCTGCTGCTAATGAGCCAATATCTCAGCCTTTCTGAGTCTTATTGGATGGGACTGATATTCCCCTGCCCAGCCCACCTTCTAGGATCCAATGAGGTCATTGAGAGAAGATTTAAAGGAAGCTTTTGGAAGCCAGCTTGGCTGGAAAAGAGGTTTTGGTATGGGCTGGGGAGAAGCATTTTGGTGAACTGAGGGCTATGGCTACCTCAGGCTGTCTGGGGAATTACATAAGAGGCTGAAGAAGTGAGTGAAAAGTTAGAGCCTGTCCACATTTCTGGGGAACTAGCAGCAATTTTCTTTTCCTTAGTACTCTGAGGCCTCTCCTACTCTGGAGACCTCTTAGTTCTTCCAAGTTCCACTCTGCATTTTGCTATTATGCCATCTTCAGGGCCAAGGCCAATACCACAGGATCTGGGCAACATTGCAAGTGATAAAAATAAGCTTCACAAGCAGACAGAACCCCAGAGCTCCAGCTGCAGCAAGAAAGCTACCAAGCATCAGGGCACTGTTGAGAAGGGCCCAGAATTCAATATCAGTAGGGACCCAGAAGTTCTCGGTGCCTCTGTCTGCTTTGTGCCTTTAGCTTGGAGTTGTCAGGCCAATGTCCCGGAAGCACAAATGACAGAATTCAGGTGGGAGAGGGGCATGAATATATACAGGCCAGGGTGACGGCCCTAGCACGGGCTGTTTTAGTGTTGAAAACTTGGGGCCATGGCCCATAGCATACAATTTCTATATACCAAAGAACAGGTATCAGATTTCAATAACAAACACAGTATGGGTTTTGGAGTCATATCCAAATTCAAGCTCCAGCCTGTGTGATTTTGAGAAATCATTGGCCTTCTCTAAGCTTGATTCTGTTACTGAAAAATGAGAAGAACATTGCCTACTTTACATGATTAGCTGTTGTGAAGATTCAATGAGCATGTAAAATGTATTGTCATACATATGGAAGGTCCCCATTAAATAGGAGCTGTTATTACCATTATCAGGTAATGGTTCTATTTGAATGGGAGCGTAGCTGAATGTAGCCAGGAAAACTGGCTATGTTAGGGTAGACTAACAAAAGCAAAAACAAAAATAAGCACTCATATAAAGTAACCTCCTGGGGGTTAGCACTGAGATTGAAGTCCCTCTTCTCATCCGACCTGGTATTCTGGTGAGACTGATACTGAGACGATCGCAGTGGATACACAGATGAGAGAGTCATAGTGGTAGATGACAGAGGAGAACATTCCAAATGAAAGCTAAATTTCTCCTTACATGCTCACAGGCAAAGAATAGTTCCTTTTTAGGTCAAAGGCAAGGAGAGCTACTTCAGTGTTGTGGGTTCTTCATTTATGAGTTCCAGACTAAGCTATGTTCCTTTGTCTAATAACTGTATAAGGACAACATCACAGACACTGGAGACTCAGGTGTCCATGCCTGAAAGTACCGAGTTCTGCCCTAAAAAGATGGACTTACAGTTTTGAGATAGGATACATCACAATATTTACTGTTTCCTCTTTCCATCTGATTTTTCTACCGGAAATTTTTACCCTTGAATGAATGGGGAAGATTATATTAGTCTTTTAAGTTCTTGCCAAAGTCCACCGTTTTAATTGGTTTGATCTGTGAAAAACTTGATGTCAAAGGAGGAATTTCCAAATCTCCAGGGTGGGTGGTGGCAGAGAGCAGCGGTTGGTGTGCTTGCCTTCATCGCCATGCTTATCTTTTGAACAGAGAGCCTTTAGTGAGGTGACGATGTTTCTGTAGGTCCAGAGAGAAATGATTGGCATTCACAAATGATCCCCTCCTCCCTTTATAAAGTTTCATTTTGGGGGCACATGCAACTTTGGGAAGGAGGACCAGATTGGGAATTAACATTTGTTTACATTTTGAAAACCATTTCTGCTCTAAATTCATATATCTTAAGGACAAAAGGAAAGTGAAAAAAAGGTGGACATAACCAGACTAAGATATGAAGTAATCATCTCTGTGGATCATAAAAATGAGAATTGCAAAAAAGGTAATCAGGGACTGATGCTCGCTGTGCTCTGGGTTGGAGAGGGGCAGAGTTTGGCTAAGAAACTAAGAGTTTGGCAACTATGAAATAGAGGCACCAAAAGTGCTCTGCGGGTATTGAGAAACCAGAGTCAAGCTCGAAGCCAAGGCTGAAGGAAAGCTCACCAAGTCATGAAAGAAGCCTGGGGGTGGGAGGGAAGGAGGACTGTCGGCCTGCTGGTTAAGACTACAACAGTCAAAAGTTTGGGGCTGGAAAAATAAAAAGAAGAAGAAGTTTTGGGCTGAGGAAAGCAAGGAACAAGTACATGGCCTTGCCCCCAGGAACTGACCCAGCTGCTTGTTGGTTCGATGACTGTGGCTGCCATGTTCCCGTGTAACCCCCAACCTGCTTCTGCACTGGAGCCCTGGAGGGTTAAGGAGAAGTGGGTGAGGGAGTGAAGGGAACAAAATAACAAAAGGAGAAAAACAAACTCAAAAGGAGCTTGCCACTCCAAAATTGCAAATGACAAATGAAGCAATACAGGTAAGAGAATCAACTATAAGAATAGGAAATTGTCCCAAATGAAATTGATTTTATAGAATAGTCTGAAAAAGACTTTATAGTAAGTAGGTAGAGGATGTACCCCTTCAAAAAAAAAAGAGGCATTATTTCCATTTAAAAAATAAGAAATTATGGAAAAAAGTATAATTAACACAAGATTGGGTTTATGTAAAGAAAAATTAAAATGTAGAAATTAAAAGTGGTTATTGAAATAAAGATGTAATAGGCAATACTGATGCCTAGATACCACTGAAGCATGATTAACAAATTGGAAAACAGTACCGAGAAACTTACCCTGGCCACAGCATGGAAATACAAATATGCAAAAAAATATGAAAGAGCAGTTTACAGATACGGAAGGTGAACTGACAGGCTTTAATGTTCTTTAATAAAAGTTACATAGAGAACAAGGGAGGGAAAGAGAAGCAACATTTAAATAAATGGCTAATAATTTTCCGGAGTTGAGTAACAATATGAGTTCTTAGATCAAAGAGGCCTCCTAAATCTCTGAAGGTTAAATACAAGCAAATCCACAACTAGACATACTGTAGTGAGGCGGTAGAATATCAAGGAGGGAAAAGATGAGTGTATGAATGTGCTCAGGCTGCCATAACACAACACCGTAGACCGGGTGGTCCAAACAACAGCACTTTATTCCTCACACTTCGGGAGGCTGGAAAGCCCTAGCTCAAAACCAACTTGGTTCCTGGTGAAAACTCTCGTCCAGACAGTCTTCTCACTGTGTCCTCACACTAGAATGAACTCTCTCCTGTCTCTTCTTTTAAGGACACTAATCCTGTCTGATCAGGTCCCTACTTTCATGACCTCATTTACCTTAATCACCTCCATAAGATCCCTGTCTCCAAACACAGTCAGTTTGAGAGTTTGGGCTCAACATATGAGTTTCAGAGGGACACAAACATGCTGTCCATAACAACCAGTGATAAATCAGAGTTAAAGATACAAGTTATGTATAAATAGATGACACGCTGCTACATGTTTCAGCAGCAGCAGCAAGAAAGGTAAGACAGTAGAAACAACTTTTATGTGTTGAACCTTGAATATTATACCTAGATAAACTATCCTAGGGGAATGAGAGCAAATCAAAGACCATGAATAGAAACACAAAGACTCTCACTAAAAGAACTATTAAGATATCCTTTATTATTTAAAAAAATTTTTTAACTTAAGTTTTTATTTTAATTCCAGTCAGTTAACATACACTGTTAATTAGTTTCAGGTGTATAATATAGTGGGTAGCAATTCCATACAACAGCTGTTGTACATCACAAGTGCACTCCTTAATCCCTGTCATCTATTTCACCCATCCCTACATCCCCTTCCCCTCTGGTAACCGTCAGTTTGTTCTCTATAATTAAAAGTCTGTTTCTTGCTCTCTCTCTCTCTCTCTCATTTTTTTCATTTTGCTTGTTTGCTTTTTCTTAAATTGCACAGGTAAGTGAAATCTATGGTATTTGTCTTTCTCTGACTGACTTATTTCCCTTAGCATTATATTCTCCTAACTCCGTCCATCTCATTGCAAATGGCAAGATTTCATTCTTTTTTATGGCTGAATAATATTCCATTATCTTCTTTATCCATTCTTCTATCAATGGACACTTGGGCTTCTTCCATATCTTGGCTATTGTAAATAATGCTGTTATAAACATGGCGGTACACTTACTCTAAATTAGTGTTTTTGTATTCTTTGGGTAAATACCCAGTAGTGTGATTGCTGGATCATAAGGTAGTTCTGTTTTTAGCTTTTTGAGAAACCTCCATACTGTTTTTCACAGTGACTCCACCAGTTTGCATTCCCACCTACTGTGCACAAGTGTTCCTTTCTCTCCACATCCTCACCAACACCTGTTGTTTCTTGTGTTGTTGATTTTAGCCAGTCTGACAGGTGTGAGGTGATATCTGATTGTAGTTTTGATTTGCATTTCCCTGATGATAAGTGATGATGAACTTGTTTTCATGGGTCTATTGGCCATCTGTATGTCTTCCTTGGAGAAATGTCTGTTCATGTCTTCTGCCCATTTTTTAATTGGATTATTTACTTAGTGGGTATTGAATTTTAGAAATTCTTAAATATTTTGGATACTAACCCTTTATTAGATATGTCATTAGCAAATATCTTCTCCCATTCAGTAGGTTGCCTTTTAGTTTTGTTGATTGTTTCCTTTGCTGTGCAGAAGTTTTTTATTTTGATGTAATTCCAATAGTTTATAAAAGATGTACCTTAGAAAGAAAAAAATTAAACAATGGAAAAAATACACAATATAAGAAACAACGGTGAACACAGAAATTGATAAAATATATTTATTTAACTTACTTATGAAAAAAATTTCTAAGTGTGTGTGTGTTTTAAAAATCACAATTAGGATGGGGCGCCTGGGCAGCACAGCGGTTAAGCGTCTGCCTTCGGCTCAGGGCGTGATCCCCGCGTTATGGGATCGAGCCCCACATCAGGCTCCTCCGCTGAGAGCCTGCTTCTTCCTCTCCCACTCCCCCTGCTTGTGTTCCCTCTCTCACTGGCTGTCTCTATCTCTGTCGAATAAATAAATAAAAATCTTAAAAAAGAAAATCACAATTAGGGGCACCTGGGTGGCTCAGTCATTAAGCATCTGCCTTCGGCTCAGGGCGTAATCCCAGGGTCCTGGGATCAAACCCCACATTGGGCTCCGTGCTCCACTGGGAGCCTGCTTCTTCCTCTCCCACTCCCCCTGCTTGTGTTCCCTCTCTCGCTGGCTGTCTCTCTCTCTGTCAAATAAATAAATAAAATCTTTAAAAAATTAATTAAAAAAAATCACAGTTAGGGGCACCTGGGTGGCTCAGCCATTAAGCATCTGCCTTCGGCTCAGGTCATGATCCCAGTGGGATCGAGCCCCACATCAGGCTCCCTGCTCTGTGGGAACCCTGCTTCTCCCTCTCACACTCCCCTTGCTTGTGTTCCCTCTCTCACTGTCTCTGTCTGTCAAATGAATAAATTAAATCTTAAAAAATAAATAAAAATAAATAAAAATAAAAATCACAATTAAATTGAAAACTAGTCAACAATAGCAATACAGGGTAGGCTATTCAGTGGGTGGGAAGGGGGGAGGAGTACATCAAAGCCATATTCAGAGTTGGAAAGATAATAATTTATAGATTTTGTAAGGAAAAAATATAGTCGTATCAGTTGACTTTTGCTACATAAGCTACAAAACTTAATTTCTACAAAACTTAAAACAAACACCATCTTATTTAGCTCCTCAATATTTGGGTTGACTTGACAGTTTTTAAAATCTGCACCAGCTCAGCTGATCTTGATTGGATGCTATGGTATATCTATGATAGGCAGATGGCTGGCTAGATTATCCCGGATAGTTTCACTCCTATGTCTGGAAGTCGACTGTCTCCTGGATGTCTTAGTTTTCTTTCAAATTGCCTTTCATCTTCCATATTGTCTTCTGGGGCTGTTTACACGGTAGTCTCTAAGTTTCCAAATGCAGCCGGAAAGCAAGTCTCACTGTGCACACACTTTTCAAGCTTCTCCTTGTGATAAATTTGCTAATGTCCTGTTAACCAAAGGGAGTCACCTGGCCAAGCCCAGATTCAACAGGTGGAGAGATAGACTCCACCCCTCGGTAAGAGAAAAAGAATTTGTGGCTGCTTTTCAAATCTGCCACAGCCTGCTTCTTGGCCACAAATTATTTACATTTCTCCCACATGCAACATTTGCTAATCTTCATCCTGGGCTTTCTGTCTCATCCTATTTATAGTGGCAGCCTAGAGGCCTTTGACCTCATGATTTTATAACATCAGGATGTGAATGAGGCTCCTCACGTATAGTTCTTTGGGTAAGGCTCCTCTTGATCCAGAGTTCTGTGAAGTTAAAATGCTAAGTCACCTGCTCCCTACACATCCAACATACAGTGGTGAGACAGGGACAGGTTAACTGAACAGACGTCCCTTCAAAAAATGGAATAAGAGGAGATACATAGCAATCACGAGAATTCCCCAGGGTGAATGTTGCCAGGTCACCCTACTCCAGGGCAAAGAATAACTCTTGCTTAGGGCTCCAGTCTGCTGTAATGTCCTCCCAGTCCATTGTTCTTCAGAGTTCTTGACTCCGTTCTCTAGCCCCTTGGCTTCTGCGCCACTCCCAAAGTCTTTCCTTTATTACAAGAAATGGCCTTGTTAACAGTTCAGTAGCCTTCTCACTTGGCTTCTTGCCCATAGATAGTTGAGAGCCCGAGACCTCTTTGAAGTTCAGTCAACCTGAGTCCCTCTAGTCCAAGCTGATGGTACTTTCATTAATATAGTTTTCTTTAAAACATTTTGGGCTTTCTATGTAACAGACTATAGTCTACCTCTTTCAACAAAAGCCACACCCACAGTTGTTTTTTTCTCTCTAGATATATTCATTGCAATTTGGCATTAGGCTTCTGTCATGCCCTTAAGATTCCTTTTTTGTCTAGCTAAGAAAGTATACCAGTCATTTCCTTAAATCTGTCAGAGGTCTTAACAAATGACCACGCCCTTGATTTGCTCTTTGTCCTAAGGTCTCCTTTTACTTTGAGAACCTTTTACTTGAAGACTAAATAGGAGGAGACTGGAGACAGGAGAGAATTTTATTTTCCAACACAGCAGGTCCTGAGCCTTCTGTATTCCATCTAAATTCTGGCTGCAAAGTGAACATTTCCTTCTTTAGCTCATCTCTGTCTTGCTATAATTTATCATACACAGTTAAGAGCACCTAACACTTTCCAAATTCTATCAGGAGATATACTTAGCTGTAACTGAAAGTCCAGTAAGTTCATTTTTCCCCCTCTCCAGTTACTGTAGACTTCAGTTTTACCAATTGTTCTCTCCCTATATAACATGAGTCATCATTTCCAAGCCTGCTCTCTTTTCTTTCCATTGTTTTTCAGCTCTTGCACACTATTTCCTTACTGCTTTTCTAGCTACTGTCCTGTTTCAAAGCCAACACCTCATCTTTTAGGTTTTGTTAATGGCAGCACCCCATTCTTCATTTCTGTAATAGTTAGCTTTTGCTGCATAACAAACCACTCCAAAACAGAGAGACTTAAACCATGGCCATTTTTATTTATATCACTATTTTCTAGGTTGGCTAGGTAGTCTTTCTGGTCTGGGCCAGCACAGTTGATCTCTTAGTTTAGTCCCTAAAGCTATTCTTTAATGAAAATCTGTGACCTTAAATGAATTTATTCAAAATTTGAAATTGGAAAAATAAGTCAAGTATTGTATCATTTAAAGTTGTATTGGGCTGTGTATAAAAGAGAACAAGAAGTAACAAGAAGTGTGGTGTTAGACAGTCCACGGCAGATGAGGGGGGTGGTTCCATGATGCCTTCAGGGCCTCCGGATCTTAACTTCCCATTCATCTCAACTTAGCTTTTATACTCGTGCTGCTACCTCATAGTTGAAAGATGGCTGCTTTACTTCCAGCTTTGTATCCACATTCCAAGCATGATGGAAAAAAGGGCAGGTTGTAAAAGAGGCATACATCAGCTGGGTCTGCTGTCTTTAATTAAAGAGCTTTTCTGGAAGCCCTACCCTGTGACTTCCACTTATATCTCAGTGGTAAGAACTGTGACATACACCAGTTCCTAGCTGCAGGGGAGTCTGGGAAGCATACTTTGTCTGTTTTTTTATCTTGGCATGTTGCCTTCCTAAACTAAATAGGAGTTATGTAAGAACAAATGGAGAATAAATATTGTGTAGGCAACTATTATTGTCTGTACATGTCTGTCTCAAGAAGATATACAAGGAAAAAAATAAACTTTTAGGAAAATAGAAGGAAGGAAACAAAGGAGGACAAATGAAATGAAATAGAAAACAATTTTGAGGATCAAAAAGGTTATAAAATAGATAAATTCCTAGTAAGACTCCCCCTCCCAAAAAAGCCACAAATAATATTTTGAATGAAAGGGAAATATAACTATAGATAAGAAATAGATCACAAAAATCAAAAGACAATACTCTGAAGAATTTTATGCCAAAATTTCGATTGGGAAAAGACATAGTTTTCTAGGTAAATATAATTTGCCATAACTACTTCAAAAGATACAGAAAACTCCAGTAAAGCAAAAATCATTAAAGAACAAACTGAAAATGAAAACACTTCCTCTTCACAAGATATCAGGCTTAGATGGTTTATATCTACACTTTACTCAACTTATAAGAAGCAGATAATCCTAATATGGACAAATTAAGAGAATAGAAAATTAAGACAAGCTACTTACTTTTACAGTGATACTATAACCTAAATACCCAAACCAGACAAGAAGAATACAAGAAAGGGAAATTGTAGATCACTCTTATTTATAAACATAGACACTTATGAAATATTTGCAAATCTATTTCAAATATTTACATTCTGACTAAGGGTTTATCCAAGAAGTTAAGGTGATCCAACATAAAAAAAATATTAATGTAATAAAACATATTAACAGGTCAATAACACCTATAATTTATAAAATACAGGAATAGCAGTTGTCAGAATTTAGTACTTATTTATGATGAAAACAGACTTTTCAGGAAACTAAGAAGAGCATTTCCTTAACTTGATAAAAAGCAACTATCAACATATAGCAAAAACTATCCTTAACAATAAGACTACAGGCTCCCTTTCAGTAAAGTCATGAAAAAGATAAAGATGCCCTTTCTCACCATTTATATTCAGCATTGTACAGTAAGTTCTAGCCAATGCAGTAAGATAAGAAAAATTATGTGAATGTTCGAAAGAAAGACAAATTATTCTTTTTTGCATGCAATATAATCTTCCTGGGGTTTTTAAGTAGAAAAGAGCTTGCCAGTTTCCCTAGACACAAAATCAACATGTCAAAAATTTATCCATCAGTAATAACAATTAGAAAAAATCCATAAAGGATCCCATTTTCAATAGTAATGAAAGCCTCAAGATACCTAGAAGTACACCTAGCTAAAAAAAATGTATGAGAATTTTTTTGTAGAAAATTATAATCAATGAGAGGGAAGGAAAGAGCCTTAATAAATGGAGAAAATGGCTGTGTACGTAATCTGGAAGACTTCTTATAAAGATGCCAATACTCCCCAAATTAACTTATAACATAAATGCATTTTCAAGTATGGATGGGGATATGGAGCAACAGACCCATTCACTGCTGAAAGGAGTGTAAATCAGTACAGTGGCTTTAGGAAACAATTTGGTCACACCTTTTAACCCAGAAATTCCGACCCTAGATGGAGAATCTTTCTTGTGTGCATCAGGAGACATGCATTAAAATGTTTATTGCAACAGAAAAACAGGAAACAGACTAAATGGCCATCAGTAGGAGAATGATAATAGTGGTATACTCCTAGAGTGAAATACCATACGTATTACGTACAGCAGTAAAAAGAACTATAGCTGTATTTCTTAACAGATTAATCTCAAAAACAATGTCGAATGAAAGAAGCAAGTTATGGAAGGATATGAATAGTATTTATGTAAGTTTTAAAGCCTGGAAAACAATAATATATAGTATTTATGCTTATATTGTCTTTTTACAAATCTATAGAAACATGCCTAAGAATGATAAACGGGGAGTTTATGATGGTGGTTATCTCTGGGGAGAAAGGAAAGTGTGAAAATGGGAAGAGAGGGTTTGCAAAGAGCTGTAAGTATATCTAATGTTTTTTTTTTTTTTTTTATTAAAGATCTGTTTGTTTCTATGTTAGAAATCTTTCACAATTAATCAGTGTTTTATCCTAAATGAAATGAGGTATCCTGGATTGGATCCTGAAACGGAAGAAGGACACTATTGGAAAAACTGGTGATATCCAAATAAAGTCAGAAGTTTAGTAAATAGTATGTACCAATGTTGGTTTTGTAGTTTTGATAGCTGTACCATGGTAATGTAAGATGTTAGCATTAGAGGAATTTCCTTAAAGGAACTTTCTGTATCATCTTAGCAAACTTTTCTAACAATCGGATTGTTTCCAAATAGGTTCTTAAAAGTGGGAGTGGTTTTGTTTTGTTTTTTTTTTTAAGTGATCCTCACAGCTACTGCCCCTGATTCCTGCCCTCCCCACTCTCTATCCTGACCTCTGTTTCTATGTGGGTTCACTCTTGAGAGGTCCCCGAGGTCATTCCTGCCTGAGTTTAATGCTTCTGGCCTTCTTGCGTTCTGCACATCTATCTGCCCTACTTTAGAACATTTGCAGGGGCGCCTGGGTGGCTCAGTTGGTTGAGCGTCAGGCACTTGACTTTGGCTCGGGTCATGATCTGAGGGTGGTAAGATCCAGCGTCATATGGGGCTCGCACTCAGCACAGAGGTGGCTTGTCCCTCTCCTTCTGCCCAACCCACTCCCCCGCCCTCCAGCATGCATGCGTGGATGAGCACATGTGCTCTCTCTCTCAAATATACAGATAAAAATCTTGAGAGAGAGAGAACATTCTTAGAGGGCAAGACCAGTCTCTTTGTGAAGTTGGCTTTATTTCCATTTAATGGGATGTTTGGTAGTCACCCAAGGTTCAGAGATCTTACAGCCAGAAGGGGCCCTAAAAGAGCACCCTATCCAGCCTCTTTCTGAGTGGAGGTAAGGCAGGGGAGTTATTTCAAAAGGAACACCTGAGGCCAGCGAGGCTGAGGAAATCAGTGAGCAGGGATGACTGGAACCCAGAAGATTTTCCCTCCTAGGATAAATCTTTGATTTCAACCTCATTGCCTCTCATAATAAAGACAAAGGAGGTTGAACAGTCTCCTTATTTGTTTTGAAAACCAGAGGAAGAGAGTTATATATCACCCAGAAATGGTTTAGGTGACTGAAAATACTGAAGCCAGAGAGGTCAAGGCCAGGTTGGTACATCTTTTTATCTCTTTGCTATGACCTTCTTTGGATTGGAGACTGCTTGTTCCTGATGGCAGAGTGGGCTGGGGTGGTGAGGAAACTAAGAGTTGTAGAATGCCTGTGTTTGTCCATACTTTTTTTTTTTTTAAGATTTTATTTATTTATTTGACAGAGAGAGCGCAAGAGCACAGGCTGGGGGAGTGGGAGAGGGAGAAGCAGGCTCCACACTGAGCAGGGAGCTGGATTTGGGGCTTGACCTGGGATCAGCTGGGATCATGATCAGAGCCGAAGGCAGACTCTTAACTGACTGAGCCACCCAGGCACTCCTGTGTCCCTCCATCCTCATCACAACCCTCTGGATAGATGTAATTGCCCCCATTTTACAGATGAGGTAAGTCATAGAAAGGGTACAGGGTTAGGATAGTTAAATGACTCTCGCAAGGTCACCAAACTAATAAGAGGTAGGCCTATTGTGATATTTTGATGTAATAAATTTGACCATGGTTCTTGGAAGTAACTTCTAAAACCTTTGTAATTTCTTAAGTGATAAGAGCTATAAGGGCATCTTTTGTTCTCAGCTCCTGAAATAGCTCTAGGCCATAAAGATGAAGTGGGTGTTGTTTTTGTTATTCAAAAGCCCCTTTTAATCACACCTGAGGTTGTTAATAAAGTGATTTTTGGAAAGCCCCTGGATAACCGTAGGAAGGGGGCTAGTTGCCAGAGGAACCAACCAGGTGATTAGAGGGTTAGAACTTTCAGTTCAATCTCCTGACATCTGGGGAGGGGAGAAGGGCTGGAGATAGACTTAAATCACCAATAGCCAATGATGTAATCAAGCATACCTATGTAATGAAAACCCATAAGAGGTTTTATGAAAATCCATAAAAACCCAAAAGGACGGGGTTTGGGGAGCTTCCAGGCTGGTGAACATCCACATGCCAGGAGGGTAATGCATGCCAAACTTCATGGGTACAGAAGCTCCTGTGTTTGGAACCCTTCCAGACCTCACCCCACTTATCTCTTCATCTGGCTCTTCATTCCTGTCTTTTAGTATCGCTTGTAATAAACCGTCAATCCAGTAAGTAAACTGTTTTCTTGAGTTCTGTGAGTTTTCCTAGCAGATGATCAAACCCAAGGAGGGAGTTGTAGGGACTTCTGATTTATAGCCAGTCGGTCAGAAGTATGGGTAGCAACAACCTGGGCTTGCACTTGGCATCTGGAATGGTGGCAGTCTGTGGGATCTGACGCTGTCTCCAGAAGATAGTGTCAGAATTGAGTTAAATTGTAGGACACCCAGCTAGTACCTGAGAATTGCTTGGTGAGGGAAAAACCTACACACATTTGGTGACGAGCAGTGAAATGGTGTTGTCGTAGAGTAGAGAAAAACAAAGGAGAGACTCCCTTTACACTTAGAGGAAGCCACGGCTGGCTCTAAGAACTCATCATTAAGGAAGACCCCTCTGAAGGCAGGATAAAGTCCCCCGAGCTGACTGCCACTCTTGGAACAGCTGGGGCTGGGAATGATACAGAACATGAGCCAAGGCATTACAGCAGCCTGGAACAGGCTGAGAAGAGCTTGGGGGTGGTTGGCGGGGGGAAGGGGGTGGGCATGAGGCCTGCTGGAGCTGCGAGTCACTGTGAACTCTTCCCCCTGGAAAAGAAGTAGTCACGAGGGTCGGCTCACTCCTCCCACCTCTAATTCCTCCATCCCATCCCAGCTGCAGGGTCCATGCCTGCTGGCCTGCCTGGGGAGGCCTCTCTAAAACCAAGGGCCTCACTTTGTCTCTGGTTGATGTAAAGAGGCTTGCGTGACTTAAGAGGACTCCTCAGGGCTTGACTGAGATGATGCGAGTGAGAGTAAACTGTAAATCGCTACATGAATGTGGTTGTTGGCTGAACAGAGTATAAACCTGGGAGGTTTGTGGGGGCAAGGGAGGAAAAGTGCCTCTTGAGAGAGGTCTCCCAGAAGAATATGAGATTAGTTGAGGTTCAGTGAATTCCTTTGTTGCTAACTCAAGAAGCATATTTGAAGGGATAAGCTCCCTCACTTAGAGCAGAGCATCCCAGACTTGTCACCATAGTGACAGTGCTCAAACAGAGGCTTAAATCCCAGAAAACACCAGGTTGTAAGGATTCCTTTGGAGCCATGATTCGCCAGTAGAGGACTCAGCTATTGTGTACTATGGAGGCGAGGGGCAGGGAGTTTGAATAGCTTCCCTTCCTTCCTGTTTCTTGTTGTGGGGCTTTTGTTTTGGTCTTTCTCTCTGGATTGATGTGGCCTTTGGAAAGGGATGCATCCCTGCAGATGGAACTGGTCTTCATTAAAACCTGTGTCAGAAGCTGGAGGCGCTAACAGTGAACTATCCAAAAAAGAAATTAAGAAAATCCCACTTACAATATCATCAAAAAGAATAAAATACTTAGGAATACATTTAACCAAGGAGGTAAGACTTGTACACTGAAAATTATAAGATATTGATGAAAGAAATGGAAGAGGACACAAATAAATGGAAAGATAGCCCGTGTACATGGATTGGAAGAATTACTGTTGTTAAAATGTCAGCACTACCAAGCAATCTACTACTAAAGCAATCTACAGATTGAGTGCAATCCCTATCAAAATTCCAATGGCATTTTTTCACAGAAAAAGAAAAAAAAATTCTAAAATTTGTTTGAAACCACAAAAGACCCCAACTAGCCAAAGCAATCTTGAGAAAGAAAAAAAGACCTGGAAGCATCACATTTGCTGATCTCAAACTATGTTACAAAGGTATAGCAAACAAAACAGTGTTGTTCTGGCATAAAAACGGACACATAGATCAATAGAATAAAGAGCCCAGAAATAAACCCATGCATATATGGACAACTAATCTTTGATAAGGGGCCCAAGAATACACAATGAGGAAAATAGAGTTTTCAATAAATGGTGTTGGGAAAACTGGGTATCCACATGCAAAAGAATGAAATTGGACCTTATCTTAGACCATACACAAAAATCAAATCAAAATGGATTAAACACTGAAACTATAAAATTCCTAGAAGAAAACATAGGGAAGGAGCTCCTTGACATTGGTCTTGGCCATGATTTTTGGTTACGACATCCAAAACTCGGGGGGGAAAAGTAAAAATAAACACGTGAGACTACATCAAACTAAAAAGTTTTGTGCTGTAAAGGAAGCCATCAACAAAGGCAACCTATGGAATGGTAGAAAATATTTGCAAATCATATATCTAATTAGGGGTTAATAATCTAAAATATACCAAGGAACTCATACAATTCATAGCAAAGACTGTCTAAATAATCCAATTAAAAAATGAGCAAAGAACCTGAGTTCTTTGAGTAGATATTTTTCCAAAGAAGACATCCAAATGGCCAATAGGTATATCAAAAGGTGATCAACATCACTTAATCATCAGAGAAATGCAAATCAAAACTGCAGTGACATATGAACTCATACATGTCAGGATAGCTGTTATTAAAAAGACAAGTAACAAATGCTGGTGAGGATGTGGAGGAAAAGGAATTGTGTACACTTTTGGAGGGAATGCAATTTGGTGCAGCCATTATGGAAAACAGTATGGCGGTTCCTCAAAAAGCTAAAAATAGAACTACCATAGGATCCAGCAATCCCACTTCTGGATATATATCCAAGGAAAATGGAATCAGTATCTGGAAGAGATACCCGCATGTCTATATTGATTGCAACAGCATTCACAAGAGCTAAGATACGGGAACAACCTAGGTGTTGGCTGACGGATGAATGGCCAAAGCAAATGTGACGCACATACACGTACATACACCATAAATATTACTCAGCCAAAAATAAGGAAATCCTGCCATTTGACAACATGGGTGAAACTGGAAGATGTTATTCTAGGTGAAATAAGCCAGACAGAAAAAAAAATGTACTGTATGATCTCACTTATAGGTGGAGTCTTAAAAGCCAATAAACTCATAGAGCCAGAGAGTAGAATGGTGGTTGCCAGGGGCTAGAGGTAGGGTGTAGGTGGGAAAATGGGAAATGTCGGTCAAAGGGCACAAGCTTTCAGTTTTGAGATGAACAAGTTCTGGAGACCTAATATACCACCTAATAGGTACCGTATCGTGTAGCTGAAATTTGCTAAGAGGGTACATCTGAAGTGTTCTCACCACACCCCCCCCCCCACACACACATGCTAACTATGTGAAGTAATAGATGTGGTCATTGTGGCAATCCTTTCATAATGTATACATATATCAAACCATCACACTGTGCACTAAGAAGGAGGAGGAGGAAGGGAAGGAGGAGGAAGAGAAGCAGCAGCAGCAGCAGCAGCAGCAAAATGTGTTTTTCTTTTTTAGGCCCGTTTCCTCCTTGGCAGTACTGTGAACTTACCATTCTGGAACTGAACAGAGTTCTCTGTAAAGCCAGTCACCTTGCTCTTTGCCTCTTAGAACACGGATCTATTTGCAGTAAGCCACACATACTCTCCTTTTTGTCCTGCTAGCTCAGAAAGTCCCCCCGTTCCTACCTCACAGGGGAAGGATAACAGAGCCTCACAGCCAGGCTAACCTGTAGGCTGTGGTCACTGGCCACTGGTCACTGGACTTGCCTGGCTTCTTTAAACTATACCCCAATTTGCAAGGATTTATTAAAAGACATGATTGTTTTTTTTTCTAATCTGTCTGGCTGATTGTTCTACACTTCATGGCTTCCCCCAGCTTTGACATTCATCTGGTCTTCTGCAGCTCTTTTGATATTCTGGTTCCTAGAATTGGGTCTGCTTTGACCCTTGGAACACTAAGACTTAAGCTATAGAATTGCCAGTAGAGGGGTGGTGAGGGGTGTCCAGATTCTGCCTCTCGTCCTGGTCGCAGCTCTCCCCCTGATGAGCCACGTTCCACTCCCACTGCAGTAGCCCAAGACCGTACTGTAAGCCCCACCAAGCTCTTTTGTCTTCAGTTCCCAGAGTCCGTACATCCTACTGACAAGACCGACATAGTGTCTGGCCCGGCAGCACACGGGGAGCCAGCCAGATCTGTACTAGACATGGTCCTACCTTAAGGCACTTGTCCGGTGATTGAGGTGACTCTAGACTCTAAGCTCCTCCAAGGGGGGATATTTGGCTGTTTTGCTTTGCCCATTAGTGTATTCCCTAATCTAAGAACAGTGACTGGTATTTAAATGTTTAATAAAAATGCATCAAATAAATGAATGAGTAAACTCCCACATACAATGTCAAAAGAGAGAAGTACAAAAAGGAATAGGGGTGTTTGAGAGGGATGAGATATTGATAGAGAAAACCAACAGACTGGTTGATCTTTTCTGTAAATATTGACTATATGATTCTTTGGAATTCATTGAGACATGTCTTATCATCTCTTGCAGGTTAATTTTTGAAAATATTTCCTATATTTTTGCAAAGAATATAAGCATACCCCCAAGATATTTCAGGTTCGGTTTCAGAGCACTGCTTAAAGCATGTCAAATAAATTTTTGGCTTTCCCAGTGCACATAAACATTGTGTTTACAGTGTAGCCTAGTCTATTAAGTGTACAGTAGCATTATATCTAAAAAAACAACATACGTACCTTAACTAAAAAATACTTTATTGATAAAAAATGCTAACCATCGTCTGAGCTTTCAGTGAGTTGTAATTTTTTTGCTGTTGGAGGGTCTTGCCTCGATGATGGCTGCTGAGTAGTCAGGGGTGGCTGTGGCAGTTTCTTAAAATAAGACAACAGTGAAGTTTGCTGCTTCGGTGGACTCTTCCTCTCACAAGTGATTTCTCTGTAGCATGCGATGCTGTTTGATAGCACTTTACCCAGGGTAGAACTTCTTTCAAAATCTCAAAGCCTGCTGCTGCTTTTCAACTAAATATTTATTTAGTTGCTATTTCAACTAAATATTCTAAATCCTTTGTTGTCATTTCAACAAGAGTAGATTTCATCTCAAGAAACCACTTTCTTTGCTCAACTATAAGAAGCAATTCCTCATCCATTCAAGTCTTATCATGAGATGGCAGCAATTCACTCACGGGCTCCACTTCTGATTCTAGTTCTCTACTTGCTGTTTCCCCCACATCTGCACTTACTTCCTCTCCTGGAGTCTCGAACCCCTCAAAGTCATCACTGAGGATTGGAATCAGTCTCCTGTTAATGTTGTTATTTTGACTTCTTATGAATCACAAGTGTTCTTAATGGCAGCTAGAATGGTGAACCCTTTCCAGAAAGTTTTTAATTTACTTTGCTCAGATCCATCAGAGGAATCATTGTCTATGGCAGCAATAGCCTTGTGAAATGTATGTCTTCAGTAATAAGACTTGAAAGTTGAAATTACTTCTTTTTTAAAAAATTTGAAGATTGGCAACCAGAATTTTAGTTTTTAAATTTTTATTTTTTTTCCATATGCTTTTTACTCATACCATGATAGCTCATAATAGAGCTTGATCTGAAGTTTGGGGGTGGATTTTTTTTTTTTATCATGATAAGTGTACCCTTTAATCCCCATCGCCTATTTCACCCATCCTCCCCTCACCTCCCTCTGGTAATCATCAGTTCTCTATATTTAAGAATCTGTTTTTTGGTTTGTCTGTCTTTTTTCCCCCTTTGCTCCTTTGTTTTGTTTCTTAAATTCCACATATGAGTGAGATCATATGGTATTTATCTTTCTCTGATTTATTTCACTTAGCATTATACTCTCTAGCTCTATTTATGTTGTTGCAAATGGCAAGATTTCAGTAATTTGACTGAATAATATTCCATCATATATATATATATATATATATATATATATATATATATATATACCACATCTTCCTTATCCACTTATCTATCAATGGACACTTGGGTTGCTTCCATAGTTTGTCTATTATAAATAATGCTACAATAAACATGGTGCAATTATCCATTTGGTTTAATTTTTTTGGCACATACCCAGTGGTGTCATTACTGGATTATAGGGTAATTCTATTTTTAATTTTTTGAGAACCTCCGTACTGTTTCCCACAGTGGCTACACCAGTTTGCGTTCTCACCAGCAGGCAAAAGTTTTCCTTATTCTCCACATCCTCACCAACACCTGTTGTCTTGTGTTTTTGATTTTAGCCATTCTGACAGGTGTGAGGTGATATCTCATTGTAGTTTTGATTTATATTTCCCTGATGATAAGTGGTGATGAGCATCTTTTCATGTGTCAGTTGGCCATTTAGATGTCTTCTTTGGAGAAATGTCTGTTCATGTCTTCTGCCCACTTTTTAATTGGATTATTTGTTTTTGGGGTGTTGAGATTTATAAGTTCTTTATGTATTTTGGATGCTAACCCTTTATTAGATATGTTATTTGCAAATGTCTTCTTCCATTCCATAGGTTGCCTTTTAGTTTTATTGTTTGTTTTCTTTGTTGTAGAGAAACTTTTAATTTTGATATAGTCCCAGTAGTTTGTTTTTGCTTTTATATCCCTGTCTCAGGAGACATATCTGGAAAAATGTTGCTGTAGACGATGTCAGAGAAATTACTGCCTGTGCTCTGTTTAAGGATTTTTATGGTTTCAGTCTCACATTTAGGTCTTTAATCCATTTTGAGTTTATTTTTGTGTATGGTGAAAGAAAGATGTCCAGTTCCATTCTTTTGCATATAGCTGCCCAGTTGTCCCAACACCATTTGTTTTTGTTTGTTTGTTTGTTTGTTTGTTTGTTTTTTAAATGATTTTTTATTGTATTATGTTAGTCACCATACAGTACATCCCCGGTTTCCAATGTAAGGCTCGATGATTCATTAGTTGTGTATAACACCCAGTGCACCATGCAATACGTGCCCTCCTTACTACCCATCACCGGTCTATCCCATTCCCCCACCCCCCTCCCCTCTGAAGTCCTCAGTTTGTTTCTCATAGTCCATAGTCTCTCATGTTTCATTCCCCCTTCTGATTACCCCCCCCTTTCTTTATCCCTTTCTTCCCCTACCGATCATCCTAGTTCTTATGTTCCATAGATGAGAGAAATCATATGATAGTTGTCTTTCTCTGCTTGACTTATTTCACTAAGCATTATCTCCTCCAGTGCTGTCCATGTTGTAGCAAATGTTGAGAACTCGTTCTTTCTGATAGCTGAGTAATATTCCATTGTATATATGGACCACAACTTCTTAATCCAGTCATCTGTTGAAGGGCATCTCGGCTCCTTCCACAATTTAGCTATTGTGGACATTGCTGCTATGAACATTGGGGTGCATATGGCCCTTCTCTTCACTACGTCTGTATCTTTGGGGTAAATACCCAGTAGTGCAATGGCTGGATCATAGGGTAGCTCAATTTTTAACTTTTTAAGGGACCTCCACACTGTTTTCCAGAGTGGCTGTACCAACTTGCATTCCCACCAACAATGTAGGAGGGATCCCCTTTCTCCACATCCTCTCCAACAATTGTTGTTTCTTGCCTTGTCTATTTTTGCCATTCTAACTGGCGTAAGGCCAACACCATTTGTTGAACAGACTTTTTCCTGTTGCATATTCATTCTTCCTTTGTCAAAGATTAATTGACCATATAATTATGAGTTTATTTCTGGGTTTCCTATTCTATTCCATTGATCTGTGTGTATTTTTATGTCAATACCATACTGTTTTAATTACTATCACTTTGTAATATAACTTTAAGTCTGGAATTGTGATACCTCCAGTTTTGTTTTTCTTTTTCAAGATTGCTTTAGCTATTTGCAGTCTTTTGTGGTTCCTTACAAATTTCAGGATTGCTTTTTCTAGTTCTGTGAAAAATGCTGTTGGTATTTTGATAGGGATTGCATTAAAGGCATAGATTGCTTTGGTTAGTATAGACGTTTTAACAATATCTGTTCTTCCAACCTATGAACATGGAATATCTTTCCATTTCTTTGTGCCATCTTGAATTTCTTTCATCAGTGTTTTACAATTTTTGGCGTACAGGTCTTTCATCTTTTTGGTTAAGTTTATTCCTAGATATTATATTGTTTTTGGTGCAATTGTTAAGTGGAGTTGTATTCTTAATTTCACTCTCTGCTGCTTCATTATTAGTGTATAGGAATGCCACGGAGTTCTGTACATTGATTTTGTATCCTGTGCCTTTACTAAATTCATTTATCAATTTTATTAGTTTTTTGGTGGAGTTTTTAGGGTTTTCTATATAGAGTATCATGTCTTCTGCAAATAAGGAGTTTTATTTCTTCCTTACCAATTTGGATGCCTTTTATTTCTTTATGTTGTCTAATTACTGTGGCTAGGGCTTCCAGTGCTGTGTTGAATAGAAGGGTACAAAATGGACATCCCTGTCTTGTTCCTGACCTTAGGGGAAAGCTTTCAGTTTTTTACCATTGAATATGATGTTGCCTGTGGGTTTTTCATAAAGGCCTTTTTTATGTTGAGGTATATTCCCTCTAAACCTACTTTGTTGAGGGTTTCTATCATAAATGAATGTGGTACTTTGTTAAATGGTTTTTCTGCATCTTTTGAAATGATCATATATATATATATATATTTTATCCTTTTTCTTATTGACGTGGTGTATAGCATTGATTGATTTGTGAATACTGAACGACCCTTTCATCCCAGGAGTAAATTCCACTTTATCGTGGGGTGTGATTTTTTTAAATGTATTGTTAAATTGCTAGTATTTCATTGAGGATTTTAGCGTCTATGTTCATGAGAGATATTGGCCTGTAGTTCTCTTTTTTTGTGGTGTCTTTATCTGGTTTCGGTATCAGGATGATACTGATTTCACAGAATGAATTTGGAAGTTTTCCTTCCTCTTCTATTTTTTGGAATAGTTTGAGAAGAATAGGTATTAACTCTTCTTTAAATGTGTGGTGGAATTCTCCTGTGAAGCTGTATGGTCCTGGACTTGGTTTGTTGGGCGTTTTTTCACTACTGATTCAATTTCACTGCCTGTAATTGGTCTGTTCAAATTTTCTATTTCTTCCTGCTTTAGTTTTGGTAGGTTGTATGTTTCTAGAAATTTATCGGTTTCTTCTAAGTTGTGCCGCTTGTTGGCATATGGGTTTTCATAACATTCTGTTATAGTTGTTTGTATTTCTGTGGTATTGGTTGCTTGAAAACACTTCTTGATCCATGCTACAGAATGGTTGTTGCATTAGCAACCATGAAAACAACATTAACCTTATTGTACTTCTCTATCAGATCTTTTTTTCTGAGTAGTAGGTCTCAACAGTGGGCTTAAAATATTCAGTAAACCATGTAGTAAACAGATGTGCTGTCATCCAGGCTTTGTTGTTCCATTTCTAGAGCACGGGCAGAGTAGATTTAGCATAATTTTTGAGGGCCCTAGGATTTTCAGAATGGTAAATGAGCACTGGCTTCAACTTCAAGTCACCAGCTGTGTTAGTCCCTAACAACAGAGCCTATCCTTTGAGGTTTTGAAGCCAGGCATTGACTTTTCCTTTCTAGCTGTGACAGTTGTAGATGGCATCTTCTTCCACTAGAAGGCTGTTTTGTCTATATTGAAAATCTATTGTTTAGTGTAGCCACTGTCATGGATTATGTGAGCTAGATCTTCTGGAGAACTTGCTGCAGCTTCTCTATCAGCACCTGCTGCTTCCCCTTGCCCTTTCATGTTACAGAGACGGCTTCTTTCCTTAAACCTCGTGAACCCACCTCTGCTAGCTTCCAACTTTTCTTCTACAGCTTCCTCACCTTTCTCAGCCTTCCTAGAATTGAAGAGAGTTAGGGCCTTCCTCCGGTTTAGGCTTTGGCTTAAGGGAATGCTGTGGTTGGTTTGATCTTCTATCCAGACCACTCAGACTTTCTTCTCATCAGCAATGAGGCTGTTTTACTTTCTTATCATTCATGTGTTTACTGGAGTAGCACTTTAAATTTCCTTCAAGAACTTTTCCTTTGCATTCATAATTTGGCTAACTGCTTAGAAGAAGAGGCCTAGCTTTTGGCCTGTCTCAGCTTTTGACATGCCTTCCTCATGAAGCTTAATCATTTCTAGCTTTTGATTTAAATTGAGAGACTTGTAGGGGCGCCTGGGTGGCACAGCGGTTGAGCGTCTGCCTTCGGCTCAGGGCGTGATCCTGGCGTTCTGGGATCAAGCCCTACATCAGGCTCTTCCACTATGAGCCTGCTTCTTCCTCTCCCACTCCTCCTGCTTGTGTTCCCTCTCTCGCTGGCTGTCTCTATCTCTGTCGAATAAATAAATAAAATGTTAAAAAAAAATTGAGAGACTTGTGACTGTTCCTTACGCTTGGACACTTAGAGGCCATAGTAGGGTTATAAACTGACCTCATTTCAATATTTTTGTGACTCAGGGAATAGGGAGACCTAAAGAGAAGGAAAGAAACATGAATCACTGGTCAGCGGAACAGTCAGAATATGCACAATATTTTTCTGTTAAGTTTGCTATCTTATATGGGTGTGATTTGTGGCACCCCTTAAACAATTACAATGGTAACGCCAAAGATCACTGAACACAGATCACTGTAACAGTATAATAAGTTTGAAATACTGTGAGGATTACCAGATGTGACACAGAGATGTAAGTGAGCAAATGCTGTTGGCAAAACAGTGTCCTCAGACTTGCTCAATGCAGGGTGGCTACAAACCTTTAATTTGTAAAAAAGGCCGTATGTGTGAAGTGTAGTAAAGCAAAGTACAGTAAAATGAGGTATGCTTGCAATGCATATTTTATAATTATTGGGTATAAAGTTCTACATACGTCTGTTAGATCAAGATTTGCTGCTCATGGGACGCCTAGGTGGCTCAACTGGTTAAGCTTCTGCCTTCGGCCCATGTCATGTTCCCAGGGTCCTGGGATCCAGTCCCTCATCAGGCTCCTTGCTCATCAGGGAGCCTGCTTCTCCCTCTGTCTGCGGCTCCCCCTGCTTGTGCGTGCTCTCTCTCTCTCACACACAAACAAATTAAAAAAAAAAAAAAAAAGATTTGTTGCTCATGGTAACAAACTTGAGAACTTTTATGCAAATAATTGTGGGATTGAATTAAATTGTGTGGAATTCTGATTCTGAGCTGTTGTATTTACATTACATCTACTGGAACCTTTTCCTAAAACCAATGCTGGGGATATCTTCTATGTTTTTTATCTTATTCCTCTTATCATTTTATAGTGATTATCTTGTCTAATTACATTAAAGTCTATCTTGTCTGACATTAATTTTGCTATTCCAGCTCTCTTATGGTTAGTTGTTGCCTGACATATTTTCTTATTTTTTCCATTCATTTCTTTCAACTTCTTTGTGTGTTAGATTCATCTTGTAAAAAGCATATAACTGTTATGTGAGTGAGTGTATGTATCTTTTAACTGGTGAATTTGGTCCAGTTACATTTATTGTTATTTCTGATACAGTTGGAGTTGGAGTGAAATGAGTGCCCAGGAATGGAGGAATTGTTGATGGCCATTATGGGACACACTATAACACCACAGTGTACTGAAGATACCTAATACATGTCAGCTCTCTTTTTCAACTCCTTCCTCCAGTCTCTGCCTAATGGATATTTGGAGAATTATTTTGTTTTTTTCTGGGTAGCTCTTTGAGTGCAAAGGCCGTGTCTTTCTGATGATACTCTTAGCCCCCCTAATCTCCAGCATTTTGACCATGCATGTGGTGCACATAAGAACTGGGCTGATTGCAGGGGGCTAAAGAGGGAGTGGGTGGAAAGGAAATTGTAGCAGGAGGTGTTGATGACTCACTGAAAACATTTAAGTGGAAAGGAAGTCTAGAAATAGGGTGGTAGCTGGAAAGAGCAGTAGGTCTAATTGTGGGTCTTTTTCAAGAAAGGATGTTTGGAGGCAGAGAGAAGGGAACTGACAAAATGAATGGTTGAAGAAATTCATGGGCTTAAGATTAATCTATCACTTCACCTCTATAGAGCAAGCAGCAGGGAGAGAGAAATATATGAAAAGAAATGTTTTTACATGGTGTACTATAGAAATATATATTTCTACTAAATTACTAGTGTAAAATATATAAAGATAAGCAATATGATTTTTTAACCTAGATGAGTCTCATACTCCTTTACCTGACTCTTAACAAACATTAATTCAACCAGATTTTTTTTTTCCTACTCTGTCTTAGCACTAGAAAGAAGTTTCAATGTCATTGAATCCATTTTACCATCTAAGGTAGACTTTACAGCATTCATGACGGGTAGCTGTCTAGGACATTCGGAACACGTGTGGTTTTCGAATCTCACCACCTCGAATGGGAAGCATCTGCCTTTGCCCAAAGGTCTGATGATAATTAAACTCTTCCTTTATTCAGTAGATATCTGCCTAAATGTAACCAGCTCTCTCTGGAACAACTATAAGCTGATTGTCTTTCCATTACATGTTGAAGACTCTACCATATATCTTTCCCTCACACTCACCTTCTAACAGCACCTGAGACCTTTCTCATGAGAGGACTTCTAGATCCCTCAAAAAGCTTGTACCTTTTCAGTCAGGGCATCCCAGTGTTTTGCATTCTTAGCAGAGCAGTTGCTCAGGGCACCTGGGTGGCTCAGTCGTTAAGCATTTTCCTTCAGCTCAGGTCATGATCCCAAGGTCCTGGGATTGAATCCTGCATCAGGCTCCCTCTTCTGCAGGGAGTCTGCTTCTCCCAATGCCCCTCCTCCCACTTGTTCTCTCAATCTCTTTCTCTCTCTTAAATAAATAAATAAACAAACAAACAAACAAATAAATAAAATCTTTTAAAAAAAGAAAGCAGTTGCTCAGAACCATTAGTGGAAACTGAATTTTGTCAGGTGCTTTTGTTTTTATCATTTAATGAAATAATTATGTAGTTTTTCTTCTTCAATCAGTTGATATGATGAATTACATTTATTGATCTTCAAACGTTCAGCCAGCTGTACATTTTCAGAATAAACCCCACATTATAACAATGTATTATTTCATACTACTGAATTTGATTTGCTAGTATTTTGTTGAGGATTTTTGTGTTTATGTTCATAAGGAGTATTGGTCTATAGTTTTCTTGTAATGTCTTTTCTGATTTTCATATCAAGTAATGTTGGCCTTATAATTCAGGTTATCTATTTCTTGGTTGAGGCTTAGTATCTGTGCCTTTCAAGGAATTTGTCTACTTAATCTAAGTTGTTGAATTTATGGGCATAGAATCATTCATAATATTTACTTATTTTTTAAATGTCTATAGGATCTGTAGTAAGATCTCCTCTTTCATTTCTGACTATTATAATTTGCCTTTCTTTCTTTCTTTCTTTCTTTCTTTCTTTCTTTCTTTCTTTCTTCTTGATCAGCACAGCTACAGTCTCATAAATTTTATTGATATTTTCAGAAACAAGCTTCTGGTTTTATTACTTTTTTCTCTTTTTAATTTGAATGATTTATGCTTTTATACTTATTATTTCCTTCCTTCTGATCAATTTGAATTTAATTTGCTCTTCTTTTACTAGTTTTCTTAAAGTGGAAGCTTCGATCATTGATTTGAGATTTTTCTTTTTTTCTAATATAAGTGTTTAATGCTGGGGCACCTGAGTGGCTCAGTTGGTTGAGCGTCCAACTCTTGATTTCAGGTCAGGTCATGATCTCAGGGTCTTGAGATCGAGCCCCACATCAGGCTCCATGCTGAACATGGGGCCTGCTTAAGATTCTCTTTCTTCCGGGGCACCTGGGTGGCTCAGTCATTAATTCAGCTCACGGGGCTCAGGGCGTGATCCCAGAGTCCTGGGATGGAGCCCCACATCAGGCTCCTCTGCTGGGAGCCTGCTTCTTCCTCTCCCACTCCCCCTGCCTGTGTTCCCTCTCTCGCTGGCTGTCTCTCTCTCCGTCAAATAAATAAATAAAATCTTAAAAAAAAAAAAAGAAAAGAAAAGATTCTCGTTCTTCCTCTTCCTCTGCCCCTCCCGCCACTCATGCGCATGTGTGCATGCGCTCGCTCTCTCTCAAAATAAATAAATAAATAAATGTTTAATGCTATAAATTTCCTTCTACACTTCAGGTGCTTTAGCTGCAGTCTTTTCATATCATTCAATGTGAAATATTTTCTAATATCCTATGACTTCCTCTTTGATCTGTGGGTTATTTCAAAGTATGTTGCTTGGTCTCCAAATATTTAAGGTTTTGTTTTTTTTTTTAGATTTTATTTATTTAGTTGAGAGAGAGTACAAGCAGGGGGAGGGGCAGAGGGAGAAGCAGACTCCCTGCTGAGCAGGGAGCTGGATGTGGTTAGATCCTGGGACTGCGGGATCATGACCTGAGCCAAAGGCAGATGCTTAACTGACTGAGCCACCCACGCATCCCATATTTAAGAAATTTTTCAGATTCTTTCTCTTATTATAGTTTAGTTTCATTATGATTGTAGATTCTATGCCCATCTCTCTATGATTTCACTTTTTAAAGATTGATACAGATTTGTTTGGTGCCTCAGAATATAGTCTATCTTGGTGAATGTTTCATGTGCACTTGAAAAGAATGTATATTCTGCCTTATTGGGTGTAGTGTCAATTCAGTCAAGTTATTGATAGTGGTATTCAGCTCCTCTACATCCTTATTTCTGTATAGTTGTTTTATCAATTACCGAGAGAAGAGTGTTGAAGTCTCCAGACACATTATGAATTTTTACCTGGTTCTTCTTTCAGTTCTAAGAGTTTTTGGGGAAAAAGTATTTTGTTGGAGTCCTATTGTTAGGCACATACATGTTTGGGAATGTTATATTTAGTGAATCAATTTTTTTCATCATTATGAAATTACTCTCTCTATCCCTGCTAGTACTCCCTGATCTGAAATCTACTTTGTGTGATATTAATATAACCATTTTAGTTTTCTTTTGATTACTGCTTGCATTTATATCTTTTTAAAAACACTTCTATTTTTAACCAATCTCTATATTTACTAATTTTTTTTTAAGTAGGCTCCACACCCGGCATGGAGCCCAGCACAGGGTTTGAACTTACCACCCTGAGGTCAAGACCTGAGCTGAGATCAAGAGTCAGATGCTTACCTGACTGAGCCACCCAGGCATCCCCCAATCTCTATATTTAAAGTGTACTTTTTGTAGACAGCATATAATTGGGTTCTGCTTTTTTAGCCAATCTCACAATCTTTAATTGGTATGTTTAGATTATTTACATTAAATGTAATAATCAATGTGGTTGGACTAAAATCAATCATCTAGATGTTTAGCTTCATCTCTTCTTTGTTCCTTTTATCCTCTTTTTCTTCCTGCCTCTCTATTAATGTTGAGAGTCTTTCTTACTTCTTTATATCTCCATATTGGCTTACTTACTACTTATACTTATTTTTAAAAATTTAATGTTGTCTCTGGTGTTTACAATATACATCTTTTAATCACAGCCTACCGTCAAATAATATTATATCACTTCATGTATGTTATAAAAACCTTAGAACATTATATTCCAAATTCATCCCTCCCCACTTTTGTACTGTTATATATTTTTCTTCTATGGATACTATAAACCCCCAGTGTATTACCACTATTTTACTTTAAACAGTAAATTATCTTTCTGAGCAACTCAAAAACATTTTAAATGTCTTTTACTTTTACCCTTATTTTATTTTTTTATTTCTTAATATAAAACTTTTATTTTGTCTGTGCTTATTAAAAGTCAAATAAGTTCATGATATTTCTGTTTCAAAATTTGCCAGAAAAAAAGATAGAATAATGGTTGATTTTTGTCTAATACCTCATGAAGTTTTGGGGGGTAGTCTAAGCATAATTGTTGAGAACAAGTTAATTAAATAGATGTAAATAAAATAGGTTTGTAGGTTAACTTCTTAAAAAGTTTTTATTTAAATTCCAGTTAGTTACCATACAGTGTAATATTAGTTTCAGATGTACAATATAGTGATTCAGCAGTGCCATACAGCACCTGGGGCTCATCACAACAAGTGCCCTCCTTAATCCCCATCACCCATCTGGCCCCCTACCTCCCCTCTGGTAACCATCAGTTTGGTCTCTATAGTTAAGAGTCTGTTTCTTGAAATATCTTATATTTACCTCTATTTAAATCATTTCTAGAGATCTTAGCTTATCTAGATCCTAGTGCTGTTCAGTACATTCATTCTGCTTTAAGAGCGTCTTTTAATAGTTTTTTTAGTGCCAGTCTGCTGGTAATGAATTCTTTCGAGCTTATTTGTTTTTAAACATTGCTATTTCTCCTTCATCTTTGAGAGAGATTTTCATGGGTGTAACATTCTGGGTTGACAGTTTTTTTCTTTCAGTACTTTTAAGATGCTATTTTATTATTTTCTAGTTGCATCATTTCAGATGAGAAATGTGCTTTAATACTAGTCTTTCTTACCCTGCATGTAGTGTTTCCCCCTCATCCTCTGTCTGCCTTTGAGATTTTCTTTTTGTCTTTGATTTTCAGCAATTTGAATATGATGTGTCTAGGTGTATTTGATTGTTTTTGTTTTGTCTTTATACCACTTGGAATTTCTGAGCTTATTTTATCTGTGGTATGATATATTTTATTATTTTTCAGTAATTCTTGACCATTATTTCTTCAAATATTTCTTCTGCGCCATCATCTATTTCTTTCCTTTCTAGGATTCCAATTACACATATGTTAGACCATTTCATAGTATCCCATAGCTCTTAGATGCTTTGTCTCCTCCTGCCTCCCCCCCCCACCCCCCACCACACACACAACACACTCTTTTGATCTTTGTGTTCTATTTTGGGTCATTTCTGTTGACCTATCTTCAAGATCACTGATCTTGTTTCTTCAGTTGGGTTAAGTCTGCCAATGAGCCTATTGAGTTGTTCTTCATCCACAGGAACAAAAAGCAGATTGGTCACTGCCTAGGGCTTGGGGGATTATGGACAGTGACTATGAGTGGGTACAGGGTTTCTTTTTGGGGTGATGTTCTAAAGTACATTGAGGTGTTGGCTGCACAACTCTGTGACCATACTAAAAAGCCATTGAATTGTACACTTTTTTAAAAAAAGATTTTATTTATTTATTTATTTGATGGAGAGAGAGCTAGAGAGCACAAACAGGGGGAGTGGCAGAGGGAGAGGAAGAAGCAGGCTCCCCACTGAGCAGGGAGGCCAACGCAGGGCTCAATCCCAGGGCCCTGGGATCATGACCTGAGCCAAAGGCAGACACCTAACCGACTGAGCAACCCAGGCACCCCTGAATCATACACTTTAACTGGGTGAATTATATGGTACGTGAATTATATCTCAATAAAGCTGTTATTAAAAAGAAACCTTCATGCTTTAGGTTTAAAGGCTACATTGATAAAAATCCAACAGGAATCAGGGAGGGACAAGACATCTTACTGATGGTGAAAGACAGAACAAAAGGTAATTCTAAAGGAAATGTTACTATAACTCAAACTGGTAGAAGGTTAGAGATTATATTATTTTATTCTGTGTTCTATATTTGATTCTAAGTGTTAAAAACTGACTCTATTAAATGTTCTTATCAAGTTCCTGTCTTTATCCTTTTATGCATTTTGTTAATTCCTAGAGATAAAATGTGATTTATGGTTATTAGTCTTACCGATAAAAATGTTCCAAGTCCTCTCATTGCTTTGAGTTCTCTCCAGGGTTCAACCTCCCCTCCACTGTGTATTCCAAGATGCCTAACGCACTAGGTGGTGTTGTTATCTGGTAGTGTCACTCTTGGACTTTAGTGACCTAAGAGTTTACATGTCATCTTCTTCTGTTATAAAATTTGCGGAGAGTTCTCCAAGCTGAAAATTTCAGGGCAGTCTCCCTATAGGGGCTTCGCCAAGAAATCCACAAGAATCACATGATGGCCTAGCAGATGTTCCTTCTCTGCAGTGAACACATGTGCCCCCAGGGGTGTTGTATGTTTCCAGGAGCTCAGAAGTCTTCTCAGTGGTTCTTATTTATCCAACACATATTAATTTTAAAAAAGCAAAGTATAGAATAGTGTGTATAACATGCTATTATTTGTTTTTAAGAAAAAGTGGGGATAAGAATATATGTGTATTGGGGCACCTGGGTGGCTCAGGTACTTGAACATCTGACTCTTGATTTGGGCTCAGGTCATGATGTCAGGGTTGTGAGATCCAGCCCTATGTTGGAGCCTACTTAAGATTCTCTCTCTCCTTCTCCCTCTACGCCTTCCCCTGACTCTCTCTCTCTTTCTCCTTCCCTCCCTCTCAAAAAAAAAAAAATATCTATATCTATATCTATTTCTGTAATATACTCCTAGAAGACATTGATGGCGTGGCTGACTCTGAGCTTAGCACCGAGGAGAAGGGGCAGGGTACAAGACCTTTCACTCCACACCTTTTTGTATCTTTTGAGTTTTAAACCATATAATTACATTGGCTATTCAAGGAGGAATACAAGTTAAAGTAAAAACAGAATCCTTCTAGGGTGATTCATCAACCTTGATACTTAGGCTGGCCCGGGATAATTTACTCTTTTCCCTCATTTCTCCTCACTTAGGTCTTCCTTCTTCATGCCCTCCGTGTCTGGTCATTTGCCTGCAACAGACATGTTGCAACATGCCCTCCTTCTCAGAGTGTAATAGAAATGCTTCACGGAGATGAGGTAGCATTTCTAAACTATCTGTCGTGACTGATAGCCATTTTCAGTCCTGAACTTTCTAGACCGGAGGTTCTCAAACTTGAGCCTGCATCAGATTCACCTGGAGGGCTTACTAAAACACTGGTTGCTGGGTCCCACCCTCAGAGTTTCTGATTCAGCAAGTCTGGGGTGTTCCTAACAAATTCCCAGGTGATGCTAGTTGGAGACCATACTTTGAGAACCAGTGCTCTGGACTAAAATAGTTTCTCCTGTGACGTGTTGTCTGATTTTGGTGTCCCTGCTGTGTCCTCATTTAGACATATGAAGAAATAAAAAACAGGAGAGGTTTGTCCCTTTCCAGAGGTGTGCCTAGAGCTCACCAGTGTCCAGCTGTCTGTCTAGCCAAAGTGCCTGTCACGCTCTAGCCCCTATAAGGTGATATGCATGTCACCCTCAGCAGGACTGACATATCAGAAGCCTGCTCCCCCTTTCATCTGGACTCTCCAGAGCAGCCATTGCTGTCCGCTCCCTGTGAAGACTTAATTGGTGTTTAAGAACAGGTTTTACAAGAGTCATGCTAATTTCAGATTCGCCTTCCAGTGCTTCTCAATAGAGGCATTATTAGCATTTTAGATGAGACAGTTCTTTATAATGAGAATTGTGTTTCATGTGGGATAGTCAGCATCCTTTCCCCCTTTCCCTGTCCTTGGTCATTATAGCGGTCCATAATCCCACCGCACGTCCCAGTGCCCCCGCCGGCAGCCTTCCGCTCTCCACTTTCCCCGCAGGATGGGCTGAGAGCAGCCCTGCTTTCCCCTGAAAAACACCGTGTCTCGTATTCAGTTATCAGACCCCTTACCAAGCCACATTGCCTTAGCGTCCTGCAAAAATCCTCAGTCACGTTTGAATATTTTCCTTGCTTTCATTAAATGTTGATATTAAAAAGTGACCGAATCCTGAATATTTCTTTTTGAAAACCCTGTGAGTGTAACTGCCCATCATGCCGTTCCGTCCGCTCTCTGTAGGGAAATGCACCCGAGGCCCCTGTTTCCTGATGAAGTGGCTTTGCACCGTCGTCTGTCAAGGAGAATTATATGACTCATTCTGTTTCCCTCCCCCCCCTTTTTTTTGGTCATGAGTGTCAGGGAACTCAGGGATAAATGTAATGCTTGATAGGGTTGCAAAATTAGTGTAGAAAACCATTTTGGATATATTATCAGCTTTTATACAGTTTTAACTTTTAAATAATCAGTAGCTTCATTTTGCATTTTCTTGTGAGTGACTTCGGTTCCTTTTAGAAGTCGTCCTTGGTACAGGACGAGTTGTGAAGGATTATAGCCAAGAGTGGCCCAGTCAGCTCTGCCAAAGTGTCCCACAGTGGAGCAGCCAGGCTCCTGTGGACATGCGACAGGTCGTGGGCCTGAGGCACAGCAGGAGCGGCAGGCGAGGGGGCCTGTCTTGCTGGCAGCAGGGGAAAAGGTCCCTGGTGGGGATGAGGTGCCGGTGCGTGCTCCGGCTGGAAGTGGAGGAAGGGTCAAGGAGCAAAGAGCCTCAGGTATCCCGGAGCCCTCAGCGAGATGGGAGACTCACTGAGGTGAGTGGCAGCGGAGGGACTGAGCTTGCTAGGTCAGGAAAAGTGCTGCCTGGACTGACTGGCTTAGCCCACGAGAGGCGCAGAAACCATTACTTTTGGAACACCATCCTGATTTGGCTCCCACTGGGTTCTGTGGCCAGACAGATCTCCAGGAGCAACTGGGTGCGGATGGGGCTGTCACTCTGGGATCAGCTTTCTGCCGAAGCTCCCTGTCCAGCTGGACAAGAACATCTGTGTGTGGGACTGCGGCAGAGCGGGGATTCCACCCCATCCCACTACTCCTCCGAGGGCCCAGTTACTCCCATTTCTTCTGCAAAATATTTCTCAAAGTGTCCGGGGACCACCACGCTGGACCGAGGGTGCCCACCATCCAGATCTCCTGTGTGAGTGAGGGGTGTATCGGGACTTTTCAGTCTACAAGTCTCTGTGTTGAAATTCCACGGTGAGAGCTTGATTCCCTTTGGGTTTACAAAGTATCCTTTACAAATCAATATACCTCTGGGAAGGTAGCAAATAATTTGCCCATTTGAGAGAAAGGATTTATCACTTTAACCATATGAGATGTGCTGCTGGAGAAAAACAGAAGCTTCTGAGGGGAGGAGATGGGATGCAGTTTATGAACCTTTGCAGGCTGAGGGGTGGGCCCTGTGGGCGGCCCAGGTGTGGGTTCTGGGGGAGCAAGGGAGCGGGCTGAGCCCTGGACAGCATGGCGGAGTCACCCATTTCTGAGAACGGTCCTTTCCCAGCTAGGGGTGCTTTCTCCCTGTCCTGTCAGCTCCTCCTTACCCTGGCTGTGTCCCCGAAGCCCGGCCGCTGATTGCCCAGGTGCCAGCTCCCTCCAGAGGGCCCGACAGCCACTACCTGCTCTGTGGCCTTCCTCCCGCACCCCGGCCAGGGGCTCTCCCCCGACCCTGTGACCTCACCGCAGTTCCACCCTCAGTCCTTCGGCATCAGTGGCAGAAGGCAGTGGCGGAAGGCAGCGGCTCGTTCTTGTTCTCCTGGTGACTATTGTTCCTGAACTCTAAACTCATAACCCCCCCCCACGGTAATAAAATCACCCATTGTCCTTGGGACGTTTCCACACAGCCTCTCTGAGTGATGTGCTCCTCCCAGCCGCTCCCGCTGCCTTGTGCACGTCTGCCCTGACTTGGCTTTCCTTTCCTCCTTCGCACCAGGCACCGACCAGGTGGCTCCCAGTGGCCTCCCCTGCTACAGTCCAGAACAACTTCAGGAGCTTCCTGGTCAGGGGCTCCCGGAGCCCACAGGGAGCCAGACCTCCAGGACCTCCTCCCTCGTGCTCGCAGCCCAGTTGCCACAACAAACAGCAGAAGAGACGTTGGTGAGTGGGCGGGGTTCAAACTGTGCTGTTGACCGTCCCTCCTCAGCCCACCCTGAGGAGATGGCCGAGAGGGGAACTGGGTGGCCAGGAGAGACGAGTGCCCACAAGGTGGGATGATACCTGGCCAGGTGCCCAGACAGATGGGAGTGAGGTCAGCATGCTTTAGCATTATCTGTTGACCTTGGCTTAGCTGTTCAGAATTCCAGAACTGGTGAAGTCGGTGGGAACTGTCATTGAGCCAGCCAGGAGACAAGATTCAGTATCTGCTGGGTGCCCTGGCCTCTGCTACAAACTGTTCACACTGCCAAACTGGTCCTCTATCCTTCCAGACTGTCCCCAAACTTCTTACTCCTGCTGCTCCAGGAGGCTGCTCTGGTTAACTGCATTGGGTTTTGATTTTCCTTTTGCGTCTCTGGTTCCTTGCAAGCAGCCATCCCTAGGGCTGGAGCACAGGTCAAATTCTATGTTAATTGTGGGACTGAGCTATTCCAGGTCCTGACCAAGAGCCCCCACTGGCCCTGCTTCACAGATCTGGTCATCATCACTCTGCTCAGTGAGAAATCCCATTGAGAGTAGGTGTAGATTGAGTTTGCCTCGAAAAGATGGTGCCTTCTGTGGGTGGCTTTACTGTGGTCGATATTCTCAATAATATTTCAAAAGTCTGGATGATCTTTTGGGATTTCCTGTGTGAAATTTGGGGGTGGGGGTCCATTGCTTTCTGTAGCTTTTGCTAGTGAGCAAGATGGGTTTCCTTCTGCCACCCTGTACCCTCTCCTTAGGGTCTCGTGATTATGGCACTGCAGGGGTCCTCGGCCAGCATCAGCCTGGGAGCAGTCTGTTCACTCTCACTGTGAAGAAGACTGATGGGGTCCCAGCCAATTCAGTGAAGCTGAGAAAGTGAGAAGGAGAAATGGGAAAGAGGAATTAGTGAGAAGAAGCATAGCCTGTGATCTTACAACACTGATTATTTCCCCCATGGTTTTAAGGCTGTTTTGAAGTATGGTGCCATCGCTGAAGTGGGAGAATACCTTCTTAGACTACTTTGGCAGACAAAACTAAGTACGTGGGTTCTGTCCTTCTGTTAAAAAAAAAAATAGATCCTGTAATTTTAAAGGAACTTGTAAAAAGTGACTATGAGGTTGGACTCTAAAGTGGCGGATAAAAGGAGAAAACAGTGTCCAGTACTGCCTGAAAGAAAATACAGAGCGTGTGGCTGGGTTGGGGGGCATTATGTTAGGATTAAAGTGAACACTGTGTATGTATGAGCAGGGCTCCCTCGAGAGGCCAAGCCTTAAGGCACTCTGACATTGCGAAGCAGCAGACATGGGGGATCAAAGGACGGGAAAATTAATGCAGGGCCCTTTATTTTAAAGGCAGGGTTGGCTTGGCGAAAATCAGGTTGAAGGCAGAGCCCAGGTGCTGAGGAGTGGGCTGTGCGAGAGGCCCTGTCTGTGGAGTTTCCAATGTTACGCTCATGACAGAGAAATTTGCAAGGAGAGAAAGAGGACGGTCCAAGTTTCATTCTAAAAACTAGATCGAGGGGCGCCTGGGTGGCACAGCGGTTAAGCGTCTGCCTTCGGCTCAGGGTGTGATCCCGGTGTTATGGGATCGAGCCCCACATCGGGCTCCTCCGCTGGGAGCCTGCTTCTTCCTCTCCCACTCCCCCTGCCTGTGTTCCCTCTCTCGCTGGCTGTCTCTCTCTCTCTGTCAGATAAATAAATAAAATCTTTAAAAAAAAATAAAAAATAAATTAAAAAAATAAATAAAAACTAGATCGAACAGGCCTGCAGAAATCATCCTGCACTCCTTTCCCTGCACTGATGCGGCCGGGGGACCTGGGGAGCAGAGCTGCAGCGCCGCGCCTGGTCGGGCAGAGTCAGGCCGGAGCTCCACACGCTGGTCCCCTGAAGTCTCTCAGGGGCCGCGCTCAGATCACTGAGGCACCTTCGGCAAGATACAAACGTTGCTTGATAGATTCTCAAAAGGGCAAGTAATGTTAGTTACATCCATACGTTTTTTTTCAGAGACGCCTGTGGAAAAATCTCTTTTCTGAGTTCCATGCCCTTAATGAAGATGCTCTTTCTGCTTTTAACAGTTACTTTGAACAGTGAACTGTGGTGCCGTATCACATCAAATTACGTTTACAGAGGCTTCCTTGTGACTCTTCTTTCCTAATGAAAGCACATGTATTTTAGAAAGCTTTATGTTGCTTGATATATAACTTGTAATTAAGCATTGGGTTTGATCATATTTCTTTAAAAGTTGGGCATTAGGGACTTGATTAATATCATAACCATCCCTTATACTCTTGTTTCTATGAGAAATTTGGTCCCCTTCCCAAGAAAAGAACATAATCCATGTCAGTATGACTAGCGTTGATGTGATTCACGTATCAGACATGACATTTGTTCATTCATCATATAGTCCTTGAGTGATAGGGAGGCAAAGTCCTTGCTCTGGGGTAGTTTTACTTCTAGTGAGAGAGGAAGACAGTAATGTCTGGCATTTATTTATTTGTTTATTTATTTATCTATCTATCTATTTAAAAGATTTTATTTATTTGAGAGAGAGAGCAAGCACGAGAGAGGGGAAGCAGAAGGAAAGGGAGAAGCAGGGTCCCTGCTGCAGGACTGGATTCCAGTACCCTGGGATCATGACCTGAGCTGAAGGCAGACACCTAACCGACTGAGCCCCCCAGGCGTCCCTGTCTGGCATCGATTTTAAAGTGCAATGAAGAAAAGTAATGCAGGGTAAGGAGATTGAGGGATGAGGACAGAGGGTTATTTTACATAGGGTTGCCAAGTAGTCAGGAGGGCCTCTTTGTGGAGTGTGGTGTGAGCAGAGGACAGAATGAAGTGAGTGAGTGAATTTCAAAATATGGGGGAGGAACTCCGTTCAAGGCAGAGAAACTGGCCTTTGCTAAGGCCTCAAGGCCTGAGTGAACTTGATGTGGCTGGAGGAGCCGCAGGCGGGCCAGCCAGCTCTGGAGAGGAGGGTGGGGCACAGCATGATGCAGGTTAGCTTGGAGCTATAGGCCGGGCTGGGTGAGGTAGGGCCTTACAGGCGGTGGGAGGGAGTTTGGACTTTAGTCCATGGGTAATGGGTGGTCACTGGAGGGCGCTAAGTGGGGGAGTGTCATGATCTAGCTGCTGAATGGAGAACCGACTGCAGGGAAGCAGTGTGGAAACGGGGACGTAGTTAGACTGCTGCAGGGGTCTAAGGACGTTATGCTGGTGGCTTGGATGGCTGATGGCACAGGGGTGGCAAGGCCTGATCAGAATGAAGATAGAACCAGTGGGAGTTGCTGATGGATTGGATGCAGAGAGACGGAGAGTGGGGGATGGCTCCTGGGCCTGAGTGTTCAGGTGCATGATGGAGCCTTTGGTCTGGGTGGGACATGCTGCAGGAGGAGCGCGTTTGGCTGGAGAAAGTTGAGAGATCTTGTTCTATCTTGTAAGATAAACCAGTGGGGATGTGGAATAGGCAGTTGGATAGAAAATTCTGGAGGTTGGCAGAGAGGTTAGGACAGGAGATACGTTTGGGAATGTCTGGCCTCTCTATGTGTTAAAACCATGGGACTAGAGTTGATCCCTGAAGAATGAGCAGGGCCATCACTTAGAGACCAGGAAGAGGGGATAGGAGGAAAGAGAGGAGAGGACAGCCCCTCCATCCAGAGAGAAGAGAGTCTCTCCACACGGAGGGGTGACTGACTGTGCGGGTACAGCTGAGAGCAGTGAATACACTATCAGGCTGGGAAGAGTGTCCTCTGGATGACTGCCTGGGTTCTTGTGTGCCTGTGGGCCTTGTCTTCCCCCCCTTAGACTGGGAACTCACCAACACCAGGGATAATTTCAACGTTCTGCTTGCACCTGCTGCCACTTAAAGCTGTGGCTGAACTGCCTACTGAGGGGCGCTTCCTTGTAGAAGCTGCTTGTGGAGTTGTCCATCGCGGGGACCATGGGGGCAGTGTGGATGAGGAAGGGGCAGGACCAGTCCCACTCTGGGCGAAGAGGCTACTGATGCGCCAACTCTGAGTAGAAGGAGTTGGGTAGCAAAGGAGAAGAGAGATGGAAGAAACAGAAGTGTTAGATTCCTGATATTAGGAACTATCCGCCCCTTAAATGTAGGCATAGAGCTCCGTCCTGAGGAAGGGGGCTACTGAAGAGTCAGAACGTCTTCAAATGGCCATTGATTGATGCAGCAGTTGGATTTTTTTACCTTCTGTCTCTGCAAAGTGTACATGGCCCTTGCTATGGCTTACGGGTGGAGGAGCCCCTCACGACTTCCAATGGGACCTCTGTCTGAGGAGGAATTCCGTGGTGATGCTCTGGGGTAGTTATGGCCTCTTCTCTTGACTAGGTTTCATTGATCTGTATCTGTGAGGGGTAACTGGGCCTGAAAGCCTGGCCATCTCTGACCGGGGGTAGAGTCTGTGCTGGAACAGCCTAGAAGATCCCTAAGGGCTGGACACACTAGCAGTTAATCTGCATAGGGAGAAAGTTGAGCTTTCTGGCCATCAGGAGTCCGGGACATAGCAAAACCAGAGGACCCATAGGAATAGTTTGTGGTTAGGGCCTGTGAGAGCTTTGAAGAGATGGGATGCCATCTTGAGGAGACAGGAACAGAAGCTGAGAGCCCTTGACAACGTAAAGGAGACCCTGTTTGTGGGCTCAGGGTAGACCCGTGGCCCTGCAGAGTTTAAGCTGCTAATAAGCCTGCAAGCCAAGGGTCCATCCCCTGGAGTTATCCTGGGAACCTAATTACTCAATTTTTCTAGGCGTTCCTGGTCATGGGGCCTGATAAAGCCCAAGCGTGCTGCTAAAATTATATTAAGATAAAAACTCTCCATGTTCATTTAATATCCATTAAAACCATCACAGATTAATTATTTTTCAAAAGAAAGAAAACTATGCCACAGTTCTGTGACTAACTTACGACCAGATGTTGTCGTCTTGGGACATCCTGTCATGCTTAAAAATATTGTTAAGAAGTCTTTAGACAGTAAAATCTAAAAATAAAACCCCCCAAATTAAAAAGAGGAATAAGGGAAAAGCATTGTAATTCAAGAGATTTATTTGTTTATTTTTGAAGAGAATACTGAGTTGTAACTTAATACCAGATTCTGAGACATAGGCATACCCAGTTTTGTAGTGGAGAGGGAGGGTAATTACAAAATGCAAGAAAGTACCCAAGGGAGGAGCTTATAAAAATCACTGGTAGCTTATGGGGTGCCTAGGTGGTGCAGTCGTTTAAGCGCCCGACTCCTGTTTTCGGCTCAGGTCATGATCTCAGGGTTGTGGGATGGAGCCCCACCTTGGGCTCTGTGCTCAGCACAGAGTCTGCTTGAGATTCTCTCTCCCTCTCCCCCTCCCCCCACTCTCATATAGCCAGTGGGTATCTACAAGCTGGAAAGCATGAATCCTTGATCTAACAAGTGGTCTGGGAGCAGGGGTAGAGATCACATCCCATTAATTCATGGTGTCCGAGGAAGCTCTGGAACCACTGACAGCTTCCATATCTACCAGCCTCCCACTAAGCTGCCTGGGGTGAGTTGAAATTGTATTTCATAACCTTATCCTCGACTGTGTTCTTTTTTTATTGCCTGAGGTGAGTCTGGAGCACGTTCGTGGCCGTGTCTCCACCTCCTCACCGCGTTCATACAGCTGCCTGTTCAGACCTCGGCTTGCTCTGCTTGCAGCTGTAGCAGCTCGAGGCCAGATTTCCCAGGAGGACGTCAGTGGTGTTCTTACCTCTCCTTCTGAACTACGCCAGCTGGCATCCCACTGACCTTCAGCCGTGCCGTGTCCCTCAGGCCAAGCACCCCCACCTTTTGGGGGGTGAGGTGGTTACTATGAGAGGCCCACCGAGTGCTCTCAGTGGAGGGTGAGGAGAGAGTGACAGGCGACCCAGGATGCTTTCTTCAGTCCTTGGGTTCATGCCAGGGGAGTCCTGGTGAAACTAGTGTGTGCCCTGAGGATATGGAAGGATTTGGAAACCATGCCTAGTCAGAATAGTGGAAGGACCTGGCGTATTCTCTGCAGAAGGATAAAGGATAAATGGTGACATCTTCAAATATTTGTAGATGTGTCTTAGAGCAGACTGGAGTTTACTCTATGTGACCCCAAGGGGCAGAATGGGGTCAGTTAGGGGGAGGCCTATCACAGCTCAGCCCATGGTAGGAAGGGCTGCTTGTGAGTGTGGGAACTTCTTCTCGCAGGATTTTCCGGGAGGTTGCCTTTTGGGATGTCCTGGCTAGGATCTGTCGGTGGCCCTTGTTAGGCACCTCTGTTTCTATTCTCAACAGGAGCTAAGTGGTAGAGGAGGAGGTTTCTAATGAGCTGTTCTAGACCTTTCCTAAGAAAGCAGACCCTACTAAACACAGTGATGTGAACTCCCTCCCCTGCCATCTCTTCCTGTCCCCTCTCTGAGAATTCTGTACTGTCAGACATGCCCAGAGGGGATTCGTGCATGGATGAAGCTATGTCCTAACTGGGGAATCCGTCTACCCTCAGGGGCTGGAGGAGTCTGGCTCAGCTGCAAGCCTGCTCTGTTTCATGGAGGGATCTTGGCTCAGTCCTGCCTCTAACTCTGATGGGTTTGGTTCCATCCCTCTCCCAGCCTGTAATCGCCAGCCTCCTGGCATGGCCAGGCCCTAGCAAGTGTCCACACCAGGCCCACTGTTGCCCAGTTTGGGACAGAACAGGATTCCTATCCTGGGTGGGAAGTTGAATTAGAAGATCTCTGTGGTCTCTTCACTATCTCTGTGGTTCTGTGATTCACCGTTTCCTTGTCAATAGCCCGAGCTTTTAAAAGCAAGTGGGAATAAGCATTTGGATGCAGTGCTGCTCTGTAAGGACCTGGCTGTGACCCCATGGTCACTGCCTTGTCTTGGGCCGCTTTAGTCCTGAGTGGAAGAGGTCTGGTCCGGCTGCAGGTCCAGGGAGGAATTCGGGAAGATGGTGAGGAGTGAGTGGTGGAAACTGGTTTAATGGCATCTGTTCCACTCAGCCAGAAATGTCTTCTTCTGGAAGCTAAGGACTTCCTCAGTCTGGTCTCAATTAGCCTGTGTATATCTTTAAAATAATTACATTTTCATCAAAGCATTTTAGAGAGTGATGTTTAGCCCAGTGTAAAGGGCACAATCAGGTCTGATCCTGAAATAATGTGTCTGCTACCCCAGATGTCAGGAGTCACTAAAAATACACTCATAAATCGGAGGAATTCTTGGTTTATTGGACCCATCTCCTGTCTCTCTTAACCTCCTTCCAGAAAGTGAGAGGGTGAAGAAGTGAGCCAGAAATCTTTAATGATCCAGTCTGCTGACATTATTTTATCTGCAGCACTGATACTAAATCTCTCTAGCATTCCACTGCAGTCGCAGAGCTGAGAGCAAGCTCTGCCAACATGGGTCTTTGTCTTGCTGCTGGTCGTGGCCAACATTCTGTTTTCTACCCTGCCCCGCCCTCCCTCAGTCTTCTTAAATTCCACAGCTTTCTGTGGCACCGGAAATTATCTGTGTGGAATGTCCATAGTTTAGGAAAGTCCCTGAACTGTGTATCCGAGTTCTGCTTCCCCCAACTCATCTCAGCCATTTGTGATCAGGTTTTGGCATGCGCCCACCATGGGAGAGACCTGGGTCTGGCAGGAGCATTTTCTCATGTTTCTATTATTGACATAAATGAAATTTTATCAGTTCCTATCATGGACATCCATGGGGAAGGAAGAGAAAGTCTGGCTAGTTCTTTTTTTCCCCCATCCTTCATACACAAATTTAATTTTCCCTGTTATAGCCTTGACTTTTCTGGCCAGTCAGATGCATCTTGGACTTCATTTTGGTTCTGTGGGCTGTGACCTTATCACCTGACTTAAGGTAAACATGATCAGCTGGCTTGCTTAGCCCCCAGAGGATGCTACCGTCACCACTACAACTAGGTCGCGTTTCTGGAGGGCTTCTGGCGACACTTGCTGAGGCCTTGAGTCCTCACAGCTTCTTGAGGCAGGTACCATTACCATCCTCTCCATTTCGTAAGTGAGGATCCAGAAATGAAAGAATTTGCTGAAGGTCCTGCAGCAGAGCCGGGATTAGAAGGCAGGTGGTTGGCTGACTTCACACCCCCTCCATTCTGCTGGCCCTCTGCTGTGCACGCAACCAATGTCCCACTAACCCTCCAGGAAGTGTTCCTGTCTTTCTAAAGGCCTGTCCTCAGCAATTGTTTCATGAGAACTGACTGTGCAGGAAGGACACTCTGCCATGGAGATACAGATATATACCAACCTGAGATCCCCACCCCCTAGACACCGTGGCTGCAGAGACAAAGCCTGACAGTCGGAGCCAGAGCTCTGTCAGCCTACCCATGGTGCCACCACCACCTAGAAATGCCCAGGGGCACTCACCTGGGCCCATATTGCTTGTGGTGAGCCCCCACGGAGTTTCCCTATCCAGAGCCAGCGTTGTTTCTGGACCAGCCCTGGTGGTTCTTATTATCATTGCAGGACACACCTCAGCAACAGACATCAGAGAACTTAGAAAAGACAAGGTTTATTACTTACTTACCTCCTGGAGGGTACAGGGCATGATGGGGGCCACACAGCAAGGTCATGGGTAGAGAGGCTTCTGCTTTTCTTAGGGCCAAAGGTGGGGACTTAGGGCTTCAGAGGTTCACTCTTTATTGGTGGATTTAAAACAGAAGAGCAGGAATTAAAGTGCAGGAAGGGAAAAGCAAGTGGTCAAAGGGCCAGTTGTGTAAGTCAACCACAGCTCTCTAAAAGCAGAACCTCATGGGTGGGGCAACTTGGCTCTTCCTCTGGTCCTGTAGCTGGCCGTGTGACTGTTCGAGACGGGTCTCTTTGAGGTGGATGCTGAGCCTTCAGAAGCTTCACGTCAGGCACTTACAGAGCAGTCAGGAGAGCTGACTGTCTGGGTGCTCTCATGAAGGGTGCCTTCGTCGTGTTCACCGCTGTCTCCAGGGTCTGTAGTCACCCCTGGCAGGTAGCGAACTCCCAAAAAGTATGTGCTGAATGAACGAACTGCCAATGAAACAGAGCCATGGACATTTTTACAAATAAATGAGAGAATATGTTCACGACCACAAAATATGAAGGGCATGAACTGAAGATTGAAGGACGGTCTGTTAGACTACACACACTGAGTGTATGAAAAACCACGCGTCCTCCTCAGTTTTGTATTTTGTCACAGATTTGTGGGAACTTGCTCCTGGATAGGTGCTCATGAGCCCATGTCCTAGACCCTGCTGGCAAGGCCCCCGAGCAGTAGGGACTCTTAGATTAGAGCAGGACTTAGCTCCATGGAAAAGACGACCGTGGCACTCCAGGGCTGCCCCACTGGCAACATTATATAGGAGAGGGCAGAAGGCCTTGATGCTGTGCTCGATAACAACAGTTTTGAACTTCGTGACTCCTCTGAGTTGGATCCTTGTCTGTCTTGCTCAACACCTGCCTCACTTCCCAAACCTTGCCTGACTTGGTTGGGTATCTAAGTGCACATCCCTCCAAACTGTGCAGGGATCCCTGGGCCTGGCTCCTGCCTGAGCTGTGGCACCAGATCAAGGAGCTCAAGCTCGAACTGGAGCTGAGGAAGGAGAGAAGAATATTTGGGGGGCCATGAGTCAGCCCAGGCAGCAGGCTGACATGAATCAAGAGGACCCAGATTCAAGAGCCAATTTCATGCACTTTGACTCAGTAATTGAAATTCTCAAAATATATCTTGGGGAAATAATCTAGAATGAAGGAAAAGTTACGCTCATGAAACTGTGACTTGTGATGTCATCTGTTTTCGTGAAATTGGAAGCAACCTAAATGATAAAACAGGGGCGTGATTGAGTAAATTACGGTTCATCCACTTGGCAGAATATTGCACAGTCATTAAAAATGAGACTTATAAAGTGTGTTCCATAACCAGGAAAAAGTCTGTGGCTTGGCCTGAAGAAAAGCACGAACATGAAGGCAGTGATAACACATAAATACAATTTTGTTTTGAAAGGTACCTACATAGGGGGCGCCTGGGTGGCTCAGATGGTTAAGCGTCTGCCTTCGGCTCAGGTCGTGAGCCCAGGCTTCTTGCTCCTCAGGGAGTCTGCTTCTCCCTCTGCTCCTCCCCACAGCTCATGCTCTCTCACTCTCTTGCTCATGTGCACTCTCTCTCTCTCAAATAAATAAATAAAATCTTTAAAAAAAAGAAGAAAGAAAAAAAGCTACCTACATAGAAACAGACTGGAAAAATGTATATAGAAAATAATGGTGTTTGTGTCAGGAAAAAAGTCATCTGTAAGTCTGTCCACAACCAGACTTTAAGCAGATGCTGCTTATGACAGAAGAGGCTGGAATACGGGGCCCAGAATGAGTTCAAAGTTCATGCAGAGAGTCAGCAGTCAAGGCACTGTCTGGAAAGGAGGGAGGACACCTATAAGAACATGTCCAACATGACCCAGTGTGTGACTAACATAACCGTTTCCTGGACTGAGGGCAGGTGAAGCATGGATAGGGTGAACGTGGCCAGGGAAGACGTCTGTGAAGTCACATCTCACATGTAGACTAGGGAGGCCGTGGAAATACGAGAGCCATACGTCCATCCTGGTTCTCCTGGATAGTCCCAACGCATTAATAACATCCCTTGTTTTTGTCAAAAGAGACTTGATTTGGATAACGTGTCACATGGTCACCCTAGGTGTTGAAAGGGAAGAAGAAGGCCACTCTAGGTTGATGATGATTGCTCTGCTGGTCACCTCGAGGACTGAAAAGTAAGTGAATTAAGATTCCCTGCGGCCGAGGTAGGCCCAGCCTGATGGAGAAGTGGCCCAGGTGTGACATTTGAATATAGCTCTGCTTCCTGTTTAGTTGAAGGATGATCGGGGTGGTTATTTCCAAGCTGCCCCAGCCTGTGGCTGGAATTAGGTATTTTACTCTGACCAGAAGCTTCTCCTTCCTTGCATCCTTCTTCACCTATCCCACAAATCTGGCTCATGACCATTGCAATTTTCAATGAGCAGAAGCAGTACAAGTAGATACTTTGCCAGCAGAGCCTTCCTTTGCTTGTATATGTGGGAGCATTTCTCCCTAGAGAAATGCTTGACTTTTAATAGAAACGCTCATGTATGGCTAGTGCAGAAGTAAGTTCAAATGGCAGGAGATGATAACGTCAAGAAGACCAGGGCTTGGCCTGGAGTGGGCGCGCTGTGTGCCTCTTGGTGTCCACCCTCTGTTCTGTTGGCTGTGTCAGGGCAGCTTATGGGGAACCCCATGGCTTCGCAGAGCACCACACTGACCATCTGTGATTCAGCCTGGGAGCCACGTCTAGGTTCAGGTTGCAAGAAAAATGGGGTGGGGTTGTGGAGGAGGCCTCTTTCCCTGTGCCCACGGGAGAACTGCTCTGACCCTGAGTGCCCCAAGATGCCTGTCTGGACATCGTGGGACTGGGGCAGAAGAGGCACAGAACCTTCTTTCAGCAGCATCACCTCGCAGACGGTCTCAGCTCAGAGACATTTTGTACATGAACAGACAGATAAATGACTTAGGAATTGCCTCTGTGAAGAGCTATCTAGACCTTCTGTGCCTTTGGTCCTGCTGTTTGGTAGAGGGATACAAGTGATAAGTGTGGGGACAAGCTCTCTTTGACTTTTCTTGGACTTAAGCAAGAAGTTACCTTTTAGCACCTGGATACTATTTTAACTCTTCAGTTAAGACATAAGGGAAAAGAAAAGCATGGCCTCACTTAAGAGAGAGAGCTCTGCTTTGGAGGCCAGGCTGTGCATACTTGACAGGAACCTTCAGAGGTCAGTCAAAAGATGACACCTGAGCAAGCAGGTGCTCATTGCAAATCCCAGCTTCCCAGAGTGGTCTGGTGGGAGAACCTGGCCTTTTCATGGGGGAGAAAGTACCATTGTGAAGGCTTCAACTGAAACCAATGTCCACAAGACACTTTCCCTCATGGCGCTTTATCTATGCCACAGGGAGCAGGTGCCATCGGTAGTGAGGTTCCCTTCTTCACTTGAGCCTGGAAATCAAGAGGGACAAGGCCACTAGAGAAATGGGACCCAGTCCTGGCTGACAGGCGTGAGGCAGAGCAGAGTTGATACAAGCGTTCTTCAGTATCATGTCCCACATCTCCCCGCATCAGAGCCTGGGCTCTGGCAAGTCCCAGGGACTGCTTTCTCCAAGAAAAGTGTCATCTTGGGTAATGCTAAAACACCAAACCAAGAGCCAAAACTGATTCTCTGCATTAACCGTTAATGATAAAAGCTCCAGATGACAGCATTTCATTAAATGTTATAAAACTGTTAGCAATGGAGCTTAGTAATTAGAAGTGCATTGTTAATACATCTACTTGGTATGGATAAGCACACGGGGAGCTCTGTTTTGGGCCTAACCAACCATATCTAGAGAGGCCTAGCTGGTTGGCCGCTGTGCCCACTGGATAGAAGCTTACCTAAATTGCCTAGAAGGAAATGTTCTCACGACTAGAATGGCCATTTGCAGTGATGGCAGACAGCATACAGAGTCCTGTGCCAGTCGTGTTCCTGTGGGGAAGAGAACGTTTCACACCCAGTAGATGCTGGGGCCGTGTTGCCTTCTCGGTGATGCTGGGAAATAAAGTGCTGCTTTTGTGTTGGCAGAGTGACCCACACAGGGTGGAAAATTGTTGGGTTCGGGAGTGGAAAACCATGGAGGGTTTAGGGCCTGTGAATGTTCTCCACTAGCTGTTTTGTTTCCAACCCCATGTTCCTGCCCCTGTGGTTCTTCTGGTTTTTTGCTAATCCAGCCTCTCCAATAGGATTCCAAGTCCCTGGTCCTCCAGCTCTGTGCTCTCCCAGCTAATCCTTGGTGGTGGTGGTGGCCCATTGATCTTCCTTCTCTGGCGGCTGATGGGGCCTCCTGTGGGGAAGGACTTTCCCCCTGCATGTGAATGTCCCCATTTCTGAGACAGGGTTGGGAGGAACAGATGCTTTCTCCTCCCCACTGAGAGCCAGTTGAGTTGACACCTCTGAGCAGGGATCTCTCCAGGTCAGTCACAGTTTGCTGTGTTCCGCGTACCCACTGCCAGTCCAAACCTGAGATGGAGGTTCAGAGAGGCCCAGGCTCAGGAAACACCAGCTCCAGACCCAAAGGACGCCCCATCCACCTGTGGTGCTCAGGGACTGCGGATTGAACCCTTCACCCAGAGAGTGGCCACTCCAGTGGGGAAGGGAAGGCAGGGCAGGGGTGGGGAGGACAGTCAGGGGTGTGGGAGGGAGATCATGGGAGCAAATGGAGGCCACTGGCAGAGTGAGGTCAGAAGGAAGGGGTGTGGCCTCACTCTTCCTACAGCACTATGTCATCGTATGGGGAGGATGTGGTGTCTAGCTCGCTCTGTGTAACCTCTCACTTCATTTATGCCCGTAGTGGTCATCGTAGGTGCTCAGAAACACACAGTGGTGGGTATGTGGACAGACTGTGCATTTTGACCCTAAGCCGGAGTTCTTCTCTGCTGGGAGCACAAACTTGATGAACCTGGCTTGACTGGCCCAGATGATCAGCGTGTGGCCCCTGATAACGTAAATGTTCTAAGGAGTCAAGAGGGGGTTGCATCGCGTCCTCTTGCCTTTGTCCAGCCGTGGACTAAGCTTTTTGTAGGCAAACATCCGGGGCCTGAGAAGTTGGGATCTGGAAGAAGATTCTTACGGATGTGACCACAGGAATGAATGAACTTCTGGAATTTCCTCGCTGAGAGGGGTGTGCATGCTTGCGGCTGTGGCTTTTGACTACCGGGTATACGTTCTGCTTCCTGGTGTACAAGACTTACCTAATTACTAGCAGACTAGCTCGTCACTTCAGAACAGAAGTGACTGGCGATTGTCACACAAGTTCCCTCAGCACGTTCTTCCAGGCCCCCAAGGAGAGAGGTTAAGGGTAGCTTGTCTGAGCTGCTGTCTGCAGACCAAAGTGTGTGAGGGCCCCACAGGTGTGTGGGCTCACAGAGGCAGACAGGACGTGCACATCAGATTAGAAGTTACGTACATCGGTATATACAGATAACATACATCCAGGAGAGGTGCTAGAGGTCTTCCAACCCCTGAGAGGTTGGGACACTTTCCCAGGGGCCACTGTTAAGAGATCCTGTCCCTGAAATCTGGTGGCTCTAGCTTGAAGCCAGCCCTTCTCTCTGGGCCTCAGTTTTCTTTTCTTTTCTTTTTTTTAAGATTTTATTTATTTATTCGACAGAGATAGAGACAGCCAGCGAGAGAGGGAACACAAGCAGGGGGAGTGGGAGAGGAAGAAGCAGGCTCATAGCGGAGGAGCCTGATGTGGGGCTCGATCCCGGAACGCCGGGATCACGCCCTGAGCCGAAGGCAGACGCTTAACCGCTGTGCCACCCAGGCGCCCCTGGGCCTCAGTTTTCTTATCTATAGACTGAGAAGATCAGCAAATGTCCCCTTGTGTCTGTGGCTGTGAGTAATCTAGTGGCAGAGCCAGGACAAGACACCAGGACCTTGGACTCCAACCTCCTCCCAGATCCTCCCCGTGGCATCTCTAACAGCGTGACACTGTTACCAAGGGTCTGAACCTTGGAGCCAGCGACCCGGGTTTAAAGCCAGCTGATAAGAAGTGGCTGTTATTGTTAGTTCTGCGACCTTGGGTGCATTGCTCAACTTCTGCGTCTTCTCTTCAAAATGAAAATAATTCCGGTCTTTAGAGCTGCCTTGAAAATGGCAGTTAACTAGGTAAAACCCTCACTGCAGTAGCTGGCCCCCAGCAAGCATTCAATAGGTGGGTTATCTCTGTTTGTAACAGGAGATGCTGGGCACCACGGTCACCGCATTTGTCTGGACCTGAGGCTCCCTTTCTGGGAAACAGGAGGGTCGGATTGGACCCCTGCTTCTCCGACTTTGCCATCCCCAAGGGAAGTGGAGAAAGAACATGTGCTCAGGGAGAGGGGCTTGGAGCGTAGCCTGAGGCAGCTTGTGGCAAGCATGGCATTTCTTTTTTTTTTTTTTTTTTTAAGATTTTATTTATTTATTTGACAGAGATAGAGACAGCCAGCGAGAGAGGGAACACAAGCAGGGGGAGTGGGAGAGGAAGAAGCAGGCTCATAACGGAGGAGCCTGATGTGGGACTCGATCCCAGGACGCTGGGATCACGCCCTGAGCTGAAGGCAGACGCTTAACCACTGTGCCACCCAGGCGCCCCAAGCATGGCATTTCTTTGAAGTCCTACATTGATTTGTAAGTCTACTTATAGTCGTTGTTTTATACAATAATGTGAATACGTTGGGTGTTTTTTTTTTAAGATTTTATTTATTTATTTGAGAGAGCGCGTGCACATGTGCCCGTGAGCAAGAGCATGAGCAGTAGGGAGGGAGGGGCACACAGGGAGGGGGAGGGGGAGAATCCCAAGCAGACGCCCCACTGAGCGAAGAGCCCTGACTGTGGGGCTTGATCCCACGACGCTGAGATCATGACCTGAGCCGAAACCAGGAGTCGGACCTTTAACCAACTGAAACACCCAGGTGCCACAGAATGCATTGGTTTTAATATAAAACCCGTCCCCCAGTCTCTGAGTATAGTTGATGTTCTGGGATGAGATGGCCTCAGGTGTCCCCAAAGGGCACACAGAGGTGCCCCTGTGGGGGTGGAGGTGCGATTGCATCATTTCTCAGACCCCTCCCAGCTCCGACATCCTAGGTTCCTACAGTAAGTGGTACCCAAGAACCCTGAAGGACCCTCGGAGGGCATGCTCCCCTGTGCCCCTGCCCCCAGTGGGACTGGGCCGTGTTAGGTAGGGGTGGAAGCAGCAGAAGGGAGGGAGAAGATGCAGCCCCTGCAAATGAAGGACAAAGAAGGCTGGAGGAGCAGGGCTGTGTCTAAGCCTGACTGTTGGCCTGTGGGCTGATAAACCTGGCTGGGTTGGGTTGGCAGCCCTCCATCACCCCAGGTAAGTTCCAGGAAACACTAAGTCATTGTTTCTCCTCTACAGCTGGAAGCTGTTCTGGGGATGGGCCCTCATATCATGGGAGGGCGGGCGAGGGCAAGGGGTGAACTGCATGTGGCAACATAGGACTTGTCACACTGCCAGGGCGTCGTCCTGGCAGTTCTGATGAAGCACCCAAGGCCGCGGTCTGGGGTTGTGCCCAGCCAATGGGAGGAGAGTGGAGGAGAGCCTGGAGAAGAGCCCCAGGCTTCAGGGAAGAACACAGGTTTCTGGCCTGTGAATGGGAAGGGAGAGCATCCGTGTGCGTGGCGGGGGTCGGGGTCGGGAGGCAGACCTGCAGATGCTGGTCCGGGCCCTGCATAGATTTGCTGGTGATTGGCCGTACGCAGGGACTCTCTCTCAGGCATGAGGGATTGAAATGAAGTCACCCATTTATTTGGGACAAATATAAGGGGCTTTCCCTGGGCAAGGGATTGACTGCATTAGTCAAATTTGTACCCATCAGATAGCATTCCAATAAATCTCAGAGAATATCACCAAGGTGTTGCTTTGGAAATTTCCTGTTGGGCATGGTATTTATTGTGATAATACGATTTAACATATCTTGATGAATTCTTCCCGAGCATGTTTCCAAATGGAGCTAGGATTTGGAGTTAAGAAGGGTTGGATTCCACTTCTGCTTTATTAGCTCTATGACCTCAGACACGTCACTTGGTCTTGGAGCCTCAGATTTCCCATCAATAAGTGCGGTTATAACATACCTCAATATATGGTGAAGTTGAGGTGAGATCTGGATTAGGAAAGCATTTTGTAAGTTGTCAGTAGCTTAATGTTAATTTTAAACAAAAGCCCTTTTGGCAGCATTAGCGAAGAGCATTGCTATCCTCTATGCCCTCCACAACCCAGCCTCAATCAGTTTAAAGACCGTAACTCTCTAAACTTCTCTTAACTCAAACCGTCCTTTGTAACTCAAAAACATCCCTTTTTCAGATGAGTTTCGTTTGTCTTAGACATGCATTATCATCTCCCTACTTCTAATTCAGCTGTCTACTGCAGGGCTCACCTGCCTCGATGGCCCTGGGCCATGCCACACAAACCTCAGAGATCCCTGCACCTGTCTATGAGGGTACATTGGTTCACTCTGGGCCCCAGTTTCTTCACCTGTAAAATAAGAGGAAAGGGGGTTGGAATTTAGGGCCCCTTCCAGCCCTCATGTTCTGTGATCCAGAATTTGGGAGGGTGAGAGCAGTGCATATTGTCTAGCCAGTGACAAGTAACTGATAAACACAAGTCAACATTCGAACGTGAATTAGTAATCCACTCTTTGCAATAGGGCAATGTTTGCAGCAGTATTAAAATAAATTGGAACACCTAAGTGAAATGTGATACCTCTTATTCCTCATAATAATTGACTTTTATCAATTGATAATGATCAATTATTTGATAATCATCAAATATTTATATTTGAAGGAGGGATTGTGTGCCAGGCATTGTTAGAAGTTACTTTGCATGTTACAGTTACAATGTATTGGGTATTCCAAGTATTTACTCTGTGTTAGATGCTTGAAGTGGCTTCTAATTTCCACAGAGCCCCACAAAACAGATTTACAGACAGGGAAATTGAGGCTTAGAGAGATTAAGTAAGTCACCCAGGTCATTCAGCTACTAAGTGCCAGAGGCAGGTTCGAGTCCAGCCATTTTTGTCTGACGACAAAGCTTGTGATGGGACCCCTCACTGAAGGCCATTGGCTGGCAGTCATCCCCTAGCTTGCTCTTAAATTGCCAGTTTGTTGTTACTCTTGTCCTGGGACTGGTTACTCCAGCTGTGTTTTTGATACAGTTCTGGGCTTGACCCTAGCGGAGGAATTGGTCCTTTCTCTCTAGCTGAGGCAGCCGGCCTGAAAACGGCATGGGGAAAACCCGACTGGCTTTAGCACCCTCCCTCCTCCGGCACGTTGGAGACACCCAGCCTTGGCTCCCTCCTCATTCTGCTTCTCTCGCACCTGCCCTCTCGTCTCAGTGCTAGTCAAGGGTGGAAGGAACACTAGAAATCGTAACAGTTTGCCAGGCCTTGGCTTCAGCCAGAGGAGACAGATTGTGTTGGTGGGAGTAATTAGAAACCAGCTGCAAACTTGAATTTCAAATCGGGGCCCAGGGAACTGACACATCAGGTTGGCCCGTGCCTCATTTTCCTCTGCTGTGTCACAAGGGAGAGGATTTGCAAGAGAACGTCCCCAGGCCTCTCAGGAAGCGAAGCTTGAGTGAAGCACGCACATGCTAGAGCCAGATGGGCGATAGCCCTGCCTTGGGCCCCAGGAGGTCCAGAAGGGGCTGTGGATGGAGTCTTCAAACTGCCTTGGTTCTCGTCAGCGCTTCTCATCTCTGCAGCCTCTCCTGTTGGCAGGGCTTCCTGCTGCCCCACTCCTTGGAAGTCACTGTTCCAGCCCAGGGCCTGAGGCTCTCACGTGGAAAGGCAGGACTCCCACAAAGGGGTCCTCCTCGTTCTGTCTCCTCAGACCTCGGAGTTTCTCTCCAATCAGGCTGATGCTGGTCCAACCACAGAGTTATTTTCCCGGGAGAAATGGCCAGGGGATGCTGACATCTCCCCTAAACTGTGTGCAGAGTCTCAGGGGCCACGTTCAGCAGCCACGCCTGGGCGAGCTCTGTTCATCCTTCGTGTCCATCTGGGTTCTTAGAATCTAAGTCCTCTAGGCCTGTCCCTTCAGATCATTGCCACACTCCAGCTCGCTGCAGAAAGCGGAGAGGGTAGCGCGTGCTTTAGGCAGACTCAGAAAGAAGGGATGGGACATGCCAGTCGGAGCTAGAGAAGCTGCTCAGAGCCCCCTCTGGGGCAGGGAGTGGTTAGCAGTGTCATGATGCCCACTTCCTTTCTGGGCCTTCTTTTCCAGAGCTTTCCTGGAAGAAGAGCAGGAGAGGAGGGGCAGGCAGACTCATGGCACAGAGTGGTGGCCTTTACTCCTCCCTCTCCTTTCTAGATCTTCTTCCTTCAACCCTCTGTCACTAAGCTACTAAATGTTGGTTGGACTGGGGTGGGAGGCGGGGGAAGAATCAAGTAGTGGAAAGAAAAGGAGTATGTTCCGTTTACTTTATGAGTGAATGATACTCCCCCAACACTCTCCGCATTAATTTTGCTGTTAGTATTTGCCATTCTAAGAGATTCAGTGAGGTCAGTCACATTGAGTACAGCAGGAGTACTCCTGACACGTAGTATGTGCTCACTAAATCGTAGCTATTAGTGGTTCTCGCTTTTTCTCCTACTTTTCCTGGGGTTTCCCCTCAGTGTTTTCAGCCCCAGTTTCTCTCTGGACAGACTCATCGAATCAGAGGCTCAACTTGGGAGCTGGCCAGCGGCTGCAAAGCTGGAATAATCACGTAGTGCCCCTGCTTAGCACTGGCCCCGTCTTTGTCCTCATGCAGATGCTGGCGTCTTGCAGGTGTGCCTTGATGACAGGTGTGCCTGCCTGATTCGGCCGCCCAGCCTGTGCAGCCCTGCGTGGTGGACTGGGAACAGAAGCTTCTTTCCTCCTCTCCTGGTGTCCTGGGTCATGTTCCTGCTCTGGAACCTTTTCCTCTTGCCCAGGTGTCCCATGGAGAGCTGGCGGCAGTCCTAGAGACACAGGTGCACTAGGGCAGGAAGTGGCTCCAGAGAGGCCCATCAGGCCACACAGAGAGAGGAGCATAGGGAGAGAAGGGCAGTGATTTCTTAAGGTCACACAGCTGGTCAGGGTGCAGCCACACAGAGCACCAGAGTCGCTGACTGTCTCTCGGATGCCATTTTACCCTCCAGTGATGGCTCCCAGTTTCTCCAGTGGTCCTGTCTGTGGCCAAGGCTGCTTCTACTCTCTGAGCTTCTAAAAGAGATCTTAAAACAACAGCAGTGATGTTAACTACAGCAGCTGCTGTGGATTGAGCACGTACTCTCTGCCAGAGACTGGGCTGGGCTGCTCTTCATACACATTGCCGACCCTCGAGGCAACCTCATAGGGAGCGGGGTATTGGCGGGAGCCCCGTTTTACAGATAAGTAAACTAAGACTTTCAGAGGTTTTCACCATCCTCGGGCCACACAGTTTAGCGGTGGAGAACGCAGCATCTGACTGTCGAGTGGTCTGTTCCCCTCCGTGGGGCATCCTGGGGATGGGAGCCGTCAGCGCAGTACTTGTTCCCCGAGGCGATTTTCTGGGCTCCCACGGCCTGAGGATGGTGGGGGCTACCCCTACATGAGTATCCCAGTGCTCATCTCGTGGGGTTTAAAAAACTCGGCGCAGTTGGTGTGACTTAACAGAATGGAGGGAGGAGGCATGGTGTTTGAGAAGGGGGTGGTTGGATCAACACACTGGTGATCCCAGATTTACTTCTGTGGCGGTAACACCTGATAACAAAATGAGCATTAGGATTGTTGGCTAATTGTGGTAGAAATGTGCCTTTTGCTAATTTAGTTATAATCAGGGTTTCTGGTTCTGGCTTTGATTTTTTTTTTTTTTCATGTGACTTTTATTGCAAAAAGCTTCTCTCAGCCTGTTCTCATTAAATCCCAAATTAAGCAAGAATCCCAACAGGAAGAGAGTAGCTCCAGGAGACCAGGCCTCACTGGTTCACACTGTGTGTGCGGTTGGGTGTGTTTATTTGATTTGATCTGTGTGTGTGTGTGTGTCTATCCCCTTTTAAGAAAATTTAAAAATAACTTTCTGCCAAAGATGTGGGCACTCGGCGTGGTATTGCTGAGCCGGCATCCTCCTCCTGCCCGTGGTCTGCTGCTCTGCTGACGTGGCCGGGCTGACGTGGGCAGCTCATCTGTCTGCGGAAACCCAGCCCTTCCTTTAATGTGCTTTTCCAGAGGAAAGGCCCAGGAAGCCCAGGGGACAGCCACCTGCCTGGTGGCTCAGGGAAGAACTCAGCTGTGGGGGACAGCATGGGCTGCCTTGGAGTGCTTTCACTTGGGAAGCCAGGGACCTGGCTCCGAGTCCCTTGGAAATGCCAGCAGGAACCTCAGTCTATCTAAGACTCCAAGGCAGGACATCATCGTGCCCATTTCACACACTGGAAGACTGAGAAGCAGAGTGGAAAGGGTGCACGAGTCACATGCTTGGTCTAAAGCCAGACTAGCACCCATGTGTCTGGAACCAAATACCTATTGGCTCCAGAGGGGCAGATTGTTTTATTGGAGTGACCTGTTCACTGGTTTCTTTCCCTCCATCTTCTCTCTAACGTTCTCAAGATTCCCTATACAATAGAGTTAAGTGTGTCCTAGTTTGGAAGAGATTTTTTTTTCAATACTTTTTTTAGCCCAACTTTCTGTTCACTCACATATCCCACAAGTATTTGTTGAGAACTTATCGTGTGCTCATTAGTACTGTGGGCATTGGGGATACAGTAGTTAGTGAAACACTCGGGATCTCTGACCCGGGGGGTTTGTGTTCCAGTAGGGCAGACAGATGTTAATCATAGAACCACACAACTACGTGACGGTCATCTGTGAGCTGTGGGATAAAGAGGCCGTAAGGGATTTGATGCGCGCTGCTAACATGGGGCTAGCCTGATCTCTGTGGGACCAGAGGTCTGAGTGCAGTGTTTCCAGTCAGCCGTTTTGTACTTGGGTAGTTGTGTTGTGTTGTTTCGTTTTGTTTTAGATTTATTTATTTATTAGAGAGAGTGCGGGGAGGGAGGGGCAGAGGAAGAGGGGGAGAGAGTCTCAAGCAGATTCAGAGCGGAGCGCAGAGCCTGACACAGGGCTCCGTCTCACGACCCTGGGACCATGACCTGAAACCAAGAGTTGGATGCTCAACCAACTGTGGCACCCCAGCGCCCCCGTTTTTGCTCCCGAGCCTAAGTATTCAGTTTAAAAATTGTCCTTTTAAGTTTCCTTGCAAGCTCTGGTCCATTTTGCTGATCTTTCAGGGCTGTAGTGAACAGGCTAGCTGTGTTTAGCATGTTAGCTGTTCCTACTTGCTTAGTCTAACCCACAGGTGTGATAGACATGCCTCCCATGTTTTTGTCCACTTCATTGTCCTTAGTTCTGTCCATCTCCAGATGACTCTCCAGTCCTGTTGCCACCACCAGAGATTTCCATTTAAGAAGACTTAGATCTGAATTTACCTCCATTCCTCAGTGGTGAACAGCATCGTTTTTTGGATTTCTTTCTTCCTTTATTAGCCATAAAATATTCAAATATCTACCATGTCTTCCAGAGGTCTGGAGTTTATATTCAGTCTTGGCCGAGGACTTAATTGACTTACAGGTATTCTCTTCATCAGTATCTGTTTCAGCTTCAAGTCTCTCAGGTGCACATTTGTTCAACCATTTTCTTTGGAAGAAAAGGTGGAGCCAAATTAGATATCGATTCACCCTCCTCCTCACCCATTCCTCAAAGCCACACTCCACTACTCCTATAAAACCACTTTTCCCCTTTCTAGTTGTGCATTTTCAGGAAGACAGACATGAGAGCAGATGGTAATGGGGAAAACAGGGGATGGATTAAAGCAACAGTTCTCGAAGTATGCCCCCAGCAGATCCTTGGGATCCCTGAGACTCTTTCAGGAGCCCAGAGGTCCAAATCATCTTTGTAATAAAATGGCATTTGCCTTTTTCACTCTCTTTCTCTCTCAAGTGGAGTTTTCCAGCAGCTGCAAATACACTGTGATAACACGGTAGACTGAATGTGGAAGCAGGCACGAAAATCTAGCTGTCTTCTATTAGCCAGACATTAAAGAAATTTGCAAAAATGAACAACTCTTCTTACTAAACTTCTTTTTGTTTTGGAAAATATATTTTTTCTTTTAAAACTGTTATTTATGTTAACATATGGACTTATTGATGTTTTTGAATGAATTATTAGTTTTAATTTTGAACACAGTAAATATTGTTAGCAGTAACTCACAAACAAAAGCTCTTTGGAATCCTCACTAATTTCTAGGAGCATAAAGGGGGCTCTGCGACCAAAAATTTGAGAAATGCTGAGCTAGAGGGTAAAGGGTCCCTTAGCTGTTAGAAGAGTACCAGTTAGCTAAGGCTCAGACAGGGCCCAGTAGAAAAGCTTTAAGCTTTTCTACCGTGTCATTCCTGATTGAGACATCTGCAGTTTGTCCCATGGCGTGAGTTGCATAGCGTGAGATTCCTTTGGAACTATGGAAATCCTTCTCTCCCCTGGAGGAGGACTGGGCTGAGTATTACCTTGTTACCATGTTTTAGAGGTATGCACCGAGGGCCCGTCCTGAAGCTCCCCAGGGGTCAGAAGGAGCCCTGCTGGGTCCTGTGTGTGACATGAACAGTTGGAGCCTGGTTCAAATCTCAGCCCAGATTCCTTAAGACAATTGCAGCGCGGGAGTTCCCCAACCATCTGTTCTCTGGGCTTCCCTCCCACTCCAGGGATCATAAGCAGGGCTTCTTTAGCTTAAGGAGGAAAGAGCTGGGTCTCAGGAGGCACATATCCCATGAGCCCTGTGTGGTAATTGCATGCCAGATGTGCCAAGGGGTGAGTGACGCTCTAGGCCAGATGTGGCGCTGGGGGTGTGCCCAGCCCCTCCAGGGATTCAGCTCTCTGCTTGACAGCGTCCTCCCTTCGCTCCCCACTGAGATTGGAATTGGCAGCTCTGAACAAGTAAGAACCTGTGAGCTTCCACTCCTGGTCTGCCCGGGCCGCCATTGAGAGTCTCTGCAGCTGGCAGCCAGGGGTTTCAAAGGTCACCCCAGCTGGGCGGATTCGAACAACAGATCTCCCTGACAAGTGAAGTTGGCTGCCTAGCAGAAGGCAAGTTGCAACATCTGCGAGCAGCGTCAGGCAAACGGCCCTTCACTTTTCAGTCTAGCCCTGGGCTCCACAGCGTGCCTGGCTCTCCCTCACTGCCTTCCTCCTCAGACGGGCGTTGGACAGGATTCTCTGCAGCCCAGTGGTAAAGCGGGGCTGCCCTCGCGCCCCGACTCATGGGAGAGCTGCCCGGGGAAGAGACCACGGTAAGGCACGTCGGTGCTCGGTGCGTGGCTCTGCCTCACAGTGCGTGCCTGTGGGTCACGGCAAGTCCACCTGGCACAGCCTCCAGTCCAGGAGCCGCTCGGGTGTGAGGAGCGATTAGGGGATTGGTCAGGATCTGAGTGCCCCGCAGGGAGAAGATTAAGGTGGGGAGAGCGGAGCTGTCATTGCCCGGGGCCCTTGCACCTGGGTGGTTTGCTGCCTCCCGCCGGGTGCGGGTAGGGGTGGGGGGGTGTTCACGGCTGGCTGCCAGGCTTCCAGTGCAGAGCCTGCTGGGAGCTGGGCCCTAGAGAGAAGGTGTGGTATTACCAGGATGCCTTGCTGCCGGGTCAGGTGCTTAAAGACCACGATTGTTTTAAATGTATGCACTTTGGGTAGGGAGGAGGACGGCTCGTTTCTCTAAACTTGTTCCGCCATATAACTTCATCCCTAATTTTTAACATTTCTTCTGAGTCTTTTTGCTTCAGAGTTCACTCTCTTTTGGCCATAGTTGAAAATGTTCTTTTCTAGGTTCAAGAAACAATTTAAAGTGCTTTTGATCAGAGGAAAGTCAAGTTAACTAGTGCTTCTTTAGATGATTAACAAATTACGTTACTTGTGGAAACCCTATTTGGAGGTGAGCTTTGGCCTGAGCGTTGTGGGGGGGGGGCTGCCTCCAGCTCTCTTTGACCCCCTCCTCCATTTTTCTCCTCTTAATTCTCTGTCCTTTGATCTGCATTTAACTGGTATTGAACGAACCCCCGAGCTGGGTGTGTTTCCAGCCACTGAGCACTGCTCTGCCAGTAGAGAAATCATGGCAAAAGTTACCCAGCCCCTCTGGTCTTCTCGACGAGTGTGGTCATCAGGCTGGACGAGAGATTAGAAGGGAATAAGGATGGTTTGGTTTGATTTATTGTTATTATTATTATTTTAAAGATTTTATTTTTAAGTAATCTCTGCGCCCAACGGGGGGGTTTGAACTCACAACCCTGAGATCAAGAGTTGCACGCTCTAATCACTGAGCCAGCCAGGCGCCCCTGATTTATTATTATTTTTTGATAGAACATTCCAGTTATGTCAGTAACCGTTACTTGTCAATGTGGATGGGTTCTGTTTATGCTGCTGATGGCAGTGGGCGGGGCGATGGGCTGAGTGAAGCTGTTTGGTGTGTCTGGCCAGCCTGGGACTGGGCTCTGGTCCTGCCCACCGATAGTTAAGAAACTACCCCCCCACACACACAACCACCTTGTGGGGGACTGGATGTCCCCTGACTATACTGACTTGCCTGTTGCTTTTCTATCCATGAAGCCAAACCTCCCCTAGGGATAGATGACTTCTGTCCTCTGTGTTCTTGAAGCTAAGCACTTTCCCTTTGATGATGGCATCCAGGACCTTCAGGAGCTTTTAGACAGACCTCAGAAGATCTTGGATCAGGATGATATGCAGAGAGGGTCCTGAGCCTGATGTCACCACTCCGAGTTTTCAGCTTCCCAAAAGTCTTGTGTCGTTCAAAGCCAGGCCTAAGAGCAGAAGGGGAGAACATTCCCTGTCCCCCACCCTCTGTGCCACTCCCAAGCCTCTGCCTGTTTTATCTCCCTTGACTGGAGACAGTAGGAAATGCCTCGTCGGGGTCATGGGGTGCTCTAGGAGGCCTACAGGGTGGGACTGAGGTCAGACTTGGTTTTGGTTTCTACTTCTTAGCTCTGTGACCTTGGACAAGTGTTATTTCTGAGCTTCGGTGTTGGCATTTGTGAGAGGAGCATAGTCAGAGCCGCCTGGCAGGACTGGGGCGACTGCCCTGAGCCCTGCTGGAACAGACACGACCGTGCCGAGGGAGGCTGCTGTGGGCCTCAGGGCTGCCTCCCCTGCCTCCTCACGGACCTCTGCCATCTGCTTCCTGTGGCTGGTCACAGTAATCCCGCTCAGATGCCCTTGCCCTGAAGGTGACTGGGCCGGACTGGGCTCCTTGCTATCCCTGGTGAAGAGCGCCTGTGTCCTGCAGGGTGGGGAGACCAGCTTCTCTTTGGGAACTGGATGATGACAGTGTTGATCGGCTACTACTGATTGAACCCCTCTCATGCTGTGTGTTTTGTCTGTGCTCTCACTCACATCCTCCCCGCAGCCTTCTGAGGCTGATGTTATCCCACCCGTTTTACAGAAGGGGGAAACGGAGGCCAAGAGACTTGAAGTAGCTTGCAGCTCATGGCTGGATTTGTGGCAGGGTCTGAGCCTCATGCTCCCTGCCCCCACCCCGAGCCGTCCCCTGTGCTGGCAGCAGAGTGTGTCTGTCACCTCACCGCAGTGGCACTGGAAGAGGACAGAGGGAGCAGGGTTCCCTCTGGGTGTGGTCCTAGGGGGTTCTGCAGGATTTGAGAACCCCATTCCTTCCCTACCACCATGTTACCGCACTTGCCACACACACGTAATTGTTCACTGCTGTATCTCAAACACCTAACTTGGCACATGGTCGATGGTCAAGAAATCAGTTTTAATTGAGTGAATGAATATATCCTGATTTTTGCCATTAAAATATCACAATGACTTTTTTATTTTTTTTTATTTTTTTAAAGATTTTATTTATTTATTTGACACAGAGAGACAGCCAGCAAGAGAGGGAACACAAGCAGGGGGAGTGGGAGAGGGAGAAGCAGGCTCCCAGGAGAGGAGCCTGATGTGGGGCTCGATCCCAGAACGCTGGGATCACGCCCTGAGCCAAAGGCAGCCGCTTAACGACTGAGCCACCCAGGCGCCCCTATCTCGATGACTTTAAAATGGTTGTGCAAACACACACAAACTACAGTGACAGAAATATGGCAGGATGTTAATTGTTGGAGTTAGGCGATGGGTTTTTAAAGTATTCATTTTATCGTTCTTTCTACTTTTCTGTATGTTTGAAATTTTCCATATTAAAATTTAAGTTGAGTTTAAGATTTCTATATCATTCAATTCCTATCATCATTTTCCTTGTGAACATACACTCATATACCTGCCTGATACCCCACTGTGTTCCCCCAGTTCTCACTGTTAGACACTTAACTGGGTCTTCCTTTCTGTTTCTACTTCAGGATTATTTTTCTATTTCTTCTGCTATAAATAATGTGATGAGCATCCTTAGATATAAATTTTGTGCTGCATCTCTGATGCTTTCCCAATAATACATTGCTAAATGTAGGATTTCTGGGAGGAGAGATGGACTTTTCTTTTCCAGAGTCTCTTTGCCAAATTGCTTTCTGGAGAGATGGTGCCAATTTTTATGCCCCTCCCCCGAGGTGAGTGTGCCACCTTACCACAGTCTTACCCGCACCAGGCAGTGTCCCTTCGTTTAGTGGCCATGTGTCTGTCTTCAGTGAGCGGCTCAAGTCATAGCCTCTGCCCACCTGTCTGGGAGGCTGTTTCCTTCTTCATTGCAAAGTAGTCCAGTCCCTTGTTTTTGCTGCAAACACTTTATCCCATCCATCTTTCAGTGTTGTTGATGGTATGTTTTGACCTGCAGAAAACCTTAATTTCATGTGCATATGCTAGCGGCTCCCTCGCTGGCTACCCCAACCTCAGAGCCCCTTGCCATCAGCCAACTCCAACTGCTTACAGAGGGCAAGAGGGCCACGGGTTAGGAATGGGAGCTCTGGCGCCAGACGCCTGGGTTCAAGTGCCAGTCTGGCCCCTACTAAATGCCATGACCTTGGGGACATTTCTTTATCTTGCTGTGCCTCAGTTTCTAATCCATAAAATGAGGATGATGAGATTAATTGTCTTCTAGTGTTTATATGAGGAGCAAATGAGCTGTTATTTGAAAGTGCTTAGAATAGTTCCTGGTGGATGGTAAGTGCTACAGAAGTGTTGCTTATATTGTTATCTACTGCCGTGAACCTATGAGTCTTATCATTTGGAAAAGATTTTGTTTGCACAGCTAATACCTTATAGCAAAGAGAAAGCTGGTTTTTTCAGGCAGGGGATGTGCCCTGTTATAAACGAACCTACGTCTTTGTTACTTTAACGTGAGCATAGCCCTACTTTATTTTTATGAGATGTTATAAATTTAAACAAACTAATTACGTGCCCCTGACATCACTGTTCCATGCAAGTAGGACGTGGTCCCCAATCTTGAGCTGGTGCAGCCTGGTGAGGCTCCCACCTGGACTTGGCACTTGGAGCAGGGGGACTTAGGATGTGCTCCAGGTGGTGGCTGTGGGTGTCCACGGGCTGCCTGGGGTCTAACCACCCGGCTTCTCTCAGCTGCTGCCTGTTTTCCCAGCCTTGTGCTCCAGTCTTTCTGGGGATTTGAGGACCTCCTCCTTCCCCATCTTTCCCACAAATCCCTACCCTGTTTATGAGAGCCAGAGTCTCTTCTGCTGCTCACCACCAAGAGCTCAGATTCGTACCTGTTTCTAATTCCACTTCTGGAATCAATCCTAAGGAAGTCCCTGTGTCCCAGCTAACCTGCCAGCCCCCATAGACATCCTGTCTAGTCCCAGCTGGGGACTGTGCCAGGAACAAGGGGCTTGAGGTATTCTTGCCAGTGATGACATCATTTTGCTTTGTCTCTTTGGGCTAGTGACTTACCCTCTCTAGGCCTCAGTTGCAAATGGAGGAATTAGCCTGAATAATCTTAGAATGCTGCCTTCTCTGACATTCTGTGACCTGCAAGGCTTTCCACCATCTAGTCCCCAGAAGTGGGATGTCCTCCCTAGACGTGCTCCCTTCCTCCGTTCATCTCACCCTCACCTCTCCCTACCTTAGCCAGGATCCTTGCTGTGTTAACCCCAAACTCTTTCCTTTCTGAGAAGATGCATTCTGTTTTTCTTTAGCCCGTGAGCTCTCATAGTTACACAAAAGCAGCTTCTACTTCCTACCATGAGTGCCTGACTTGCTTATTGATACTGAAGAGCCAATGACTATTAAATACTGGTTTTAGAGTCAGCTGTAAAGATGCTGAGATCAGCTGGTCCCTCTGTTCTTGCCCCAGCTGCCCCTTTCCTAAAAGTTCTCCATAGGGTTTGGGGGAGGCAGGTCTCTGGCCCTGGTGCTGGTGTCTGGGGTGGGATGAGCCTCACCCTGGCAGCCTTGCCTGTGGAGGACTCAGAACCTCTCATTCCCAGAGAGGAGCTCCGGGCCGACCCTGACCTAACGGGGCACCCACTCCCCCCAGAACCCACGACCCAGGGTCCCCACCCGCACACTGGGAATGCTGGCCATGCACAGGGACGAGGGGCTGCACTTTGTCTCATCTGACCTGGTCTTCCTTCCTGTTTGCAGACCATGGGGGATGTGAAGCTGGCCGCCTCAACACAGGTTTCTAAAACCCCCGTCAGTGTGGATCACTCGAGAGTCGGTTCCGTGCCCCTGACCGAGGCCCCTGCTTTCATTGTGCCCCCTCGGAACCTCTGCATCAGAGAAGGAGCCACCGCCAAGTTTGAAGGGAGGGTAAGAAGTGTGGCTGGAGGGTTGGCTGGAGAGGAGATGGGGCAGGGTTGTCACTGCTTCCGCAGCCCTTTCCCCAGCAGGCTGGATCTCGCGGAAGCCTGGTTTTCTTCGGACCCACACATAAAGTGAATATCTGTCAGTTTACCTGACTTGTTTGGTTTATGGTTGACTTTGGTCTGTGCTGGAGAACTCAGGGGTGGGGATGGGCGTGGAGACGTTTTGCTGTTAAGTAGGCCATGTTCTGGGTACGTGCTGTCTAATTATAGAAGAGGACACGGGCTGGTGGCAGGAACCATGCAGCTTGGGTTGAAATATGTGCCCTCAAATCTGGACAGTTGAGAACAGACCATCATTTTTCTTTCACCTTCTCCCTCAGAGGAGCATTTTGTTCACCAGCTCTCTCGTGTATCCACTTGGTGCATCCAGAGCAGTGGGAAGGGAGATGGGACCCCTTATCGGTTCGCTTACCTTTTGCTAATGAATACTGGTCTCTTGCTCTTACTGAGCCTCTATTTCTTCTTGCAAATTGAGCATGATAATCCCTTATCCACGTTGTGCTAGAAAGGAGAAGACGACGGGGACACCGAAGAACAGCTATAAGAATAGTGAGGTTACGCCAAGCAGAGAGACTTGTAGCGAGCTGCTGGCTCAGGCCGCTGGGAAGTCACATCACCAGCTTGACATGGAGACGCATGTGGAACTCAGGGACATTGGCACGTATTACTGGGTTAAACATGGGGAATCCACTCCAGGAAACACTTTAGGGGCTAGAAGCCTTTGATCCGAGCGAAAGAGAGCTGAGCTGATGAGAAATTCACAGGTGGCATTATGAATCTACAGTTTAAGAGCAGGCCCCTGCACGCTTGTAGAAGGAAGGGGTCAAGCGCATCCCTCATCCCGGATGATGCTGGGCCTTGCCTTTGTTTAAGCACCCGGTTTGGCCTAGTGCAGGATGGCCCTCGCCATCTGGAGAGCACATGGGCTTCACTGCAATGCGTGCTCCCCGCGGTCCTGTGGTTAAGGCTGTTTGCCGGTGGACCTGACGTAACAATCCTTGCCACACCTTCCCCTGGAAGAAGATCGTGGGAAGTGTTGGCGACACTGCTGAGGGGTCTGTTTCTTCTTTCTGGGCCCTGCCAGAATGAGGGCTCCTTTCTGTTGCCCTGTGGTCTCCACATCCCCGCAGCTGGCAGGAGAGAAGCCTCGGAGAATCCCTGGGGATTTAGCAATGGCTTAGGCCGTGAAAAGGAGCGACCTACTGATACATGCTGCAGAGAGATGCACACCGAGAAGACTCTGCTAGGGAAGAGAGGCCAGGCACAGAAAGCCACAGACCAAACGCCTCCGCGGCAACGAGATGTCCAGAGTAGGCAAAGCTATCATAGATTCGTGGTTGTGGGGGTCAGGGAGGAGGAGTGGGGACTGACTGCTAATGGGTAGAGGGTTCCTGATGGGGATGATGGAGATGTTCTGGAATGAGATAGCGATGGTGGCTGGACCACTCTGTGAAGGTGTTATAAGACACCAGCTTTATACTTAAAATATAAAAAAATGGCTTAGTGAAACTGGCCTCATCTCCAGAACCTTCCCTCCTGCCCTACTGCCTCGGAAAGATGAACTCCTCCTCAGTTTCTGGTAGACATGGGGAGAAAGAGAGGACTTAGTTTCCTCTGTAGCATGGTGCTGCTTCTGCTTCCTTTGCTGCCTTTGGAGGTCACGAAGGGACCACGCCCTTGAGTTATTTTCTTTGGAAACTTGTAGAATGAGTGCCGGCCTAGGCATCAGCACACTGGGTTCCTTATAGCTTGGCCATCCTCTGTTGGCTTCACACCTTCTGTGGACCTGGGTTTCCTTATCTGAGAAGAAACAGCTTGCGGTTCCTGTATTTCTGGCCTTCAGGAATGTGAAAAGAAAATGAATTGAGGAAGAGAATGGTAAAACCACTTCCTAAGGTTAAAAAGTATAGTAATATGGTCGTTTTTCAATGAGGTAAAAGTCACATAACATAAATTAAACCATCATAAAGTAAACAATTCAGTGGATTGAAAGCATTCACAATATGGACTGCAGGAATCTTAAAGTACACCATTCTCCGAGAATTTTATTTTGCTTATATTGGTGAAAGTTGACTTTCTATATTGCATGTGGATTATATGTCAAAATGGACGCATTCCTTAAAAGTCCGCCCGCACAGCTACTTTACCCCTTCCGACCTGCCTGGGATTAATGAAGAACAAGACCTTGGCCGCATGCTGGGGGAAGACAGTTCCAGAGAGATCTTAGATGGAGTGTCTGGCTCCATCTGAGAGCTTGCAAGTGGAAACGCAGAGGGAGAGGCTGTCCCGAAAGTGCTCTTAAACTAGCATGCTGCAGGTGTGCGTGATCCCCATACCAAAGGGCACAGAGGGATGTTTTGCAATAGGAAAGAGCCACCTCAGAAGTTTCCCGATTGAGGATGCTGGTTGCAGGGAGTGTTCCTGCCCTGATGCCCTCAGAGAAGGGAGAAGTAAGGTGGTGTTAACCTGGAGGGATGCGGCCTTTGCGCAGGAGTTGCTACTTATAAAAGACGGAGCTCCAAACAGGGTTACCCACTGCGTGTAGCCAGTGGTTCTCTGCATGCGGTACACGTTACCCTTCACTGCTGCGGCCACTTGACCCTGCCTGCAGCAGACCCCTCCCTCCAGGGGCTGGGCTATATCCTTTCCAGATGCTCATTCTGCACCAAACCAGTCCTGGTGTCTGTCGCAGCGACCTCGGGAGCTCAGCTCTTCATTAACTGGGCTCTTGCAGAATCTTATGAATGAGTGACGTCTTAAAATTAAGCCTTCAAGCTGCTGCTTAGGCCCAGGCTGGTGGCCATTGCGCAGGCATGAACCCTTCCCTTTGTGGCAGCCCCCAGGAACTCCATCTGCTCCCCTCTTTAAAGTTGCCACCACCAGCTCAAGTCCTAAAGCCTGGTGTGGAGGGTACGGGGATGTCCCAGCTTCTGACCAGGGCACCAGGACCCTCCCGTCACTGCAAAGAAACACAGTGGATACCAGGATGTGAGAAAGTTATAAAGGTTTGCTTCCTGCTGCCTTATGAAGCTAGTAATTAGAAGTTGGTTCGGGGCACCTGGGTGGCACAGCGGTTAAGCGTCTGCCTTCGGCTCAGGGCGTGATCCCGGGGTTCTGGGATCGAGCCCCACATCGGGCTCCTCTGCTATGAGCCTGCTTCTTCCTCTCCCACTCCCCCTGCTTGTGTTCCCTCTCTCGCTGGCTGTCTCTATCTCTGTCAAATAAATAAATAAAATCTTAAAAAAAAAAAAAGTTGGTTCAAATTTGTACTTTTTGTTTTTATTTCTAAAAAAGATAAAATTATTGCTGCCCTGCCCTCATTTCCTTATTATACCTGTATTTATAGGCTAAGGATCTAATGAGCCCTTTCCTCCAATAAGGTCCCTCTTTCTATCCAAAAGACTTGGGTGTCATTAAGGTGGGACCACATAACCCTTGTGGCTTATGTCTTGTTCTGAGAAGCTCCGAACAGTGAGATGTTCAGCTCTGTACGTCTCAGTACATCACATCCATTAGGGCTTTTCCACTTTATGGCAGACCCTTTGGACAGCCAGCACATAACCCATTTACCAGTTCCCTTTGCCCTTGACCTTTTCTACTCTAGAAGCCATTGTAGAGGCTTCCCTTCCAGCTAGAGGTGGCTCAATGACACATTCTGGCTGAAGCTGACTATGGAACTTCCGGGAAGCTCTTGCTTTTCTGATTTAAAAAAAAAAATCACTGGTGTTGTCATGTTCCACCCCTCCTCTGCTTCCTGCCTTGAATGCTGGTATGATGTCTGGTGCTCAGCAGCCATATTAAAACCATGAAGCAACAAACCAGAACATTGAGGATTGGTTGGAGTGGGCATGGGTTGAGGGTATAGCAGTAGAGGGGGCATAATGACCAGCAACCAAAAGACAAAAAATCCTAGGCCTTAAACACTTTTTTAGATAGGATCTTTGGCTGTGATTATTCATACAGGAAATTTTACAAAAACATGTTCCTAACTGATAAACACCCAATGAGATGCTTGTGGAGATATTGTCTCTTTAATTGATGGGAATAAATAGGAAAGAAGACATAGCACAGAGAAGGATGAAAAAAAGTCTTTCAGATCAGACAGAGAAAGGTAAATACTGTATGATCTCTCTTATATGTGGAATCTAAAAAAAAGAAAAGAAAAAAGAAAAAAAAAACCCAAACTCACAGAGAATCAGATTGGTGAGTGCCGGAGTTGGGGGTGGAAGGTGGGCAAAATGGATAAAGGCAGAAAGGTACAAACTTCCAGTTATACAATAAGTAAGTCACGGAGATGTCATGTACAGCATGGGGACTATAGTTAACAATACTGTGTTGTATATTTAAAAGTTGCTAAGGGATTAGATCTTAAAAGTTCTTATCACAAGAAAAAAAATTATAACTATGTGTTGTGATGGATGTTAGATTTAATGTGGTGATCATCTCACAGTATATACATATATCAAATAATTTTTTAACGAATTTATTTATTTGAGAGAGAGCATGAGCGGGGAGAGGGAGAAGCAGACTCCCTGCGGAGCAGGGAGCCTGATGGCTGCGGGACTCGATCTGAGGATCTGAGGACCCTGAGATCATGACCTGAGCTGAGGACATTGCTTAACCGACTGGACCACCCAGGCGTCTTGAATCATTTGTTACATACCTGAACCTAACATCATGTCATAATTTTATATTGCAATAAAAAAAAGAAAAAGAGAAAAAAACCTCTTTCAACCCTTACCAAATCAACCAATAGTGATGAGAGTACCTTACTCTGAGTTGAAGGTGGCCCTGCAATTAAAGCATTCTAGAAGAATTCATTCTTCCCTGGCTCTGGCCATCTGGCCTGAACTGACAGGGTCTAGGATCTGGGAGAGGAAGTCAACCATATGGAGTCAGGAGGTGAGTTAATACCATTTAACTGTCAATGACATTTTCTATAATGTCATTATAGAAAACCACTCTTCATCAGGGTCTGTTGATTAAGCCAAAGCTGCCTACCTTTTAGAATTTTTCTTGGCTCTGTCAACTGGAGATTATAATTTCAAGAACTCATAAAACTTTGGATCTTTATCTCATCAGTACTACCTCTAATCCAGGCAACCTGAGCCCCCATCCTAGAAACCTCTGCTCCTTCATCTGGCTGTACCCTCACCTCACAGCAGGGGATCTGTCTGCCTAAAGGTTGTGCGCACCGGAGCCACGCCATTCCCCATGTTCTGAGCACCTGGGATCCCAGAGTTGTCTACCAAATGGCTCTGAACCCATCCAAAGCCTATGTGGGCCTCTTCCCATGGGAAGGCCTGCTAGGCCTGAGTGGGGTGGTCAGGGGGCAGCTGTTTGCTTGAGGGAACAAGACAGCAGATGTAACTCAGATGTGGGCTCTGTTGTCTGCCCACGTGCCCAGGAGGACCCCCACAGTGCAGGATACCGCGAGGGTGAGAAGAGAGTAGTACGCCGGACTGTGCCACCACGGTTGAGCATTGCTGGGCCCAGGTGCTGGGGCCTTCTTGCGTAGATAGCTGGGGCCACACCAGTGCCAGGGGCTGACGGAAACTCTTCCGCTGTTCTGTGGCGCATAAGGGTGGCTAAAGCCCGATAGGCTGCCTCCCCCGACACAGAGTCAAGTGTGAAAGGAGCAAGATGGTGAGGAAAGATATTGAAATGACTGGAGATTTCTTCCCCTCTGCCCTGGAATTCATTCTTATCAGAAAAAGCAAACATGGTGATAAGCCCTGGCCGTGCTGTGAGTCAAATGAGCTGATACTTTAGTGTCTCTTGAGAAGTTCAGCCCAAATGAGGCTTCCCTCCAGACCATGGGGCTCGGTGCTTACTGATGTGGGCTTCACAACGAAGGGCCAGCCCCACCTCCTCAAGGCATGTTTCTGTTGAAGTCGTGGAGCATGGAGGAAGGGAACGGAGAAGACCCATGAAAGCATGAGGAATTCTTCCCTTTTCACTTTAGCCAGCGGTAGTAACCATCCCACACTGACTTCTTCCTAGTTCACTTCTAACTTGGAAGTACTCAACCACTTGGAGAAATTTGAGGGAAGTATCTCCTTCCTTCTGTGCTTTCTGTCCTCAGGAGTCTTGATGTAGTTCTGGAGAAAAACGCGTGTATGTAAAACAGTAGGATATGACAGTGTATAATTAGAGGCTTGAAATAGTTCAACAAATTGCTTGTACTATAGGAATTTAGAGGAGATTAAGACAGGATTTGCTGTGGCTTGGAAACCTGTTTCCTGCTTCCTGACTTCTGTCCTTGCAGCTTGTCCTTCCTGCTGTGTGGGTCTGACTGGGCCACCCCTGCTTAATGTCCCCGAGCTTTGCACGGAGTTCTTCAGCACTGCCTACAAGGCCTTTATGATCAGCTCCTAGCCCTCCAGCCCTGTCCCGCTCTCCTGCTTCCCTCCTCCTAAACGTGGCCAGCCCTAGCCCCGCTCACCCAGCCCTCAGTCCACAAAACAGGGACTTTGTTCTGGTTTCACTTTTGAGGAGAAAGGGTAAATAAGAAAAGTATTTTATCTTTCCTATCGATCTGGGGTTAGGAATGGGGCAGAGTGTGAGAGGAAGTAGCATTTGTTGGTGCCCGATGGGGTCAGGCATGTGATCTTAGTGATTTCATCCTCATGGTAAGGTAGCCGTCTCCCCATATTTTTGTAGAGGAAGAACTGGGGGCTCAGAGTGATTACAGAACTTGTTAAGGTTATGTCCATAGTGATGGAGGCAGTACTTTTGGGTCCAAATCTTGTATTTCTCACACTATATGATGCCATCCCTGTCACATGTCTCATCTGATTTCTGGAACTCAGTGACTATTTCTTATTCATCATCGTGCCCCAGGAGTAGCATGATGGCGGCCACCTGATGGGTGCTCAGTACATGTTGGGTGCCCCCAAGAACCAAGTTGGTAGGATCTAAGACTCCAGACGTCTTGCTAGTCAAGTTCATAAGGACTTGGTCTTATGCTTCTGATAGGGTCTTATCTCCCCTTATCCCATCCAGTCTCTTTCCAGCCCTTCCAGAGCCCTCACTGCTTACCCACACCCCTGCATCCCTGCTCCCTTGCCTTCCTCAGGCTGGACCTTTATCAAGAATGCCCTTTCTCCTGTTCTCCATCTCATCCAACATAGGGGTCCAAATTCAATTTTGCCTCCTTCAGGCTGCTTATCCTTGAGGATGCTTTCTTTTTGAAGCATTTTATTAGAGTACAGAAGAGCCATGGTCATAGGATGTGGAATATTCCCAATAATCACATAAGATCACTTGTGAGTAATAACCACAGGAAAGAGTTGTCTTCTTTGGCCTTTTAAAAATGTATTATTTGTTAATTATCTAAAATAATTTTGTTATGGAGAAAAAATGATTTAAATGTTAAACTATTTGTAAAAAAAAAAAAAAAACAATGTAAACAAGTTCTTGCCTTGACCCATACTTCTGCTCTCCAGAAGTAACCATTGTCAACAGTTGGGGTATCCTTCCAGAATTGTTCTATGCACATAGAAGCATTGTATCTGCATTTGCTTATGTATATATGTATACACACAAATGGGCCCATGTACATATTCTGATCTGCAACTTGGTCTTTTTGCTTCTCATGTTTTGGCATTTATTTTTCACGTTGGCACAAAGATCTACCTCGTAGATCTAAACATGAACTTTCTAACCCTCCATTGCTCCCTTCTCTGGATTCCTATAATACTTACATGTATGACTCATTTTTACTTTGATCAGTTTACAGTTTTATCAGTTATTGTTGGTTGTCTTTTGTTTCCTCAGTGAGAATGAGTTGCCCCAGGTCTAGAGCTGAATTATCCAGTAGGACAGCCGGTAGCCACATGTGGCTATTTCGACTTAGGTTAAGATTAATTAAAATTAAATAAAATTTAAGATTCAGTTCCTTGGCCACACCAGTCCCATTTGAAGTGCTCAGTATCCACATGGAGCTTAAAACTACCGGGTTGGGCCACACAGATTATTGAACACTGCAGAAAGTGCTTTTGGACAGGGCTGATTGAGATCACTCTTCCATTTACCTCAGTTCCCATAAACCAGAGACCCACAGCCAGAAGATATATTAAAATTAGCTATTCCATTTACAATAGAAATAAGACATTAAATTCTTTTTTTAATATAAAAATAATTTTAATTAAAGTGAAGTTTTATAAATTTACTTAATCCCATCTTACAAATAAACACTATGTAATCTTTCAGAAATTTTTTTTGCATGATCTACAAAGACATATATTCAATATTCAGTGTCCCTTTTTCTTTTTTTCTAGCAGACTGATTTTCTTTTGCTTTTTTAAATTTAAATTCAATTAATTACATATAGTATATTACTAGTTTCAGAGATAGAGGTCAGTGATTCATCAGTCTTACATAACACCCAGTGCTCATTACATCATGTGCCCTCCTTAATGTCCATCACCCAGTTACCCCATCTCCCCACCCCTTCCCCTCCAGCAACCCTCAGTTTGTTTCTCATGATTAAGAGTCTCTTATGGTTTCTCTCTCTCTGGTTTCATCTTATTATATTTTTTCTTCTCTTCCCTTATGATCCTCTGTTTTGTTTCTTAAATTCCACATATGAGTGAGATCATATAATTGTCTTTCTCTGGCTGATTTATTTCTCTTAGCGTAATACCTTCTAGGTCCATCCACATCATTACAAATGGCAAGATTTCATTTTTTGATGGCTGAGTAGTATTCCATTGTGTGTATACACACACACACACACACACACACAAACACACATCTTCTTTATCTGTTCATCAAGACATTAAATTCTTGAGCATTTACTTAGGGCATAAGATTCATTCAAAGAAAAATGTTATCTTCTTGATGAAAGAATCTTTATCTTCCATTTTCACTGAAGAATGGTAATCTTGGGATCTAGGCCAACTTGAATGTGCTCCCAAAGTTTCCCTAGCTGTCCATTCCAGGTGGCTCAGAAATTCCCATGGCAAGGAGGCCTGGTGGTGGTGAGCTGCTGGGTGTTACAGAGTTCTGTAGTGCTCACTGGAAAAGCGGCCGAATGGGAGATGACAGGACGGTGTTGCAGAAACCACTACAATTGTGAGCAGGTGGCCGCCGCTGGCTCAGAATGTCACACTGAACAGACTTGCTGACTTCTCCTCCCTCCAAATATGCCACTGATACGCACATACAGGGTTACCGAGAGAATTGATTTGGTGCTGTACTGAGAACAGGGAGGGGATGTGAACGGGTGAATGGTTTTCTCAGGATTGCGTGGACGGCTGTGCCAACCCTGCCTGCCATCGCATCTGAGGGGTGAGGCTTCGGCAGAAGTGAGAGCCTCATATGTGAGGTGAAAGCATGTGGAGACGAGGAGTGGGCTGTAGGACAGAGGTTAGGGTGGCTAAAGGATGTTTACTTACTATCCATATGGAGAAAACGAAAGCTCCTGGTATGGATATTGTTATATCAGAAGAACGCCTTTTTACTTTGCCAGCAGCTGAAATGGTTGGCTGTGCTGCCAGATTGCTCCATGCCCAGACCCTCCAAGTGAAGCCTGCCAGCAGATGTGTCCCGCTCAGGTACACTCAGCTCGCAGTTGGGTCCTCTCTTTCGGGGAGACAGGACTGCACCCAAGGGATGGAAAACCCACACCAGCTACCCACATTGGGAAGTGAGTTCTTCAGTTATAGATTGTGAACAGTTAATTCATGGCCACCAGACATTTGAAGAAAATATCTGTACAATATAATATTGCTGTCAAGAAAATTGTCCTGTTTTAAAAATCAACCCCCAGACAAAGCTCAAAAGCGTTAATTATAGGCACAGAACAGAAAGCTAACTCTGAAAGCTCTGGAAAGCCCCAAGTAAAGGAATGGTGAGTGGTAAGGTAGAGGCGGGAAAGGAGAGGAGGAGAAGACTCTAAGGACAGTAATGTCCTCATCTTACTTACAGAGTGCGAGGCGAGGAGCTACCATCTAAAACAGATGCATCAAATAACAAGTTTGAGTACAGGACTTAAACCATAATGACAGAGGTCAAAAATGGTCAGCCAATCGGCCATGTTTGGCACACAGATCTTTTGTGTTTGACCAGCGGTATTCTCAAAAAATTTGAGCTAAGTTTCACAAGTGGAAGGCCTACACACACACGCGCGCGCATCATTTCTGAATGGCTTTGCGCACAAAGTAAGACTTGGCGGTGCTTCCATGTGGCAGCACGTGGGCAGTAGGAGCCACTGCCTGCGTCTAAGGGTGTCTCTGCCAGCTTGCTACGGTCCTCCCCTTTCCTTGTCCTCTCCAACACACGGACAAGAGTCTGTTGCCAGTTGTGACTTGGCCTTTTCCCTAGCTATGTTCGTATTAATAGTGGGAGAGCAAAAGGTGGGCAGGGAGGTCCTCGTGACACTTCTTGTCCCCACCCATTTCCTGTACCTGTGTGTCCTCCCAGACTCCATGGCATTTGAATTAGTGACCTGGCCATCAATGTCCAATGGAAGATACAACAATCAGCTTAGGACTGGCGAGGGGGAGGCGGTGTAAGTCAGCGAAATTCCTCATCCTTCATAGTGGAAATCTGCTAAATGCTATCTAAATCAAGAAATAGACACACTGTTCTATCTAGAATTACAGATAAGAATGATAAGAATAGAAAGATGACTTCAGCAGTTATATCTGGAGAGTGATACTGTTGCAGGGAGGGGAAAGAGCAAGGGGAAAGAAACTTTTTGCCCTCAACTTTCACCTTTTACTTTATACACATTCTTATTGCTTGAATTTTTAAACAATAGATGGAAATTACTTCTGCAATCTGTAAAAAGCACAATGAAACTGGCTTGGTATATCTTTTTTTTATTTTATTTTATTTATTTATTTGTCAGAGAGGGAGAGAAAGAGTGAGCGTGAGCAAAAGCAGGGGGGAGGGGCAGAGGAAGAGGGAGAAGCAGACTTCCTGCTGAGCAAGGAGCCCCATGCGGTACTCTTTCCCAGAACTCAGGGATCACAACCTGAGCTGAGGGCAGACACTTAACCAGCTGAGCCACCCAGGTGTCCCTGGCTTGATATATCTATCTGACTTGTGTCTAGATTCCATTTGATAGGTGGTCAAAGATGAATACATAGTTTACATCGAAAGGAAACATAGGCAAAGTCTGGGTTTGGAAAAGTATATGGCACTGCATCAAAATACATTGCACAGTCGTGCAAGCAATTCAACAAATGGAAGTTAAAGTGTGTACCTGAAAACCAGCAACGTAAAAGACACCAAGAGCTCACTGTGGGCCTATGAGGAAACAAGTGAAGGTTTCCTTTGCTGGGAGCACTGTTTGGCTCAGCCTTTCTGGGGCTCAGACTGGCAGAATGTTACAGGGACAACCAAACCATTGATATGTTTTGCCAAGAATTCTGCTTTTGACACCATATTTTAACCTGTAACGGAGAAGGAAAAATTAGTTGGTACAAAGATGTTCAGAACACTATTTAAACAAAAAAAGAACTAGTTTGTGCTCAGAAGGAGACGATTAAATTAACATGTCAATATGGCAGATATTGCATAATCATTTACTTGTCATTTGGGGAGCTGCATCCGTCAGTGGGAATGTGTGTGGAAGATGCAGAGTGGAAAGAGAAGTAGAGCAAAGACGCCCTGCACAGTCCAATCCCGCTGCATAAGAGCGTCTGCACGGTCACTACCTGGAACTGGAAGAGTACTGGAACCACGTAAATAGACATTTTTTTGTTCTCAGTTCTTTGTATTTTTTATTTTAAAAATTCACTTATTTTTAAAGATTTATTTATTTATTTGAGAGAGAGTGCATGTGAGCGTGAGCAAGCGTGAGCAGGAGGGGCAGAGGGAGAAGGACAGAGACTCTGAAGCAGACTCTATGCAGAGCGTGGAGCCCGACAGGGGGCTTGATCTCACCACCCTGAGATCACAACCTGAGCTGAAACCAAGAGTCGGACGCTCAGTGGACTGTGCTACCCAGTCACCCCTAAGCGTCTGTATTTTTTAAACTTTAGTGACAGTTCACCTGTGAGGAGCAAAAGAAAAGGCTGTTGCTATCTGGATGTCTCTGTCTCCTAACTAAGGGGGCTTTTAGGCACCTATGATTTTAACATGTTTCCGATTATCTTGACTGTCTGCCTTGAAATGGAAACAAAGGTCTGTGGCAAAATGAGCAATGAGAGATGGAGAGACCAAATTAGCCTCTTCTTACTCTGTATGCGCATGGGGCGCAAGGGGGGAGGTATGAAGTGCCAGGTTTGCCATTCATCAGGGCGGGGTCATGGGAGACATCAGTATGGCCTGGCAGAGACACAGTTTCTGCAGGACCTGAGATGTTCACATTCTTTATAATATGCAACTTCTTTCTAACTTTAATCATCAAGATACTGCTTTCGTAAAAATTGGCTAACATGAGTTGAATTTTCTCTGTGCCCCAGACACTGGGACTACACAGGAAAATAAAATGTGATCCCTGCCACCAGTAATCTTGCAACTAATGGATTATCAATTTTGGTTACAGAAAATTAGACTTTTTCTCCTCTCTGAAGCCTCTTCCAACTCACTGTGTTCTTTTCCATTGCCACGTTCTAGAAGGGTTATATTCTGCACTCTACAATTTAGAATTTAATTAGATGATTAACATAACATGTTTGGAAAGAACACTGGACTTGGGTTCTCATTTCTCTGAAGTTGCCTTAAAACTTTCAACAAACCACTCAACCTCCCTGAGTCTCAGATTCCTTTGTATCAGATCACAAGTTAGATGTCCAGTAAGGCCTTTTACAATCTGAAATTCTATGATTTATATACTGTTGTGTGTGTTCCCTACTTCGTATGTCAGTTTTTTAAAAACACACCTAAGTCCCAGCTCCTGGTAGGTGCCTGGGAAAGAAAGATTATTTGTTCAGCCTATGGATTTTCTCGATTTTAATCTCTTACATCATTAATGTTCTGCTCTTATTTACGGTATACTTCCAGTGTTTGAATTTGATTCATTTAACTAATGTTTATGGAACACTTTACTATGAGCCAGGCGCTGTATTAGTTTAGAACAGGAAGTGTTCAAAGAGGCTGGACTCCCAACTGTGAGGACTGTAGTATTTTGGATCTACAAATCATGTTGGGAGTTGGACCAAATAATCTTGACAGTCGTTTCCATCTTTGACATTTTGTTATTTTATTCAGTTCCAACATCTTGGTGTTAGAGTTTTCTTTGTATTTTGTTCTGATCATGTCTTATTTTTTTAAAGATTTATTTATTTTTTTGAGAGAGCAGGAGTGGGAGGGGTAGGGGGAGAAAGAGCGTCCTAAGCAGACTCCTTGCTGAGCACAGAACCCAATGTGGAGCTCAGTCTCATGTCTCTGAGATCGTGACCTGAGCCAAAACCGAGAGTCTGACTGTTAACCTACTGAGCCATCCAGGCACCCCATGATCATGTCTTATTTTTTAAATTGAGATAGAATGACATATAACATTATATTAGTTGCAGGTACACAACATTATGATTCAGTATTTGTATATATTGCAAAATGATCACTGCAGTAAGATTAGTTAATATCCATCACTATACATAGTTACAAGATTATATTTATTGTGATGAGAACTTTTAAGATCTCTCTTAACAAGTTTTGAATATACAATATGGTGGTATTATTATTATTATTATTATTATTATTATTATTATAAATAGGCTCCACGCCCAGCATGAAGCCCAATGTGGAGCTTGAGCTCATGACCCTGAGATCAAGACCTGAGCTTTGATCAAGACTTGGATGCTTAACCAGCTGAGCCACCCAGGGGCCCCTACAATATGGTATTATTAACTATGGTCACCCTGCTGTACATTACATCCCATGACTTATTTATTTAATAATTGGAAGTTTGCATGTTTTGAAGGCCTTCACCCATTTCACTCACCTCCTGCCCCCTGCCTCTGGCAACCACCAGTCTGTTCTCTGTACGTATGAGCTCGTTTTTAGATTCTGCGTATAAGTGAGATCATATGGTATTTGTCTTTCTCTGTCTGACTTACTTCAGTTGGCATAATGCCCTCATGGTCCATCCGTGTTTTCACAAATGACTGGATTTCCTTCTTTTTTATAGCTGAATAATATTTTCTTATATATGTATACCACATTTTCCTTATCCATTCATCCATCAGTGAAACTTACTTTTCATAATATGCTGTACATTTGTATAGCATTTATAGTGTACAAAGCCCTTCTGGGTTTGCTAGAGGGTAGACAGTGCTAGTTACTTCAGCTCCAGTTTCTAAGCAGCTGGGAAAAGGTAGGCAGAATTAAATGGAATGAAATGTATGAATGGAGGCCCAGTGAATCCCGGAGCAGTGTTCTCAGGGAGACCTAAATTGAAGAATTGGCCAAGTTTCTGATCACCTCCCCTGAGTTAAATCAGCCCATGCACTGGTGGGTGGTAAAACTGAAGAACAGCTTCTGTCCACAGAGCGGGGGTAACCCCCAGGTGCTCCCCACTCAGCCCCTTCCAGGCTTCATCTACTGTGAAGTTCTTTTCTGAGCACTTATCAGCCCAGAAGCCTTCCATGGTTTTGAGTCTGGACGCCTTCCCTGGCGTTCATTGTTCTCCACGGTGCGGGGCCAATCCAGTGTTCTTCTTGAATGTCCTAGGACCTGGGCCCCACCATCCCTGAGCAGGTCCTGGGTGTTGCCTCTCTGACTTGTCATCTTTCTGCTAAAGTCTGGACCCCAAATCTATAAGACTGCTATCCAGACTCTGCTCCACTTAATTTTTTAAAGATTTTATTTTTTTGTTTGAGAAAGAATGAGAGAGAGAGAGAAAGAGAGAGTACAGTGTGAGAGGGAGAAGGACACTACCCGCTGAGCAGAGAGTTCAGCTCAGGGCCTGATCCCAGGACCCTGAGATCATGACTTGAGCCGAAGTCAGATGCTTAATGGACTGAGCCACCCAGGCGCCCTGACTCTACTCCACTTCTTCCAGGGAGCCCATCCTGCTTCTCCTTGCCACTTATGGTCTCCTCCCTTCTGAGTCACCTGAGGCTTTCTTGCACTGTGTATCTTTGGCTTTACCTGATGGTTATTTATGTGCTTGTCACTAGAATGACAGAGCCCCTTGAGGGCGATTTCTTACTCATTATTGCATTCTCCACAGCATCTAGGATGGTGCCCTGCCCATGGTAGGTTTTCAGGAAGGCCTGGATAGATTGTAGCTAATTAGGATGGGTTTAAAGACACTGGGCTACCGCAGTCAGCCCGGTGATGCTCAGATGCCATCCTTTGCAAACATCTTCGCTTGGCAATTTGCTGGTTGTCGTAGGGAGCTGGCTTCTCTTAGGACCAGTGTGGCAGTAGGAGAGCTGGCCTGGAAGTCACCTCAGCTTCTAACTCTCTCTGGCCCCTGGGCTTTCATTTTCTCATCTATGAATGAGGAGGTTAGACCAGATGACTCTCATGCCTCTTCCTGCTGTAAAAATAACGTTTAAATGAGGTTTTAGGGTAGCGACCTAGTGGTTTCATGAGCGTGCCCAGCGCTCCATGAAGCTGTGACACTCGGGAAGCCCGACTCCAGTGGCTGGTTAATTCAGTTGAGTAAACATGAGTTACAGGTAGGACGTCTGGTACATCTGGGATGAAAACATGACAGAGAAGACCAAGAGACCATCCCTACATTCAGGGGATTCACATTCTGTAGTAGCCGAGGCTGCGAATGCCCCCCCACACCCACCCCACGCACCCTTGAACGCTGGCGTGCTGTCTGGGAATGTAGGAAGTCGGTTCTCCTGTTGCGTGTCACACCTGAGGGCTCCTTCACATGGGATCTCTGTCTCCCAGTCCTGCCCAAGAGCGCTGTGAATGGAAAAAGCGGCAGGGCCACAGTGACAGTGCATGGACATCTGTGCCCCAAGCGCTGTCTGAGTGGTGGTGAGGAGGAAACTGGCCCCTCGTGTTCTCTCATCTGCTGGCCCTGAGCTCCTGAGCAACTCCTGAGAGACAGAAGACTCCACAGGGTTTAGGGCAGGCCAAAGGGATGGGAGCGGGGCGGGGGCAGGAGGGGTGCCTATTGAGTGCTGGTGCTTGAGATGGCAGGCACGGGCTTGGGAGGCACGGTTGTCTGGGAAGTGTGAAGGACTTGGCTCACCCAGCTCCAAACTCTGGGATGCCTGACAGGGGAGTAAAAAATGAGCCTGGAGGGGTTGGAGCCAGGAAGGCAAGGAAAAGCAAATCAAATCTGGATCCTGATTTAAAAGGCATTAGGCTGAAAGGAGCCAAGCACCTGAACATACTTTCCACAGCCTGTCATGTGGGGTTTGCATCATCCGTGAGCACCGAGGGGAAGTTGAGGCCGTGGGGACTGGTTCCCTGGGCTTCGGCCCCCGCAGCCAGGCTGCTGGGGGACAGATGCCACCACACTGAACGCCAGAGGACAGGGTGACCTGCCAAGGTTACGTCCAGGAAGGAGAGCGGAGACACTGGTTTCTGGGAGTAGTGAACATAATGACCTCATGCGGTCCTCCCCACACACTTGTAACTGAGCTCTGGCATTTGACTAATGACTCACCTGGGGCAAAACTCTTTCATAGTAAAATCAAATGAGCCACCACCCCACTTCCCCCCCTTCAGTTTCAGCAGCCCAGCCGAGGTGTGACTATTTCAAGTTCAGGATGAAATCTGGACCCGAGGTGCCAGAGTCATTAGTGGAGACCCCGTGTAGAGTTGTTTCTTACAAGGGGTCCTTCTGAACTCAGTGAGGTAAGACCAAGAAATCTGCATCTGAATACACCCACATCCTCTGCAGGTTATCCTTTAAGCCACCAAAGGAGACTCTTGGAAGCAAAGGTCAGAGCTGCAGGCTTCGCTGCATGCTGGGGAGCACGTGGGAATGGCCTGAGCAGTGCAAGACGAGGTAGAATCTTACTTCTGGGAAGATGTCTCTGACGATCAAGAAGGGTTCTCTTCATGGATGGGCTGCTCAAGCACATGGCTGACTCATGTAGACCAACAGTCCTCGGAGGTCTACTCTGTATTTGCTTATGTACATATATGGACCTTTAGTACATGAGCAGATAGGGAGCATCTAAGCGTAGGCTTCATGCATAAAAAGATTTTTGCCCCTCCTCCCCAACTCCAATTTCACCCCCCCGGGGGGGCTGATATTACCCTCACACAAGACTAAGTTTTATAATGGTTGAAATACTCGACTGGGATAGGGTGAGGGCTCAGAAAAGAGCAAAGGGGAAATTTGGGGTAAGAATGACACACAGAAATGACTGCTGCACAGTTTGTATAGCTGCTAAAGATGGGCTACCAATTTGACTATAACCTTGCTAAAAACCATGATCAGGTGCAAGGACCATTTTGTCCTTAAAAAGTTAACCACTTGCTCAGGAGACGCCATCACAGGACATAAGCGGTAGGAACTCTCCAGATGGTGAGAACCTATGGATATGTACACATTTATCTGTGTCTAAATAAGGGGAGTGATCGAGATTTCAAAGGTGGCTCAAGATGCTATTTGGACAGAAGAGTAGAGGGCCCTGGCTCTGTCATGGTCCTCTGCCCTGTGATCCTCTCCTCCCCAGAATTCAAACTGGCTTTTCCCAAACTGTCTCAGGCCTTTACCTGTTTTTCTTCACCTCATCTCCTTTGTGGCCCTGAGATCTCTCTGTCCTACATTCACTCGTGCTCCCTGGACCTCTCAGAGCCCAGCCAGGGGAGAGGCATGACCTGTCTCAAGTTTCAGGGGGTGGAAGCAGGGATAAGTAGACAGGACTCCAGCTGTGGCCGAAGGTGCATCGGTGTGTCTGGGAGGCCTAGTTCACCTTGACTTCTTCTTCAGGGAGCAGCGGCCAGCCCTGTGCTCGTAAACATGAGCTTGCCAGGGCTCCAATGGTCATAAGACGTCAGGGCTGGGCACCAAGAACCTCTGTGCAGTGGGGCTGTGGGAGGAGTAGAAAGGACACAGGCTTTGTAGCCAGGAGATCTGGCTTTGAATTTCTTCTACTAAGTTCTCTAAGCTTCATAGATGAGCTGAGAGAGTAAGTTCTACTTCACAGCATGACGAGGAGGGAGGGTTGGCCCCAAAGCAGAAGTGTGCCGGCACATACTTAGTTGCCTAGTAAAATGATAGGAATTATATTAGTCATCTGATCGGGATCACCGGTCTGCCATAACACCACTCCAGAAGTCTTGCTCTAAGAGTGTTTTCAAGTAAAAATGCAATATGCAGTTTAAGAATACTTAGAAAAGCAAAAGTAGAGAAAAGGTTAAGACTACACATGGTTCTACCTTCCTCTACAGTCACTATTATGATTTTGTTTGATAGTTCTTATTGTTCTTTGCTAAGCTGGGGATTTCTTTTGTTGTCAATGTAGGAATAACTGTAGGATTTATAGGGGCAGGGGTCAGACTTGAATTCAGGCCCATCCTTTACTAGCTGTGACCTTGGGTAGTTTGCCTAGTTACTTTCAAAGTCACTGTCCTATCTATAAAATAGGGATACTACCACCCATATCGTGGCATTGTTTAAATAAAGTATATTTGCTTCATACGTCATATAAATAAGTGCTTAGTGACTTGTAGTCATAATTAAAATCATTCATACTGTTTTGTATCCTGATTTTTTCAACCAACATATCATTTTTCAAATCACTGTTAACAATTTTAGTGGTTAATATCCCATTAAATTTGATACACTACCATGTACTGAGTCATTCCTCCACTGGTGCTTATTTAGATGATTTTTAATATTTCCTTTTATAAATTAAATTCTGATGAACATCTTTATATATGAAGACTTCAGTTCCGTATTTAATATTGTTTTCTTGGGTTTGCTTAGTTTATAGTAGGGGGTTTAGTGGAATAAAGGCTTTGGGCATTCTTAAGTTCAAGTACTTTCCCAAAGGCTAGTCTTTGGCTGACACTGCCGTCAGTGAGGGATGAGACAGAGCACCCATTTTCATGGCCCATCTGCTCCTTGATCTGTGGCACGCAGACCCAGTTTGTCTGCATGGCATGCCCTCCCACCAGCATCTTCCCGCCTCCGCTCACAGTCTGGTACTCCCTGTATCTGCCCAACTGCTCTCTAAGCGAGACTCCTTCACTGGCCCAGGGTGCCTCTGTCCTCTGGCTTAACCTCCTGGTGCTGGCCTCCTGGTCCTGGGGTCAGACACTGAGAGGGATGGGAGAACTGCTGTAGTTTTAAGCTCAGAGATTCCTCCAACCACACAGGGTCAAATCTTGAATTACAATTTGTCCTTCTTTTTTTCTTTTCTTCTCCACACATCAAATCTTGACCTACATATTCATTAATTTTAATCTTTCCATTTGAATCATCTCCTTATTCAGTGTTTATTTGTCACTGTGTCTTCATTGGGTCCCAGACAAAGAGCCCTTAGGGGTGGACACTGCCCCCCGCACAACAGACAGGGTGCCTCCCAAGGTCAGAGCTGGGTCTACTGTGCTGACTCTGACATAGGTGTGCAGCAGGTATGGACCGGGGCCCGTGAGACATGAAACACTGAAGACTGGCTTCTTTGCTTTGCTGCAGCCGAAGGTGATGCTGTGTGCACACATGTAACTTTCACGTAATTTTCATTTGCTGTGTAAGACTTGCTGTGCTGACTCTGTCTTCTCTATTCCCCTGTAAAAGTAGGTGCTCCCTGAGTGCAGACTAGTCCTTCGTTGTCTCTGTATCTCCTGCAAGTGCCTGGCACAATACTTGGGAAGGTAGCTCCATAAGCCTTTGTCAAGGGAGTGAATGAGCAAACAGCAGTTAGGGAACAAAACCCTCTGCTCTTTGGCCAGAGCATAAAGTACTATAAATATGTGACAAAAGCTAGAGGCGAGAAGCATTCCCCAGACCTCCCGGAGAAGGTAGGATCCATCTTAGGGTGTTCTAGGAGTCCGTAATTTATTCAGTCCTGAAATAAGATGTGGTACTTAATGATGCTCTCTGGAGGGAGGGGCACAGGTGAAAAATCTTGTCAAAAGACTAGGTGGTATTGGAGTAGCTATCTAGAACTTTCTTGCCTGTGATCCTATTACTCCCTGAAAGGCTATAGTGGAAAAAGCATCAAGTTGGGGATCTTGTACTAATGACTCATTACCCTGCTTTGACTTTCATTTTTCTCCCCTGTAAACTTAGCATAGTAATGCTGACCTTCCAGGGCTGTTGGGGGAATCGAGTGTAGTGATGTGCAAGTAAGGCCAAGTGTCCGTCCCCTTCGTCCCGTGTAGCAGGAGCAAGAGTGGTAACTGCCTTGGAAGGCCTCTGCTGTGGTCTCCAGTGACCCCGCCGAAGTGTTGTAACCCCAGCTTGACCTGCTCATAGGTTGCTTAGGAGAGGAGCTGAGAAGTTGCCTGTGCAGTTCATGAGTTAAGAGAATGTCACTTCATTGTGGGCTTGATGGAAAACATTATGTGAGGTTGGTTCAGATCTTTCCAGAGGTCTGCCAGCAACCTCAGAAGTGGAGCCTTATTGAAAACAGCTGGGAGAAGGTTGGCGCCCAGCCTCCCCTTGCTTTTCCATGCCCCAGAGCTGTCTCGCTCTGTGCACAGAGCTCAGCCCCAGGACTCTGCCAAGGGCCCTGGCAGCCTCAGCTGGGGACGGGCGGTGGCTCTGCCCGGCTGCAGACTCCAGCTCAAAGGTTGAAACCAGTTAAACCAGAGGGGATTTGGCCAGGACTGCCAGTGAGTATTGCTTTCAGGGCTTGGAGTTAACCACTGACTCGAGCCCTTGCAGCGTGAGTTAACTATTGTGAGGTTCCCTGGGCAGAGGCATGGGCTGCCGGCTGGGCGAGTGGCAGATGCCCTTTGAAGTCCTCTCAGCCATCCCGCGGGGCTCCAGCGAGGGAATGAGGACACCGTGGAAGCACCCATGGGGAAGCCTCACCCCCTCTGCTGGGAAGGGCCTTGCATGGGGCATGCTGCTTGCTCTTCTGCAGCTGCGGCCCATTTGGTCTCATTCCAGTCGGTCACCAGCCATGCCGATTTCAGCCGGATTTTCGTCAAGTGCGGCGTGCCGTTCTCTCAGTCTTCCCTTCTGAGGGGACTTCTAGGCACGTCGAGTCTTTCTTTGTACTTACTGTCCTGAAAATGTGCTCCTATGCAAATCTGCATAATTTGAACCTCCCTGAGTTAAGTGTTTCAACTGTTTTGGTGCTTTTCAAGAAAGTGAAACATATTCATTGTAAAAATAAAAATTGGAAATACAGAAAACATGGAAATGCAAACAATCCCACCACGAGATATAACAGCTTTTACATTTCTGTAGATTTCCTTCTAATGTTTTCTTTTAAAACAGGAGGAAAGTATATGGTTACTAAATATCATACATACTAAAAAACTACCGTTTGTAAGCTCCCTTTTTACTCATTAATGAACATTTTCTTAACTGCCTCAAGATTATAATTTTTAATAATGTTTAGTATTTTATCTTATTGTTGTATTTTAAATAAACTGTATTCGGCTTCGGATTTCTAATGTTTAACCTTTTAAATAACTTAAACTTACATCCATCATCATGGACATCTTTGATCATTCCTAAGGCAGATATTAGACTTAGTGAATCTTTTTAAGTCTTTTGATAGCTAGTTCCAAATTGTTAAGATAGCCATATAAGATCAGCATTACTATGCTAATTTTATAGGTAAGAAAAATGAAGCTCATATTGTTACCCTCACATCAACAACATTTAAGAATTTTTTTTATTTTTTATTATTTTATGTTAGTCACCATACAGTACATCATTAGTTTTTGGTGTAGTGTTCCATGATTCATTGTTTGCCTATGACACCCAGTGCTCCATGCAATACGTGCCCTTCTTAATACTCATCACCGGCCTATCCCAGTCCCCCGCCTCCCTCCCCTCTGAAGCCCTCAGTTTATTTCCCAGAGTCCATAGTCTGTCGTGGTTTATTCCCCCTTCTGTTTACCCCCCCCTTCATTCTTCCCTTCCTTCTCCTACCCATTTCCCTGCTATTTCTTATGTTCCATAAATGAGTGAAACCATATGATAGTTGTCTTTCTCTGCTTGACTTACTTCACTTAGCATTATCTCCTCCAGTCCCGTCCATGTTGCTGCAAATGTTGGGTCTGATGGCTGAATAATATTCCATTGTATATACAGACAACATCTTTTTTATCCATTCGTCTGTTGAAGGGCATCTTGGCTCCTTCCACAATTTAGCTATTGTGGACAATGCAGCTATGAACATTGGGGTGCATATGGCCCTTCTCTTCACTATGTCTGTATCTTTGGGGTAAATACCCAGTAGTGCAATTGCTGGGTCATAGGGTAGCTCTATTTTTAACTTTTTGAGGGACCTCCACACTGTTTTCCAAAGTGGCTGTATCAACTTGCATTCCCACCAACGGTGGAAGAGGGATCCCCTTTCTCCACATCGTCTCCAACATTTGTTACTTCCTGCCTTGTCAGTTTTTGCCATTCTAACTGGTGTAAAGCGGTATCTCAAGGTGGTTTTGATTTGAATTTCCCTGATGGCTAATGATTTTGAACATTTTTTTCATGTGTCTGTCAGCCATTTGTATGTCTTCATTGGAAAAGTGTCTGTTCATATCTTCTGCCCATTTTTTGATTTGATTATTTGTTTCACGTGTATTGAGTTTGAGAAGTTCTTTGTAGATCTTGGATACCAGCCTTTTATCTGTAGTGTCATTTGCAAATACCTTCTCTCATTCCGTGGGTTGTCTCTTTGTTTTGTTGACCCTTTCCTTGGCTGTGCAGAAGCTTTTTATCTTGATGAAGTCCCAAAAGTTCATTTTTTCTTTTGTTTCCCTTGCCTTTGGAGATGTGTCATGAAAGAAGTTGCTGTGGCTGATGTCAAAGAGGTTACAGCCTATGTTCTCCTCTAGGATTTTGATGGTTTCCTGTCTCACATCGAGGTCTTTCATCCATTTGGCGTTTATCTTTGTGTATGGTGTGAGAGAGTGGTCAAGTTTCATTCTTCTATATATAGCTGTCCAATTTTCCTAGCACCATTTATTGAAGAGACTGTCTTTTTTCTGTGTACAGTATGAAGTAGGGATCCTAAATATGATTTTTTCCCAAATGATCCATACTTAAATGATACATTTTTCCCCAGTCATTTGAAGCCACTTTTATCATATACTAAAGTCTCATGTATAGAATGTATTTTAGGATTTTCTGGACTGTTTTATTAACCAATATATATATATATTCTTGTATCAGAACCAACATGGTTTTAATTATTATAGCTTTTTAACGTTACGTATCTAATAGTATAATCCCACTGATTGTTTTTAATCCAGGGGCAGAGTACTTTCCGTTATTTATTCAAAACTTCTCGTTTGTTGTTGAGGAAGTTTTGAAACTTTCATTATATGGGAACTTCGCACTTCATTAAGTTTATTTCTGGATGAAGTGTGTGTGTGCGTATACTTTTTCTAATTGGTAATAGCTACTGGTTGTGAAAACAATCTTACTTTGTGAATGGTTAGTTTATAATAATATCAGAGATACATGTGTAGCCTTTAATGCTTTTATTATTGAACAAAAAATACTAAAAATTGATGAACCAAGTTTTCAACTCACAAAACCAAAGAATAGAAGAAACCAAAGGAAAGCAGAAGAAAGATATTCATATAAGAGCAGAAATAAATTCCTTACAAAGTAGGAAAATTATATTAATTAATGCATTTAAGGACTAGTCTTAGAAAACCAAAGAAAAACATAAAATTTAGAAATGAAATTCTAACCACTGATGTATAGTTGACAAAAATGAGATTTTCGTGTTCAACTTTGATAATACATTTGAAAATCTTGAAAGATTTTTTCCTAAGAAAATAGGAGCTCCCAAAATTGACTCAAGAAGAAATTGAAAATGTGAAAAGTTTAGTGGAAGAAACTGGAAATGTTGAGTAAATACCTCCTGAAAACATGCTAGATCCAGACAGTTTTGTAAGTAAATTTATGAAACCCTTCAAGAAACACATCATTCCCAGCTCTGTATTTGTAGCACGAAGTTATTTATAGTGTAAATGGAGTATTTCTTTCATGTTCTCTCTCACCTTAATGCATTCAGTTCTGTTAAATTCTTAGAAAATTGGGATTTGGGTTGGAAGGTACCCCTTGACGACATCCCTGCCAGGTGATTCTCTAGCCTCCTCATGGACACTTCTCTGGATGGGGTCTCCCACGTTCCACTTGGTCCCTTTCCTTATGCAGGCATTGTAATCCATCCTTGTTTGAGCCTAAATCTGCCTCTCTAGATGTTGGACCCATACATCCCTGTTCTGTCTTCTGAAGCGACACAGCAGAGTCTTTTATACAAGAGTTCTCCGTGTATTAAAGACAGATACGCCGTTCTTTTGGTGTGTTTTATTTCAGGTTACTGATACCTACTTCCATCAGTTAATCTTTATATTCCTTCCATAAGTATCTGTTGAGCACTTGCAGGGTGCCACCTGGGCTGTGATCACCTCGCAGAGCCGTCGGCCCCTTCATCAATATCCCATTAACGTGTGGCACGTGTACCTGGAAGCATTCTGTCAGCGGTGGTCAGACCGAACGGGACGGCCTCCTCCCGTTGTGCTGTGATAAGACGGCTTGAGAGCGAATAATATTTCGATAGGAGATTCTTGCCCAGCTGCCTTTACACGTGAGCTGCCCCCACCTCTGATTTTTGTCCAGTTGAGGATTTAGAACCTTCATGTGACTTGTTCTCTTTTCATGTCTTTTTATTTGGGCCTTTGTTCCTTTAGAATGTTGATTCTGTGAGCTAACACCTTACGCCCCACGGCATTGATGCCAACTTCAGTTCAGCAGACTTGTCATCTTCATTCAAGTTACTAGTGAGAATGTCGATGCAAAGGAGAAATACGGAGTCCTGGGACCTCCCAGAGAGACCGTGTCATTAATTTAAACAAAGCTATTGACCACCTACTGTGTACCAAGCAGGGTGCCAAGCTGGTGATTCACTGGTGAGCCAAACCACTATAGTTCTTTCCATAGGCAGATGCAGGCTGGTGCTGAGACAGTCGAGAGCAGCCACACATAGAATGAATTCCAAACTGTGATGAGACCACGAAGGAAGAACACAGTGCCCTGAGAGCGTAACTGCATGACCTTGTTTGGGACACCAAGAAAGGTGTCTCTGAAATGACCCTTGGGCTGGGAGAGAAGAGATACTGGTCAACCATCCGCTCAGTAGTGGATTTAGTGGCCATGTGGGGCATGGAGAAAACTTTGAAAGAGGCGTAATGTCTAGTTCCCCCTCTTGAGTAACTCCAAGTCTCACAGGGGGCTGTGCCAAATGTGCCTGGAATAAACAGAAGCGTCACCCGTGTTAGTGCTATAGGTGCTGTCATCCCAGATTGTTGTGAGCCGTTCTGACTGAAAATCGTCTCATTTTTTCCAGTAAAGTCGTCCAAATATCCTTGGAGTTCCAATATTTTGATGTTGAAACTCTTAGAACACTGACTCCTTCTCACACCTGGAGGCCGCCCATAAATCTCTTGTCAGATAATGTGTCCTGATTTTATGGAAAGTACGGCCACTGTGCTTGCTGGAGAACAGGAAGAAATAGAAAAGGTGATGTAATGGGGATGAGTTGCCCCAGATTTTCTGAGACAGGCCTGATTTTAAACGGTCTGTACGGTGATCGAATAAGTGTCTGCTGGTTTTAAAAATGTAGTCACTTTAGATAATAGCGTAAGTGCAGGATGTTGGGAGGTGGGGGACGTGAGAGGGGGCTGCATAGTTGAAGAGGCTTTCTCCAGAGGGAGGGAGTGGTGCTGGTGACAGAGAGGGGAAGGGTGGAGCGTCCTGGATTTGCTCCTTGCTTGGTTCCACTAGCGTGCACATTTCTAGGGTATCTATCCTGTTCACCTAACAGTGTATGGTGAGCATTTTTGAAAGGACAAAACTAGGAGGAAAAGGCTGATGTAGGACACATCCTATAGACAAATAGAAATAAAACTACAGTTATCTCCTTTTGCAATGGAGAGAGAACTGAGAATTGGTAGTATTGGCATTTAGCTCTGACTTTGGGATATTTTCTGGGCTTATAAGTAAGTACTACCGACTTCAACATGGAGCTCTGTCCCCAGTATCCAATCTGCAGGTATGTTTAGAGAACTAGGCCCTCTTGTGGCCAGGGGTCAGGAGCACCAGTGGCCTGAGCCCTGAGTCCTAAGTGCTGTTGGGGGTCTTTGCCTTAGAGCAGGCCTTGGTGAGTCACGCAGGGCAGGCTTCTCTTTGTTCCATGGGTCTTCCCCTCAGATGACCCAGCTGGACGGTCAGAGCCGAGAATTCTCTCTGCCAGGGCCTGCGTTTGTGGCTTGCACCCTGCTGGCCGACCCTGCCAGGGGCAGCAAAATCAGTTCAAAAGAAGCTAAGGGCCAAAGCAGCATTGGTTTTTTCCACTTCTCCTGGTCCAGAAATAGGAAGGAAAAAATACCAACCTTGGAAATGGGACCCTGGCCCTGGACCCAGTTGTGAGGCTCTCAACACAGAAAACAGCTTTGGAATAAACAGTACTCTCACGCTTGCGTCCTGCGGCTTGCTGAGGGCGGGGAGATTTGGGCCCCAGGCACGCCCCATCCCTCTGGGCTGCAGACTGGCCTGGCTCCCCTCCGCCTCCGGGGCTAGAACCCCCAACTCATTCAGGCTGCGGTGGGCACCAGTGTCGGTGGTGGGGCTGGGCGTATTGTAGGAATTCCCAGGGGGCTCCCTGAGAAGGTGAGTGATGGCAGTCGAAGGAGCTAAGCTTTTCTAGGCTAACGTGGACTTTCTAGGGATGTGGCAAGTTTACGGATCCTTCCCAGACTCAACCTGAGGACGATCTTCCTAAATAAACAACAGAAAGTATGAACCAGGCCGTTTCTCAGGAGCCCCCAGGACTGTTCCCAACAGTCTGCTTTCCCCCAAAGCATCCCATTGGCACATTCTTCCCTAGAAATTGCTTCTCCTTGCCACTTCCCGCCACTGCCCATGGGACCGACACCACGCATTCTTATCTCTTCCCCTCAGGCCTGGAGGTGACTGTAGCTGACGGGTTTCATTCGGTCAAGGCCTTACTAGGGCGACGCCGGTGCCTGCCAGCACATCCACCCATTTTTAACAGCTGCTCGGGCTGCACCTGGATTCTCTGAGCTGGGTGGCTTCTAGAAGTTACTGACACTGAGGTGGGGGCCAGCGCTGCCTACAGACTCCTTGACCCAGAGTAGTAACAAGAGCTTTTATCTAATGGTGGCCCCTTTTTCATGTCTTCCAGTTCTGTATGAGAAAAGGAGAGCAGATGCCCAGGCTTTCTGTAGATGGCCTGTTCATCATGCTTCTTCAATGAAGGATGTCCCAGGGATTGGGGGACAAGGCCTATCTGGGCTGCATAGCTCCCAGCACAGGAAACCCTTGAGTTTCTCTTAAAGTAGTCTGGGAAGGGACTGGCTTTGAATCCCCCTCCACCAGCCAGGGGTTGGTCAGGCCAAAGCAGCTTCCCCTGACCCTGTTCATAGGCTCTGGAGAGTACAAGGTATCCTAGCCTTCCAGTCAGTGACTGTAGCTGCCATTTGTGGGGCTGGCCTCCTCTGGGGGTGAACATGCTTGGTGCCTGCTCAGCTGGGCCCCAGTCCCCATGGATCCCTGAGGATCACGTAGTTGAAAGGGACATTGGCAGGAGGGCGGGAAGGAAAGCTTGAGTTTTGTTTTTACTAAATAACTGGGCAGCTTTTCCCTCCATTTTTTTCCAGATGCTTCTTCAGAAAAGAAATTTCAGTGGCTTGGACTGGGAAGTCTAAATGTGCTTTAAATGTGTATTTTGAACCAGGACTCAAACCCCTTTGGTATTCCTCTGCCCCCGACACGCCACCAACAAGCACCCAGAGAAGCACCACATGTTTGCTCACAAGAGCACCTCATTTGAGGGTCTTGGCAATTGTTTCTTCTCTCTTTCCCGTGTCCCCTGTGGCCCTGCCCTAAAATCCCCTGAACAGTGGCTTGTGCAAGAACATCACTGCAGGACAGATCAAGCAGAAGTGGCTAAGGAGAGCCGCTCTGGTTAAAGTGGAACTGTGTATGGAGAGAGAATCAGAGAAGAGAGGGGCCCCAGCGCTCTGCGAGGCTCCGCTTGCACCGCCCTGGCCTGGGATCCTCCTGGGTCGGGAGTCACCTCTCCCGGCCCATCCCAGCATGGGGTCCCTGCGAGGAGGGGGGGGCGAGCGGGGAGAGGGCTGCCAGAAGGCCAGAGCCATCTTGTTTCTAGTCAAGGTTGAAAGGCTGCTTCTTGGGAACCCAGCCCTCTCAGTCTCTAAGCCCAGCTCCTTTGGGCCAGAGAGCTGTCCTGGGAGGTGGCCGGGGATTCCTGCTCAGCCAGCAGCAATACAGCCACAGAGCTCCTCCCTCTCCACCACGCTCCCACAGTCCTCCACGCAAGCCTCTTTTGTGGCACTGAGTGTACATGTCATCCTGCTGACCGGGAGCCACTCCTGGGTGGAGAACCTGCCATGTTCATCCTATTTCCTGGCCCAGAGAGAAAGCCTCTGCGGCAGGAGCGCAGTGGGCAGACACAGGCAGGGACCAGGTCTCGCAGGGCTTTGTGAGCCATGGTAATTGGATTTTATTCTTAGTGCAATGAAAAGCCATTGGAAAATTTTTAAATAGAGAAGTGACTTTGGTCTGAATTACATTTTTTCAAACTTTTATTTCTTGATTTTAATACTTAAGACCATCGTGTTACAGGCAATGTAGTGTTTGGCAAAGGGAAGAACTTACAGATATTTGAAACAAAACAATTCAGAAATAAATCAGGAAAAAATGCATTGATTGTGTGTGTGTGTGTGTGTGTGTGTGTTTGTGTGTGTGTAAAACATACGTAGCGTGAAGTTGGCCATGCTTCAGTGTCCAGTTCAGGGGCATTAAGTGCATGTTGTGCAACCGTCACCACCGCCCGTTTTCCCAAACTTTTTTCACCTTACGAAACTGAAACTCTATCCATTAACAGTAATTCCACACCCCCCTCCTCCTACCCCCAGCGAGCACCATTCTGTCTTCTGTCTCCATGAATTTGACTACTCTGGGTACCTCCTAAAAAGTGGACCCAAACTGTATCTGTTCTTTTGTGCCTGGCTTATTTCATTCAGCATTATGTCTTCAGGGTTCATTCACTGTGTCATGTGTCAGAATTTCCTTCCTTTTTAAGGCTAAATGCTATTCCATTCTATGTATGTACCACATTTTGTCTTATGTTAATAGACACTTGGCTTGCTTCCCCCTTTTGTCTGTTGTGAATAATGCTGCTATGAACATGGGTGTCCAAATACGTGTTCAAGTCCTTGTTTTCAGTTCTTTGGGGTTTATATCCAGAAGTGGAATTGCTGGATTATAGGGTAGCTCTATTTTTATTTTTTTGAGAGCCCTCCATACTGTTTTCCACAGTAGCTACACTGGTTTGCATTCCCACCAACAGCACACAGGGATTCCGGTTTCTCCTTGCCAACACTTGTTATTTTCTGTTGCTTATTGTTGTTGTTTTTATAATGACCATCCTTAAAATGTGTTTTTATAAAAAGAAAATGAAAATTATAAAATCATGACAACATAAAGAGCAGCAGCGGATGAGAGATGTCAGCAGGTTGGTGGACCATGGAGAGTGAATAGATGATTGGTTGGCTTGGGTTTCAGCGTCTTGTGTTGTGCTGTGCCTGTGGTTCAGGGAATGGACAGCAAGAAGAAGCCAGCTTGTGCCAGAGAGTTCCTAAATAGCTGAGGAAGTGGAGGCATCAAGTACTTTCAAGGCCTGGGTTATAGAGTGGAGCTGAAAACTGGAGGGTTGACTGGAAGTCTAATAAGGAACAGTAAGGTCCCGGACCCCTCCTGTGCCCCATGTACCAGGCTGCCGCTCCTCCCCAGTACCCTAAAAGACCATAGGTTCTCTGTGGAGAAACTGAACGTGACCAACTCCCAACTCCTGGACACAATGCACGACTGAAGTTAGAAGTGAGGTGTTGTCATCAAGAGGGAGAGGGCTAAGGGCAAGTCGGCATACTGAATAAGAGCCTCATGGCCTCCCCTCATTCTGAGTCCTCAATGCTGGTAGACAGATGTAATTACTGTGTCCACATCATCACCACCAAAATGGCAAGAGTCTTCTTTGTGGAAATGGATCGTCTCGAGAGAGAAGACCCACCGATATTGATAGTTGAGGGTTTTTACCCAGTTTCCTGGGGGGTCCCACAAGCTGACAAGCACCCCCCCCCATGTGTATAGAGCTGTTTACTTCTTCATATATGAAAAATCAGTGAGGGATCATCAGATGCTCAAGGGAAGCCTCTGTTACGAAAGAGACAAGAAGAATCAAAAAAGGAACCAAGTAGAAATAGAGGCCACAGAAAACAGAAAACTTTGAAGAAATTTTATCTTACCTTAGAGATAAGATGTTGCTTCCATTAAAGAAGAAGAGGATATTATTCAAAACAGCTTTGAAAAGCCAAAAAAGAAAGAGGTTTTTGAAGTTAATGATGGCCAAAATAATAGCTTCAATAAACTGCAAGATAAAATGAGAAAAGCGGAGAAAAGAAATGTAGAAGGTCATCTAGTTGGGCTCATTATCCAACTCACAGGAGTCCTGTAAAAAGAACATTAAAACAACGAGGGGAGAGAATTGTCAAAACACACAAATGCCTAGGAATTAAATACGTGTTATCAATAATGAGAAGACCTGTAACCAAAGATCCAATACGATAGATGAACGAAGAAGGCACCCACACAAAGACAAACATCATGACATTGTAGACTGTCAGAGAAAAAGGGAAGCTTCTCAAAGTTTAAAAGTAAAACACACACACACACACACACACACACACACACACACACACAGAGCATGTGAGAGATGAAGGATCAGCGTGGCATTGTATCTCTCAGCAGCAACACTGGATCCCAGCAGCATTGCCTTCAAATGCCATGAAACAAGGCCCTCAAAATGCCGGAGGAAAAAAGGATTTCCGTTTAGAATTTCATTCCTAGATGAACTGTCCTTTGAGTATAATGTTAGAATATTGACTCAGAAATGCCAGGTTTAAAAATCGTAACCTTCTATGCGTTCATTCTTAGGAAACCGCTGGAAGAGGCTGTGTTCAGCCAAAATGGTGACAGACACCAGGAAATGCCCCAGAGATGGTGAAGAGCCACGGCGCATCAAGCTTAGAAAGCATCCAGTGTAGACTGGAGGAGGACAGAGTACTCCGGGAAGGATACCTCCAAAGGAGGAAAAAGTAAAAGCAAGTGGTGAATTAGTTATCTGATGTGTTTGACTGTGGCTAAGAAGAAGTTTGTAGTTCTCCTAAGAAGTTGAGGTTCTTAAAAAACTAAGAAAAACCAAAGCACGGCAGTTATTAACTCCAGAAAAAAGGAAAAGTTCAAGAAATTGAATTGTAATGCACTATGCAGCTTGGCAGCAAGCAAAGTTAAAATGAAAAAAACCCAAACACTCTACATTGACATAAAAATGATGATGTAATGATTAGGGGTTGGGGAAGGGCATATAGAGGGAGGATGATTTGAGAGCTAAAAGCTCAGGTTCCATACAGAGAAGTTACGATATGATGCTTAAAATTTTAAAAAATGAAGTAGTCATTAGGTAAGGCTGTTGTTTAGAAACACGGGAGAAAAGAAACACGGGAAGAAACGGCTGCAAGAGGTGAAGAGGACCCTCCCAAGGAAGCAGAAATTGGGGGTGCGCGGGGTGGAGCAGAGGCCTGCTCTTTTGTTGTTGTTATGACTTACAGCACCAGTGGACCTTTTTGACCATGTGCACGTGTTGGCTTGGTGAGAATAAAAGCAGCTTTAAACAAGCATGTTTGATTGTGTTTTTCAGCCTGTCGGGCAGGCACTGACACTGTACTGACATTGTGCGAGACTCCTTATCTGGCATGATTCTCTCTGCAGGTCAGGATGCTTGGGGGCAGCTGGAGCCTGCAGATGACATCGTGCCATAAAGTAGCAAATGCGTATGGCTGCTCTCTGCTCCTTGTGCTAGGCATTCTGACAGCATCGCAGAGACACTCTTCTGGCCCTATCGATGCAGGTGGCAGGAAAGTTCTGGCTTTCAAAGCCCCACCTGCTGCGCCCCACCCCCTCGCAGCCTGCCAGCTGGGAGAATCCAGGCAGAATGCGTGCTTTGTGTGGTAATGTGCTTGGGCAGCAGGTGTTGGGTCAGAGGAGCAGCCTGGAGAGACTGAAAATCGGAAATCAAGCCAAAGGGGCAAGTCGATAGGTTTTCGGGTTGTCGGGACCTTCTCGGCTCATTGTTGCCCACCTCTGCTTTTAAACAGAACTACCTCAAATTCTCAGAGGGTCTTCATCATACAGTACCTTTCCAGTATGATCTGTGGCCAGTTTCAGAGTCTTACGGGATCGGGGCTCTGCTGTTTGAGGAGTAAGGAGGCCTTGCCAAATCCACTGCGTGTTCTCTGGGGAGCGGTCCTCTGCGGCATCCGTTCTGCCGGTGAAGTATGTCTGTCTGTCTCTCTCTCCAGCTCCAACCGTGACTGGCTAGAGACTCCAGGTGTATTACCCCAGATTTATTTCCTTTCTGACACTCACGCATGCCCTTGGAATTCCGGGGCTGCATTAGTCAGTGAGGCAGAAATCAGGATCGCCTCTCCTCAAAGGTGCACATGGAATTACAGGAGTGGATTGATGGGGCAGTCACAACCACTAAGCTGCATATTTGTTTCAAGATGTGCTTTGTGATGTTACATTAAAACAGTGATCCCTTTTCAAGCAGGGTTCACCTCTTCCCTAAAAATAATGAGTCAATTCAGCTAAAGCAGGGTGTTCTCAGTTAAAATGTTAGGTTTTTTATCCAGTGAAGAGTGTAATACCTTGAAGTTGTCTTTAAGGATGTGAGTTGTATGGGATGAGGCCCAGCAAGCCCAGAAGTTTACAAGGACTATTTCTTAGGGCATTTTCACACTGTTAATAAAGCTGGGAGCTGAGTGGGTGCTGGGGTACCAAATTATGAAGAAGTACTTACTTTGAGGAGGAGAGAGAAGGTCTGACCTTTAGACGTTATTAATGGGCTGTTGTACCTGTGCTTATTTCATTTGGTCATAAACTTTTCTGTGTAAGTGGTGACTGGTATATCATCCCCTCTTTCAGCTGTGTAAACTGAGGGCCGAATAAGTTAAATCACTTGCCCAAGGTCAGGCAGCTGGTAACTGGTGCAGACAGCATCCATACACAGTTATGTCTGATAACAGAGGCCAGATTCGTCAGGACTCTTATCTGCAAGTGATGGAAACCACCTCCAGCTGGGTTAAGCAAAAGAGATGTGCTGTGTTAGACAGCTGATCCCGAGTCCAAGACAGTTCTGCCAGGCAAGGTCTCCATCTCTTTTCTTCACTGTGTCTGTGACGTCGGATTCATCCGATGGCCGCCTCCTCTTGGGAGGGGGCAAGAAAATAGGGGGCAGGAGTGGGAGAGGACAGCTATAGACAGCTTCAGGCTTACACCTGCCCAGCTTGGGATCTCTGTGAAAAGAGACAGCTTTGATCTCCCTTTATTCTAACCTAAAACTGCAGGGAAAAGCTCTCATTGGCTAGCTTGGACCATATGTCCATTTTCGGAGCCCACGCACGTTGGCCGGAAGCAGCCGACTAACTGGCATTCCCACCAGAGTCACATGTGGTGGGTAGAGGGGGATGGAGTGTGTGGCAGGAGATCTTGAGCAAGTCAAGCAAAACCAAGCCACAGCACTTCCAACGCCACATGCCTCCTATTAATATTTGAATAGACCTGAGAGCTCAGCTCAGCTCAGGAGCAGAAACAGTGAGCTCCCGAACCAGCCTCACCTGCTGGAGAGGCCATGTCCTTGAAAGCCATAATGAGAGCTAGTAAAGCTAGAACCCCAGGGCTTTGTGTAGAGAGGCTTCTGGTAAGGCTGTAGTAATCCCCAGCCACTCCAGAGCAACTGGGAGTTCAAACAGGACACTTGTATTACATGGAAACTGTGAATTTGGGGGAACGAGGAAATCATCAATGTGGCAGATGCCTGATGACATTTAGGATTCTGTTTCTTCGTTGGACTGCTTCTGAGGTTTTTAGGTGCTTGTATCATTAGAATAGAATCAAATCAAAGTTGCGTGCATTGATAAGCTTGATCTAGATAAAAGGAAATAGAATTTTTTTGGGAAAGATTAAGAAGGGCCTGAGGTGTAACCCAAGACTGCCAAGACATCATCTGCCTTGTGCTCTCGGCATAAGAAACGTGGAGTTCTCAGACTTCCAGATACAAGGGTGTGGGGGTGCCTGTGTCTTGGTCCACAGAATAGAAAACTTGCCATAGGAAATGAAAGTGGCTGATCACAGGGGAGACTTTCAGCATCTGCCCCTGAAGACGTGTGGAGTTTGCTGAGCCAGTTTGAGGAATGGTTCTTGACGTTCGGATTTCATTCCTCATGGATCCACTTTTGTCCTCCTTTCCAGCAGTCTCAGCCTCTCACTAATTGCTGTTTGGGGCGGGTCTGATCTCCTCCTGATGGATTCTGTGTGTTCAGTTAAGGCTTTTGACTTTTGGCAACGGGATTATTCAAAGGGCCTGCCCGTCTGCAGGGCCGCGGGCCAGTTGCTGACACAGACACAGCCCCTAAGCTTGGTCATGCCATGCCTGTGGCATGCCCTTCACTCTTCACCCTCATAGTATACCCATGATGTCAGTTTTATAGACATTTTTTGTGGTCTAATTTGTTTGGGTGTTCATGTTTTCATTCTCCTTTCTGTGCATCATGTCCATTTCTTATCTGAGGGAGCTTCTACTTGCAGATGGGGTGGGGCATTCTTCTTCAACTAACTCTTCAGCACCATTGGTTTATTTCCTATTGTGTTTTAGTTTTCAAATCACCAGCCCTGATCTAGTAGTCAGTGATCACAGCGAAATTTATTTACTATATAGGAAGCTGCCTCAACATGGGGTAAGAAGTTCAGAGTCATGTGTTATAGGCTGTCAGGGAATTACAAGCAGGTAGACAGTCGTGTTGCAACATCGATGTCCAGCTCGGGGGAGACATCCGTCTAACAGTTTCTGCAGTGTCTGTCCGCCAGGCTCAGTCTTTCCCGGCATCGATTCCGTGACTCCACAAGATTCAAACACATACTCATTGGCCACCCCTCAGGTCTACCGTTCTCCGCCCTGAGGTTTTTGTTTTTGTTTTTTTTAAAGATTTTATTTACTTATTTGACAGAGATAGAGACAGCCAGCGAGAGAGGGAACACAAGCAGCGGGGGTGGGACAGGAAGAAGCAGGCTCACAGTGGAGGAGCCTGATGTGGGACTCGATCCCAGAACGCCGAGATCACACCCTGAGCCGAAGGCAGACGCTTAACGACTGTGCCACCCAGGCGCCCCCGCCCTGAGGTTTTTTAGCTCACTGCTTATGGTTTCTTTGTCTTATCTTCCCAGCTCTCCAGCATCCTGATGGGCAGCCCATTTTCTCCCTGGCCCCAGTGCAGTCGTGGTCTCTCTCCTCCTGGTCTCCCTCCCTCTCCAAGGGGGGCAGAACTGCAGGTGCCTCTCCTGCCCGACCTGGCTGATACATTGGCGTTGCAGCTGTGTGGGCTTGTGGCACGCACACAGGGACAGGCCTGTCCAGCAACAAAAGACTGGACTTGTAGGAGATCATCAAAACCATCAAAATCACGCCCCTCTTACTGCCCACCAAGCTAAGACAGCAGATGTGTTGCTCTGGGTTTTGCCAGGGCTGTGGAGACGGGGAATCTGTCACTGCTCCGGGCTCAGGCTGTGGTAGCCTGTCCCGGGCACCTTGGAACAGACTGAAAGCCCTCCACGCACGTCAGAGAAGAACCAAGAGACTTGGTGCCTTTGAGAATGTCTCACTTTCCGTCAGTAAGTAAATCTCAAAACAGCACCAGTTTCTGAAAAAAATCTCTCTCGAATATGACAGGTAGGTGTAATACCGCCGCTGAGCAGGCTGCCTACCGTCTCGTCATCCAGCGCGTGCAGGATGAGCCCCCATTCCCTTTAAAGGCCTTTTGAGGACATTTATGGAGCTGGAGCGCAGTTTCACTATTTGAAGTTATTATAGGGGTTATGGTTACTCTATCTTTATTTTTGTGACAAGTTGTTGGTTATGCTCTTGATTTATTTGACCCCAGGCTTTGTTCAAGAACACAACCTCCAATTAAATGCGGTTACTGTGGCAAAAATACGATTCTCCTTAGAATGACCCTCTGTGGGGCTGTTTCCAAAAACTCATTATGGTGAAAAGTCAGGGCTGCCCGTTCGTGTCCATGAGCATGTCTCCTTGTGGTCACTTGGTTTTCCTGTATGGAGGATTAGAGGGTACGAAGGCTGTGGCCTGGACCCAGAGGAGACTGGAGGGGGAAAGGGGAAGCTAAGTGGGTCACCATGCAGAAGCATGCTACCTCAGGATACTACCCAAGCCCCCTGATGGAAGGGGCCTTAGCTATGAGGAGCTGTTTTCTCTTCAATGAAAGAAGGAATTACAACCTGAAGGGTCTAGGAAGCCAAGCAGTCCCAGGCCCCCAGCCCCGGCTCTCAAGCTGCCCTCCCTTATCACACTGAACATCCTGGGGGCGTCTTGGGCACATGTATGGGACTAATCCAGTCTGACTTAGCCTGTTCTGGTTGCCGTAACAGAAATACCACGGACTGGGGGGCTTAAACAATGGAAATTTATCTCTCATAGTTCTAGGGGCTAGAAGTCCAAGATCAAGGCCCTGCTAGATTCAGTATCTGGTGAAGGCTTGCTTTTGGGTTCATAGATGGCTGTGTTATTGCTGTGTCCTCACATGGTGGAAGGGGTGAGGGAGCTCTTCAGTGTGCATTTTATAAGGGCACTAATCCCATTCATGAAGGCTCCAATTTCATGACCTAATCACCTCCCAAAAACCCTATCCTAATACCTCCTAATACCATCACACTGGGAGTTAAATTTCAATTTATGAATTTTGGAAGGACACAAGCACTGCCCTATTGTTCCTCTGGGGGAGCAACCCAAGACTTGTGTATGCATGGCCATATCTTTTATGAACCTTTTGACTTTCTCTCAAAGTGGGGAACAGATACTCCTTTAACCTAGAAGACATTTAGGGTCTCTTAGGG
>NW_024426552.1:66027238-66070211 GCF_017311325.1 Ursus maritimus | reverse complement strand
ACACTTACCAATTCTACAGAATTTGTCTCACCGAAAACATGAATTTACAATGAGAAATAGACAACCACTCAACTTGGAGACCAAAATTGTGGTCCCAGATCTCCACTTAATCTGCCATTTACTGGCTAATTATCGACTTCTTTGGGCCTCTTTCCTCAGCTATCTGGGTTCAATAACGTGATTGGCTTTGCGTGCTGTCACTGCCACTGTTGGAGCCCCATGCAGACCCCCTTCGCCAGGCCAATATACCCATTCCCAGCTGCTGTGTTGGCTAAGGGTTCGCAGATGGGGTTCCCTGAATCCCTACTTCAGGTTCTGCTTCTGGGTACCCCAACCCAAGACACTTCCCTCATAGGGTTGCAGAGTCAAATAAGATTCTATATGTGAAGGTCCTCTAAAAGCTAAAGTATCAGTGGGTTTTTAGTGTGGCCTTGGACCAGACCATAAAAATCCTAGCTGTGGCTTCTTGGCTGAAGGCCTGTGATGAAGGTAGACGAGGCACCCCAGGAAGGCTGGGCTGTTGTCATGCATCCCAAGGATGTGAGCCCAGGCTTCTTTCTTTTCTCCACCCAGGTGTCCAGGATAGTGGGCAGACAGTAAAAGTGGGTTTCGGTGAAGCTGATTGTCTTTAGATTAGGTAGTGGTTGAACAAGTTTTTCTCCTATTGGGAAGATAAGAATTGGAGTTGCAAATCATTTCAGACCTGGGAACTGAGCAAGGTCACAGAAATCCTTGCCTGTGCTTCGGGTGCAAGGTGCTACAAAAGTCCCACTGCAAACTGCAACTTTCTAAGAGGCGCCAGTTTCAGCATATGTAACAATCTAAAATTTATTTTAATAGGGCATTTCAGAGGTAGATTGGCCGGGGGTTGTGTAGAAAGCTGGAGGAAATTGAAAGGAAAGAGAGAGCTGAGTTCCTGAGGTCTAGAACACTTGCAATGTCCCCAGTTAATCATTGATGCCCCCAGGCCTGCGGGCCACCGGAGTCGGCCCTGCTGCAGGGGGCCAGAGTACTTGCTAATGGAATGCTAACCATGCCTTTGGTGCAGTTAATGATTTATCTCCTCCCATTACAGTGCTCTCTACTCCCTTTCTCTGAAGCTCACAGAAGGCTGTGTAATCATCGGGAGGTTAGGCTGGCCAGGCCTAAGGGGGGCGGGGGTGTGGCTGGTGGATATAATGGTGATTCGCAAACTCACTGTAGGACTGGACTTTCAGGGGCTTCCTTTTGTAGGAAAGAGTATCTTTCCTTAGTTGTTTTCTAAAGATATGCTTTAACAAAGTAATTGTTGTCTGATGTTCCTTTATATGAACCTTTGCAAAGATAGCATCACAGGATGACATGAGTTTATATGGGTAGGCAACATTTGTCACCATCACAGATGCATAATGTCTATTTGTAGAGTGCTTCTATTTCCATTGCTAGATTTAAGTACCTTGAGGGCCTCAACAAATTAATGAATGCTTGTGCTGTACGTTCATTATACATACTAATATAAAAGAACCATGGGGCACCTGGGTGGCTCAGTTGGTTGGGCGTCTGACTCAGTTTTGGCTCAGGTCATGATCTCTTGAGCTGTGGGATGGAGCCCACATGGGGCTCCATGCTCAGTGTGGAGTCTGCTTGAGATTTTCTCTCCCTCTGCCCCACCCCCCACCTGTGTACATGCGTGTGCACACGTGCTCTCTCTCAAATAAATAAATCTTAAAGAAAAAAAAGGAAACATGTATTTTCGTTTAAATTTGTTTCTACTCCACAAAGGCCAGGTATGTTATTTGCAGAAATACCAGAAAATAATTGTTCAGTAAAGAAAAAGAGGAGAGACCCAGAGACAACCACCGTTAACACTTGGCTTCATATTATAATAGATGCCAGAGCTTATCTGTCCAAGTGAATGTGGGCCCCTCACCACCGTCCACCTCAGGATATGAGTGCTTTGGTGACAAACAGTGTTGACTGCTTCCAGGGGACGTGACTTCCGAATCTGTGTTCCCTCACCGATACTCAATCTCTGTCATGAATATGGCTTAGATTGTAATAGGAAAGGGATTTTTTGTTTCCAGAAATTATAAATAAGATGGATAATATTGATTTGAAGTTTTGACTTTTTTGTTTTTTGTTCTTTTTTAAACATTGATGCCAGACTACAAGCTAGTAAGGATGGGGAGGCGGGCCTCGTGGGATATAAAGCCGCACTGACGGGCTGACTGTGGCATAACCAAAGAGGGGATTGTTCACTTTGGGGATTTTTCCTGTGATTCCAGGCTTCCTTCCCTAGGAAGACCTCTGCATCCTGGCCTCTGAGAAATGGGTTTGAGGACGAGTTGGAGGCGGGCTGCCTGGGAAGGGAAGCGAGCACAGTCCAAAGATGACCCCTGAGGCTGTTAGCACGGTTGTCTCTGCGCTGGCCTGCTTAGGGCGCTCACTGTGTTTGGATACCGCGCTTGGGTGCTCTCTCCCCTGTGCTGATACAGCATGTTCTCTGAGCTTGCTGGGGTGTGAGGAGCTCACTGAAGGCTTTCTTGGTAAATTCAATTTGGGGCCATTCAGCAAGTTTTGGGTTTGTTCCATCTGTATCCCTTGCCTCTTGTCTTGCAGGGGCTACATGGGTAAAAGCTATTGCTACCACCCTTTTATAAGGCAAACGGCTTCTTTCTCGGGAGACTTCTGTGTTGTCTGCTGTGCATTTTCCAGTGCTAAAGTCCCTTAATTCTGGGTCTCAGGCTGTGCATCCATGGGCCAGTCTGAACCCCGCTCGTCTGAAGACGAGTCCATTCTCATGGGCCTGTTGAGTTTCAGGGGTTAGAGAAAACTTCTTTCTCTGAAACTCAAGTTGATTTCTTTTCTTGGAATTTGTCTCCTTAATTTTCCCCTCCTTGGGGAAATATCTTCTCTCCAAACAAGTTACTGTAAGGCTCACATGTGTCAGGTACTTAGAAAAGTGCTTAACACTTAGCACTCAACAGATGTTAGCTGCTAACTAGTATGAGAGACAGAGTGGTCTGAAGCCTCACTGCTCCGCCAGAACATCAGGCAAGGGCACGTGTGTTGTCGCTTTCCTAGTACCCCATTAAAAAGGTAAAAAGAAACAGGTGAAATTAATTTTAACAATATATTTCACTTAACCCAACACGTCAAAAATACTATCCTTTCAACACGTAATCAATATTTTTTAATTAGCAAGATAATTTTGCATTCTTTTTCTCCTACTAAGTCTTCAAAATCCAGTGTGTAATTTATCCTTACAGTGGAGCTCAGTCGGGACTAGCCACGTTTGGGGTGTAGCATTGCCACGTGTGGCTAGTGTGGCCACCACCCCGGGCAGCTCAGGTCTAGAACCTTGCTACTCAGGATAAGCTCTGGAGACCAGAAGCATCAGTATCATCTGAGAGCTTTTCTGAACTGAAGAACCTCAGGCCTCACCCCAGATGTAGCGAAGCAGAAGCTGCATTTTAACAAGCAAGTGATTTATTTGCATGTCCGAATGGGGAGCACTGGTGTTGAATGCCCATGCTCAGTCCTCACCCCGGGATTCTGATTTCATTGGTCCAAGATAGAAGCTGGGCACTAGTATTTTTTAAAGCTTCCTCTGATGATTCTAATACGCAGCCAGGCTTGAGTCACTTGTGTAGTGGGCTCTGGAGCCAGGATACCTGGCTCTGCCCCTTTCTACCTTTGAGACCTCGGGAAATCTGCCAGAAGACTCTCTGTGCTTCAGTTTCTTCATGTCGTGAAAGTTGTATCTGCTTCAAGGAATGTAATGAGTTAATACGTGTAAAACACTCAGAACCACACCTGGCACATAGGAAGCACTCTTGAAGTATAAGCTCTCACCCTTTCTTCTTTTCCTTGAAGGTCCGGGGTTACCCAGAGCCCCACGTGACGTGGCACCGAAATGGGCAACCCATCACCAGTGGGGGCCGCTTCCTGCTGGACTGTGGTATCCGGGGGACTTTCAGCCTTGTCATTCGTGCTGTCTGTGAGGAGGACAAGGGAAAGTATACCTGTGAAGCCACCAATGATGGTGGTGCCCGCCAGGTGACAGTGGAGTTGACGGTGGAAGGTGAGTTTCAGGAAGCGAGAGCCGTGGTGGGAGATGAGCTGTCAGTTTCCCCAAGGCCTGCAGCTCCTGCTTCTGCCCTCTCTTGGGCAGAAGAGAAACCCACAAGAGAAAGCATTCCCACCCCTGAACTCAGGACCTTTTCATCTAATGGGGGAAACGTGGTTCCTGAGAACAAGGGAGGCATCCCAGGAGACACTGTCAAACTCACATCAGTTCACTTTCTTGCTCCAGCCCTCCCATGGCTTCCCCTCATACTGAGACTGAGACCAGACTGCACCACCTAGCTCTCTAGACCCATCCACCACTCCCAGCCAGGCCCCCTGCCCTTCCTTGAGCTAGCGTCAGGGCCTTCCCTGCCATTCCCTGTCAAAGCAAGAGCTCCTTCTGCAGCCCTCGCCTCCGTCAGGTCTCTGCTCACCTGTCCCCTCCTTAGAGGACCCTTTCTGACCACCCCATCCCCAGGACTCTCCATCCTCTCACTCCCTCTGAATATTTTCTTCTAGCACTCATCACTATTTCCCATTTTTTAATTCTCTCCTCCACCCTCACCTTTAACTAGAAACATTAGGCGGCGAGGGACTTGATCTTGTTTATGCTGTTATCTCTAGCATCTAGAAAACTTCCCGGCACAGGATAAATACTGAAATATTTGGAGAATGAACGAACAGTGTTTCTTACCATCATTATAAAGTAATATTCACCTATTCATAAAAGTTTTGTAAAACTCAGAAAAATATATAGGAGATAAATACACCAATGTGTTAACACTATTTTGTCTCCCCCCCACACCCCCATGTACTTAAAAGATTCTGTCAACTTTATTATCTTTAAAACTTCCAGGGAAAACATTTGACCATAAGTAAAACTGTTTCTTTTGCTGCTAGTGTGTCCCCCACATGCTGAAGCCCCTCCACCGGGGAGATCATTTCCAGTTCAGGCCACTGTCTGCTACTTAAAGGCCTGATGTCCAAAAGGACGGGGGGGAGGGTGCTGTCAGGCCCTCAGAGGTATGACAGGGTTCCCCCGACCCTTACAGGCCTTTCTAAGGGCTACTAAACCAGAAGTCCAGACTCGCTTTCTTCCCTCTCAGGAGACAGTCTTCCCAACCTGGTTTTGAGGTACACTGGATGTGAGGATTAAGATAGCCAGGGAAGGTTCCAGAGGGGGTGAGGTGCACCTGGGCCAATGTTTTCCCTGTTTCCCTACATCATGGAAAGACAGGCAGGCTGTTTCACGGAACAGAATGTGCATAGTTGGGATGCTTTCCCCAAATTCTTTAACTGAGTGACTCATTCCTTTTAATGACCTTCAACTGCCTGTGGGCTGGAGCATTCCAGATGGGAAGTGGCCCCTGATCAGAGTCTCTGAATGGCCCTCATCTAGGACAGTTCTGGTACTGTGCTGTCCCCTCTACTTCTCAATATCCAAAGTTTGAGTTGAGCTCACAAATAAAAATTACTTTCTCCTCGTATTAGTCAACTCAAGCTGTTTTAACAAATACTGCACACTACATGGCTTCAGTAAAGGCAACCTATGTACTCATAGTTCTGGAGGCTGAAAGGCTGAAATCAAGGGCCAGCTAGGTCTGGTTTCTGGTGAGAGCTCCCTTCCTGGCTTGCAGATGACCCCTGTGTCCTCATATGGCAGAGAGAGAGCTCCAGTGTCTCTTACCGTTTTTAGAAGCGCAACAGCTCTACCAGACTAGGGCCTTACCGTTAGACCTCATTGAACCTGCATCACCTTCTCCCAGGCCCTGTCTCCAAATACAGTCACACCGAGGGTTAGGGCTTCAACATAGGAATTTGGGTGGGGACACAAAATTCCGTCTATAATACCCCTTTCTGGCTTTCTGTTTATTGCTGGGGAAATGGGGAATTAGGAGTCAGAGGTCCAAGGTTCTGATCCCAACTTTTGCCAATCATATGTATAACTTTAAACCTCTGGACCTCTGTGTCTGCAGAATAAAGGGTCTAAATTCAGTGCTCTCTGTAGACTGGGCTAGCCTTTGTTTTCCGTGATCCATTTTAAAGGAATGGAATAGGCTAGGCATGCAGAAGAGGTATATAAAACCCAACTAATATGAAATCGTTTTTTCAATTCCCATTATTGAGAAAGTGAGAGTGATGACCCACTAAAATTTTTCCTGCTTAGCCGAAACGTGGGCGACGGGGAGGAAAGAAAGCAGGAGAGCTCTAGAGGAATGAGGGGAGACGAAGGCTCTCAGCACTGCGCCCTCTCCTTTGGTTTTAATCTGGGGAGACTCAGGCCCAGACCACTGAAGACGGTTTCTGTCTTCTAATCCTGGGACATAGAGAACGGCCTCAGGGCTGCAGCATCTTTACATGTGAGTGGCCCTTTGGACATTGTGCTTCTGCATCGGAGGCCAGTTTCAGCTGCTGTGTGGCCTAGGACCACCCCGTAGACCACAGGCCTGGAAGGAAGTGGGAATTCTTACAAAGGGGATCTAGCAGCCTCCTGCCTGCTCACCAACTCTGCGCTCTGCTTCTTACTTGGAAAGAGCAGAGGTCCTCGAATTGAGTCTAATTCATAGGTGAAGACTTTTGACCCCCTAGTGGTCAAGCTCAGAAGGCAGTGTTGTTAAACCGTCTGGGATTTTAGCTCCACTGACTTCTCACTATGGGGAACTTCCCCTTTTGGAGCCTTAATTCCTTTTCTGTAAACTGGAGCCCACCACTGCCCCATGGGGTGTGTAAGGATCGGTGTGGCAGTGGCAAGTAGTAGGGACCCGGTAAGTGTGGCCTTGTCATATTTGAACCTGCCATTAACATCCTGAGAACTACTTCCAGAGAGAAGTCTTTGCATGGAGAATAGAGGAATACGCTCCCCTGTCTGATTCCTGTTTGGTAACCGGGGCCAGGAAACACACAACATACTCCATGAGCACAAGTGCTTCAACGATAGGACTGTTCGTGACTTTCTGCACTGGGATGCAGCCCTAGTGTGAACGCCGGAAGGGCTCTCTGTGGCCCAATCCTGACATTCCCCCACCTCCAGGGGGCTGGTCACAGAGACTTGGTACAGAGCAAAGAAGAGATATGGCACCTGCCCGCTGGGAGCTTTCTCTCTGATAGAGGGGCCACGGGCCTGTCCTCCAGCACAGCTGTCCATAGAAATATAATGTGAGCCATGCACATAATCTTACATTTTCTACTAGCCACATTTAAAAAAACAGGTGAAGTCAATTTTCATAAAATATTTTAGTTAACCCAGTATATCCAAGATACTATCATTTTAACATATAATCAACATAAAATTATTAATGAGATATTTTACATTCTTCAGCCTTTGGGGTATATTTTGTGCTCACAGCACATCTCGATTTAGACTAGTCCTATTTCAGGAGCCCAATGACCACACATGGTTAATGCCTGTTATGTTGGACAGCACAGTCTAGAAGCTCCCACTTGAATAGGGATAAACAAGGGTTACACAGAGAAAAAAGAAAATCCATGTATACGAAGAAGGTGGTGAGTAGTCCTGGGCAATCGCAGCCACAGAGTGAGCCTAGAACTTGGGGTGGAGTGAGGGGTGATGCTGAAGTGACAGGTGTGCCCCAGACGTGGTGGTCTGAGTCTGATGAGAGGGCCCTTTGTGTTTCGGGGGCCAGGGAGTCACTTACATCATTTCAAGTAATAGAGGGTTAACTTGAAGACTTGAGCTCGGGAGCCCAGGGTAAGCCAAACTGGCAGGCCCAGAGGAGGTCCAGGCCTCAGGATGGCTCATGCTCACCTTATAGGATTGCTGAGTGCAAACGCAGGGACCGACAGATCCCCCAGGGAATCTTGTTAAAAATGCAGATTCTGATTCCACGGGTCTGGAGTGGGGCCCGAGCGTCTGCAGTTCTAGCCAGTACCAGATGATGCCCACGCTGTTGGTGCCTGTGTCACAGTTTGAGTAGCTAGGAAGGATTCAATTGCCGACGGGATATATTTAGCCTGATGCAGTGATTCTCAAATGGAAGCATGTATCAGAATCACCTAAAGGGCTTCTGAACCCACACACTGCTAGGCCTTGCCCCAGAGTTTCTGATTTAGTAGGTTGGGGTGGGCTCAAGAATTTTCATTTCTAGCAGGTTTCTTGGTGATACTGATATTGCTGCACACGGGGCCCAGTGCTTTGAGAACCAGTGGGCTAGTGCTTATACAGACTATTAGGGGACTCCAGAGAGACAGAGTAGATCATACATGTATACGTGGAAAGAAATTCATTACAAGAAATCGACTTACATGACTATGGAGGCTGATAAGTCCCAAGATCTGTAGTCCGGAAGCTGGAGACCCGGGGGAGTCAATGGTGTAGTTCCAATCCAAGTCCGAAGGCCCAAGAGCCAGAGTTGATGATGTTTTTCAGTGCAAAGGTCAGCAGGCTGCAAACCCAGAAGAGCTGATGTTTCAGTCTAAGTCAACAGCAAAGGAAAAACCGATGTCCCAGTTCAGAGGCAGTCAGGCAGGAGGAATTCCTCCATATTTGGGCAAGGGTCTGCCTTTTCAGTCTATTTGGGTCTTCAACTGATTGGATGAGGCCCACCAACATTAGAGATGTGAATCTGTTTTACTCAGTCTACTGGCTTCAATGTTAATCTCATCCGAAAACACCTCATACAGGGGCTCCTGGGTGGCTCAGTTGGTTAAGTATCTTGACTCTTGGTTTCGGCTTGGCTCATGATCTCAGGGTTATGGGATCGAACCCCAGGTCAGGCTTCACACTCAGCGTGGAGTCTCCTTGTCCCACTCCCTCCCCCTCGCCCCCCCCCTTGCATGAGCACGCTCTCTCTCTCAAATAAATAAAACCTTAAAAAAAAAAAAAAACCTCATACAACTATGGACTATGAGAAACAAACTGAGGGCCTCAGAGGGGAGGGGGGTGGGGGAATGGGATAGACTGGTGATGGGTAGTAAGGAGGGCACGTATTGCATGGTGCACTGGGTGTTATACGCAACTAATGAATCATCAAGCTTTACATCGGAAACCGGGGATATACTGTATGGTGACTAACATAATATAATAAAAAATCATTAAAAAAAAAACTCATACAAACATCCAGACTAACGTTTGACCAAATATCTAGGCACCCCACGGCTGAGTTAAATTGACACATAAAATTAACCATCACTAAATACTTTATTAGAATATTCCTGAATTATTTCATGGAATCTGATTGACACCTTTCTTCTTTTGTAGCTATCCATTAGGAATATCAGCTGAGTAACAGACCTGCTGTAAAAGTTAGCAGTGGTATGTGATATGGGCCAGAAAGGCAGAATGGGAACATGTGCCCAGAGGTTGCGAGAGAGCAGCCACAAAGCCGGGAAAAGATGTGCAGAGACCAGGTATAATATAACCAGAGCCAGCTCGCATCCAGTCCTTCCCCGTGTTGCTGGCAAGGTTGGGATTGGTCTTCCTGAGGACAGGTGCCACCATGTTCCAGTCTGCACTGTACAGGGCAGGGTGATGAGTATAAAACACGGCTGCCAGGTGCTTGCCTCTTTTGCAGGCCTGTGGTCACGGCAGGTGTCACTGGGGTGACCGTTCATCTGCTTTATGCCTACTCTGCCAATGTCATTATAAATAAAGCCTGCTTTGACTTTCAGAAGAGTCCCAGTTTGGATAATAACTGCCATGGTTATTCTGGCCATGCTTGACATGTCCAGTGCCCTGAGCAGTAAGAAAGCTATAAAGGGGATGCTGAGAAATAAAGGGTTATTCTAGGGACAGAGGAGTAGCAAGAGCAATAGTTTCAGAGGACATGGATAAAGTTTATTTCATCTCTGGAAAATAAATTCCAAGCCATTAACCACTCTGGCTTAGAATGAACAATTTTTTAAAGTAAATTTTAAAATAATGAATACGTATTCACTGGGGAATAGATTGGCCAGGAGCTCCCTCCTCTTAGGGAGTTTTCTTTGAAATCAATAGGAGGGGCAAACACCTAGTCTCCCCCCCACTTTCTGGACCCGGCCTTGGCCGTCATCATTCTTTCTTCTCTCCATCCTTTGTGCAGAATCCTCCTCCATGTCTGTGGACTTCTTTCCCCAGCTTCCTCTCCTGGAGGTGATGGGTTCTGAGGCTGCCCACTTTTGTCTGTGCCACAGAACAAAGATACGTGCCCTCATCCTACAATGTCTCCAGCGAGGGAGGAGCAAATCCCTGTATCCATTCCCCGTTCACGGCTCCGCTCCTCTCTGTGTCAGGCCCTGGGGACAGAGCAGAGCAGTTCATACAGGGTCCCTGCCCCCTGAGATCTACTTCATACTGAGAAAGAGAGACTATAACTAAGTAACAAGTGTAACTTTTGTAACAGAATTAAGAACTCCCTATGTGTGAGAAAGATGGCTGCCTGGAATGTGACAGCAGGAGGAAGAGGGACCTCAGGTCATGGGATTTAAGGGAGAAGAGTGGCCCTAGGAACTTGGAGTTAACTGAAAGGTGGAGTGTTTACCCCCAGATCCCCTGTCTGTCCTCACTGGAGGGCTTCTTCCTGACACATGAACTCTCCATCACTCTGGCTTGCCCTGTGTGTGATCTGAGTCTGCTGCTGAGACCAGACATGAAGCCCCAGACAAAGACTTATGGGTTTAGAGTGAGAAATAGTGAGAGAGTTAGTGAGGTCAGCCGAGTGAGGGTACGTCTGGAGAGGCAGGCAGGGGTTAGACCCTGGTGCTGGGAAGCCGTTGGAGGGTATCAAGGAAGAAAATGACATGATTTGATTTAGGCAAAATATCTCACTAAAGTGTGTGGTGGCAGGGAGGCCGCCATTGGTCTCCTGTCTTTAAGCATCGATTTCCTGAAATTGACTGAGCAACGGCTGTTTCTATGTCCTCATAGAAGGCGTTTCCCTGATCCAAACCAGAGGGATCGGTGTGTGCTGAATCTTTTAACAGCACGTTGGCCAGTGAAACGATAGAAAGCAACTCACCTCTGCCCCCTCACCTCCACTTCACTTGTTTCGCTTTTGTTCCTTTATCCCAGAAAGACACGGATTTTCCCCTGTTCCTTCCTAATGTACACCACTGGCTGGCCCAGTGGATGCCAAGGGCTGTAGGTTTTTGCTTTGCCTTTTAGTTGCCCCTGTTCCAAACAAGGCCTGCCCCCCACCCCAGGTCTGCCTGCCTTTCCTCTTCCGGAAGGTCAGCCTCCTGCCCATCCCTCATGGCCCAGCCACCCCAGTCCTGCAGCCTCCTCTCTCTACACCCCCATGAAACCCCTGTCCCGCAAGCCAAGGCTCCCTGACAGTGTGGGAGAGAAAGGGTCCGGCGGCGAGCCTGGAGAGAGTGACCCCATGTCGTGGGACTTGAGGGTGAAGAGTGCCCCAGTGACTGCTTGCCTGCTTATACTGGTGCCACCAGCGTTCTTGGGGGATTTGGGATTTGTAGGAAATGCTCCTGTGCCACCTTTGTGCCGCTACCCTTTTTCAGGGACAGATTTCTCAGATCCTTTTTATTTTCACATTGGATTAGATTGATGACATTCTGGATTTTGAACCCATGTCTGTTTGTAGTGGCCGAGTCTTAAATTATTGTACACCTCAGGAATGTCTGCTGTGATTCTCCATGTACGAGTGTGTGTGCTCCTATTTCTTTTGTAGTATCTTTTTTTAATCTACATTTTCCACCTTCCTACAGACCTGTAATTATATTACCCAGTGAGACTCTATAAACTCCTTTCAGTTCATAGCACTCCTGATGCCCCTTCCTTTTTGTAGGTGCCTGTGCTCTACTGAAAAAAAAAAAAAAAATCCAGTCGGGATTTTAGAATGCTCTGAGGTTTTGTCCTTTTCTGTCTCATCAAAGTTAACAGTATAAATGTGTTAGAAATGAACGTTGTTCTTTTTGCCCCACAGTCTCTTGGCTGTGAAATAGTTGTGTGTCAAGGCTGCCTTGGCAAAAGCCTCACCGCTTACTTGCTCTACACAAGAGCCAGCTGCAGGTCCCTTGGTCTCTTTCTGCTCCTGAAGGTGACTCCCAATGTCCCCATACTCCACAGCATCCGCCAGTGCCCCTGGCTGGCCCCGCTTTGATTGTCACTGTGGACACTGCGGCCTTTCACCCCCGGCTCACTGGTCTCAGTCCTTGGCCCCTCCCCTGCCCTTAGCCAGTCGCTCCCAGTTCCAGCCTCTTCATTCACCAGGTGGTATTGAATGTGCTGACTCTGTGCTGGGCTCGGAGGGCAGCGAGGGTTGGTGATTGCCCTCAGGCAGACTTTCCTGACCTCAAATTTCATTATTACATTGCAGTTAAGATTCAGTATCCCGATGTATTTATGAGGTGCTGACTGTGTGGGGTGCTGTGTGGGAGACACAGTACTTGGTCGAATCCTTTCTGCAGGAGCCTGGTTGGTCAGACAGGACGTCGGCGCATTGGGAGTTAAGCGAAAGCACGACTCCAGCCAAGGCAGAATGGGCTTCTTGGCCAAATGATTGGCACATCGGCTTGTAAATTCAGAGGAGAACAAAGCCTCTGGAGGCCGAGATGGTCTGTGATGTCTTCTTGGAGGAGAGACTAGGGCTAGTCCTGGAAGAACGAGTCAGATCTAGGCACAGATCAGGATTCGGACGATGGGGGTGGGAGGAAAGGGGAGAAAGTTAGTGACATCACACACACACACACACACACACACACACACACACACACACGGTCTTCTGTTTTTCATTTTCTGTATCTCAGTGCTCTGTAACTTGGCTTGCTATATTATCTTCCCTTAAGGTTATTTCATACTTTTTTTTTAAAGATTTTATTTATTTATTTGAGAGAGAGAGAGACAGGGAGTGCACAAGCCGGGGGGAGGGGCAGAGGGAGTGGGAGAAGCAGACTCCCCGCTGAGCAGACACCCCATGCGGGACTGGATCCCAGGACCCTGAGTTCAGGACCTGAGCTAAAGGCAGACGCTTAACCCACTGAGCCACCCAGGCGACCCTTGTACTTTTTTTTTTTTTTATCACATGTCCACTTTGCCATTGATCCTAACACTACCTTTTTTTAGGCCACCTTAATATTTTTCTTCTTTTTAATCTTTTCTCTTTATTGAGAAATAATTCTTTTTTTCCACTTTTTACTTTTTGGGTCTCCCCGTGTCTACCTGTGTGCTTTCATTTTCCGGGACTACTTGTACAGTGCACTGCTTGATCATTTGCTTTTAAATCCGAACATCCCAGAATCGCCGTGGGCGTCATTGCGTCCTCTGGAGCACCTGAGCGTTCACCTACTGAAATAACCATGTTGAGCACTTACATATTGAAATAAGTGTTAGGGTAGCTTACTTTCCTTTTATTTTTGGTTAGTATTTTAGTTAGGGCTTTACATTTATTTTCTTTTTGAGATGATATGTGGGTGGTTAGCAGTGAACTCTCTGGATGGCTCAGGGAGCATTACTAAATATCTGTTATAAAAAATGGACACTTTTTTCTGATTAAAACCACTGTTTTAAACAATCCTTAAAATCCACTTTGAAGTTGCCTGCGAGTAGGGTGACTGCTCCCTGGTTTGCCTGGAACAGCCCTGGTTTACTCCTATTGTCCCGGCAGGATTATTAATTATGTCCCTTCCAGTGTCACGAGTCCCTGTTTGGATGATAAGTTATATCATCACGTATTTTGGAAGCATTTCGTCTCCTTACCATCTTGATCACATTATTCGCCTTGTCTGCAGCATTGTCTGTCCCAATCCAGTCTCCGTATCCTTTAACAAAAAGCACCAGTTCCCTCACTGTTGAACTTTTCACTCCTAAAACCTGCCAGCATTCTCTTCTACTTGTCCTTGAAAAATCTAAGAGAACTGTTTAAATACTTTCAGTGCCTTGGCCTTTTTTTCCCCCCTCACTAACTCGATCCTGTCTTCACCGATTCTCTTAACTTACTCTTCTATTTTTGGCATTTCCATCTTAATCCCCTTTCCACTTATTTTTCTCCATAGCCTTACTGTTCTGCCAGATTTTCATAGTTTCACAAAATTAATTTTGCCTTATCTGACAACTCGCAACTTCAAATTTTTGCCTATAAATAGACTTGTTAGTTATTTTAGCCCAAATTCTCTTTTCGTTTTGATGTCCACTCTCTGGTGTTAACCCACATTAAAATAAGCACCCCGTTCCATTTCTAGCTGCCGGCTTGCTGTCTTACCTTTGGTTGATACCGTAAATTGCTCTCACTGATACAGAAGTACCTCCAAACAGCATTCTTTTGCTCTTCTTTTAGGCAGTGTCATATTTTTGCTTTATTAAGCCCAAATTCTCTTTTCGTTTTGATGTCCACTCTCTGGTGTTAACCCACATTAAAATAAGCACCCCGTTCCATTTCTAGCTGCCGGCTTGCTGTCTTACCTTTGGTTGATACCGTAAATTGCTCTCACTGATACAGAAGTACCTCCAAACAGCATTCTTTTGCTCTTCTTTTAGGCAGTGTCGTATTTTTGCTTTATTTTTTTTTTTAAGGAATAAAAGAATTTTAGTCTTTGGATTAAGATGTTTAGCTCCCAAGAATCTTAAAAATGCTTAGTCTGTTTTTTAGTGTGGTTAAAGTACACATAAATTTACCATTGCAACCATTTTAAAGTATACAATTCAGTGGCATTAAGTACATTCACCATCACCACCATCTAGTTCCAAAACTTTTCGTCATCCTGAACAGAGACCCCATCCCCACTGAGCAGTCACTCCCCATCTGCCTCCCCCAGCCCCTGGCCGCTGCTGATGTACATTGTCTCTATCCATTTGCCTCTTTTCAACATCTCATACAAATGGAATCAGATGTTTATTTGAGTCTGGCTTTCTTCACTTAGCAAATTTTCTCGGGGTTCATCCATGTTGAAACACGTGTCAGTACGTTATTCTTCTGTGTGGCTGAATAGTATTTCATCATACGAATGGACCACATTTTGTTTATCCCTTCGTCAGATGATCAGTCTAATTTTTATCCAGTCTTTGCTCTGAGATGAAATGAGTGATACAGTAGCATGATAAATGCCGTGAAGGGTACATAGATATTTTTCAGAGGGAGTCTCAGTGATCGGGTATGTGGCTGATGCTTTGCTGTTAGCAGGTGCAAGAGGCCCTATTCACCTGTTTGGGCGCCAGAATTGCCTGCCTTACTTTCTTTCTCCACCCTACCCCTCCTTTTTTCTTTATTTTTGATAACTAGACCACATCTTGTTTTTTTTCTTTACTGTCATATTTATAGGTTTTAAAAAATACAGCTGAATCAATTCTTCATAGTCCCACCACCCAAAACAATCACTGTTAATAACATTTTGATATATTTTCTTCTGGTTGCTTTCCTGTCTTTGAATACTTTATTTTTTCCTAGTTAAGATCACATCGAATAGATAATGTTGTAGCCTGCTCTTTTTTTTTTTCATAAGATCCCTTTATTTCACAAGTATTTGAATCCTATAAGGATTTGGGCACTGTTCTGGATACTAAGGATGTACAAATAGGAAGTTCTGGTGGGAATATGGCTTGGGAGTCATCAGCTTGTAGATGATATTTAAAGCGATGGGACCGTCTAAGACCTCCTGGGGGGGGAATTAGTAGTGCAGAGCAAGGACCCCTGCAGGACTCAGCCCTGGGGTACTCCCACATGCAAAGGTAGAACAGGGAAGATGGTTGAAGAACAGGCACCTGATGAGAGCAGGAGAGTCTTGGGAGGGAATGTGCTTGGGAGTGGAATGGCCCCATAGCAAAAGCCGTTGAGCACCTGAGTGTTGGGGGTGAGGATTGCCCATTGGGTCTGGCAAGATGGTTGTCAGGATGAGCTCAGTGCAGTACAGGGGATCACCACCCAAGGGGAGTGTGCTGAAGATCAAATGATATCGTATCTTAACCTATTTCTGCCTGCCTCATATATTCTTATTTGATGGCAGAATAAGATGTTTAATTGTACACTTAACCACTTTTTATTTTCCTACTGTGTGACGTTTACACTGTTTCTGATTTTTACTATTACCAATAAGACTGAAACGAACAGCTTCGTAAACTTTCTTTTCTATGTTTAGCATCATTCCCTTTGATTTGGAGGCGCAGACAGAAAGGTGCTGGTCTAAGACCAGAGCCTCTTTAGAGCTTAAGATTCTCACTCGCTCCAGTACTTTGGAAAAGGACTGACTGGCCGGTACTTCCTCCAGCATCTGAGGGCGATTGTCTGAGGGGCCCCAGCGTCTCAGTGGTGACGGCCAGTTGGGTCCTCCCAGAGCAAGTTTCTCCTTTTATCTGCGTACAAGTTTTAACCTTGAACAGACTATTGAGTGGCAAGAACCAAACCCACATGGAATGAAAACTATACACAACTCGCTAAATAGTGACATTAACTAGAAATACATGTATAATAATTGTCAATCCACTGGAACCGTAACTTACATGTGATGCTGGGGTTTGCTATTAATCCTTTTTTCACTAAGGTTCTTTAATCCTTGAGCCAGATAGGCGGAGGAAAATTCGCAGCCCCCATTCCCATGTTCCTGCTCATTCATACGGATGCAGTGGGTGCTGGAATTTAAGGAAGTTTACCCTTCTCCAGTAAACACCCTGCAGATTTCCCATTGCAGTTGCCCGCTGATATTCAGGGAATGACTTCCATACTTTCTGTGTGTGCCTTGGGTGGGGTTTTATAAACATTCCCAGCTTGTGGCAAAACTAGAACAACTTCTAGGCTGATCTCTATCTCAGAAATGTCCTTCTTTCTCCCCTCCCTATTCCTCAAAAACACCCCACCACCTTATGGTCACTTCCTGTTCCTGGTCACATTAGGAATGGCCCCTCCCGGCTGGCTGGATAAAAGGAGCCAATCTTCCTCCCCCACCCCCACCCCCCAGGTTTGCTATTTAACCTCTTCCTGTCCAGCACGACAGCACCTTACCCAGGACCTGCAGTGTCCAGGGTGCTGCTGGTGCGGATTCTGCCGAGAGGCTGGCTGCACAAAGCTCAGCGCCGGGGATCTGCGCCATGCCAGCAGGACAGATCTTGCTGTTTGCAGGGCCACAAGTGGGAGGATGGAGTGTTGACTGTATCCAGCGCGGTTAGATCTGGTGAGAGACATGCCCGTGCATCTGCCCACCTCGCTTCAGCAGGGTCACCTTCTGGAAGGGTTCTGGATCATCACAGAGAATCCCCAGAGTAGCAGGTCCAGTGGCATGTAATAGCTCAGCAGAATGGTTGAATGTTCTAGAACAGGGGCGCGTGGATGCATTTCTGCACTATTACTGGTTCTGTGATTCCTTTTTCTCATCTGTTTAAGAAACAGAAGGATGATGTGATACCAGCTTCCTTAAATGATGTGTGTCAGGTGTCCACCATAGTGCCTGGCCCAGGACGGGCTCAGTCAGGGCGAGCTGTTTCCGGCATTATCCCACCCCACCCCTGTGGTTGACTCTTCCTGACCTTTGTTGCTCCGAGTTGGTGGCTCACACCCGACTCTTCAAGCCTCTCTCTCTTTGTTTCCTAATTGCAGGGGGCTTTGTGAAGAAGCATGGTCAGCCCGCTGTTTCCAAACCCTTGGGGTAAGCCGTGGGATGCTCAAGCCGGGGTAAGGGCGGGATTGGCTTTTTCTGCTGACCTGACAGAACAGGTCTAGGGCGTAAGTCTTCTTGTGCATCCTGGGTTATAGTAAGACAGCAGGAGCCTACTGGGATGTGATGTGGCTCTGACACAATGCCTCCTGACCTGCTGGCCTGTGTGAAGAGCCCCTTTGACTGGTCCAGCTGCTACATGCTGAGGACGTGTGCTGTGTGCCCATAGTCTGCAGGGATCGCCAACAATCCAGGCAATAGGCAGACTTAAGTAAGCAGACCTAGGAGAGGCAGTGGGTACATGGCACTTCTTATGGAAAGGAGACCTGTATTGGTAAAGGTAAGTAACAGTAGCTGCTGTAACAGGCAAGCCCCCAAATTGCAGTGGTTTAACACGGGGAAGGTTTATTTCTTAACTCAACCAAAGTCAGTTTAGATATTCCTGAACAGGTGGAGAACCTTGCCATCATCATTCAGGGACCCAGTCTCCTTCCATTTTGCAGTTCCATCATATCTTGGCTTTGGAGCCTCTCTTGGATCCTCTGCATCTAGCCAGAGGAGTGGCCAAGAGAGAGTGTGGTGACTCTCACAGGTTTTTATGAGTTAGCCAAGAGGTGGCATACGTCACTTCTGCTTGCGGTCTGTGGGCCAAAACCCAGGCTTTTGGCCAGAGCTAAGGAGAATTCAGGTATCCTTCCCACAAGGGAGGCTACTATTTGAAGTCTCGCTGCACGTTCAGGAGGTAGAAGAAATGGGTTTTGGTGCCACATACTTTTCCAGAGGGTAGATGAGGAATGCGTCTGAGGCACAGAGTTGGGAAGGCTGCCTTTGCTGGTCTCTGACCCAACTTAAGTGACATGGGTGTGGGCAGAGAGAGAAGATCTGAATTGCTGCTGGACTCTGCTAATTTCTTTCCAGGGACAGACTTGCAGCCCCCGCCGTGGAGACCCGTCCTAGCATCTGGGGAGAGTGCCCACCAAAGTTTGCTACCAAGTTGGGCCGAGTCATAGTCAAAGAAGGACAGATGGGACGGTTTTCCTGCAAGATCACTGGCCGGCCCCAACCACAGGTCACCTGGCTCAAGGTGAGGTTTGATCTGCCCTGAATCTGGCCCAGGCCTGGGGACCCTGGATGTGGAGGGCTAGTCCCTTGGACCAATGGGAGTCTGTCTTTCCAGTCAGTCCCTTCTGTTCCACTGTAGGTGGTTCTCCAGGGTTCTCTGTATGTGTGATAGTCATGCTTGTTCCTGCCCCTATCTGCACACTCTGCGTCTGTAACTCAGCCCACAATGTCCTATAATCCACACACTCCCCAAGCAGCATAAAATTTCTGAGTCAGAACAGACCTGACCATCTCAAGAGAGTGGAATTTGAAGTCATGAGACTAGGTTTCAAGCCACAGCTCCCTCGTTCATAAAACATGTGATGCTGGGCAAGTCATCTTGTCTCTTGGAACACTGGTCTCCTTATCTCTGAGGCAGAGATGATGCCACCTACCTCAAAATACCGTTGGGAGTAGTTCATTTAGGGCCAGGCAGTGTGAAGGCAGAGCAGCAGAGGTGGGGGAGGGGAGCGGCAGCAGCAGGGGGCCTCAGGGCCGGGGTGGGTGTTCAGCAGGGCAGTGAGGAGCTGTAGGGAAAGCTTGGGGTCTAGGCCTGTGGGAGTAGCTTTCTTACGGATGGGAGTCCTGGATCAAAATGAGTGAGGGGACACCTTTTCCCTATTTCCGAATTCTCCTGGGAAAAGAGTAAAGGAGAGGAAAACAAAGCAGAGGTAAAGTGAGGAATGTAGGGTCCCCATTTCAAACTAGCGCTCCCCTGAAACAAGTTCATACACGTGCTCTAAACTGGACCTGATGCCACACTACACCCACGGACCTGGAGTCAGAGCCCTTGGATTGTCCATTGACTGCTCTCTGAGGACGTTCACAGAGCCGAGAGCAGAGGGTTCTGCCGCTCAGGACTGCTGTCCGTCCCAGCCAGGCTTGGATAGTGCCAAAAGGTAAGCAGGTTTCTCTGACCCAGCTACCCTCTTGCCGTCCACAGGGAGAGGTTCCCCTGCAGCCAAGTGCCCGTGTCTCTATGTCCGAGAAGAATGGGGTACAAGTTCTGGAAATCCACGAGGTCAGCCTCGATGATGTGGGAATATACACGTGCCTGGTGGTGAATGGGTCGGGGAAGGCCTCCATGTCGGCCGAGCTTTCTATCCAAGGTATCAAGTGGTGGGAGGGCTCGTATGGAACACCCCCTGCCTGGTGTCTGTACCCCGCTAGGGGAGCTGCGGTTCATTACAGATCTGTGTTACACTGACCCACCCACCTCCCCATGCATTCCCCCAGGAGCTGTGCCCCACACCTGTGTCTCCAGCCTTTTCTTCTTGCTCGCATTCTTTTTTGTATCTCTAATTGCCATCAGAAGAATGGACGTTGCTAATGCCTTGCCATCACCCCAAATTTAACCTGCCTCAGAATAATTTTTTTAAAGATTTTATTTATTTGAGAGAGAGAGAGAGAGAGCGCATGAGTGGGAAGGGGGAGAGGGGCAATGGGAGAGGGAGAAGCAGACTCCCTGCTGAGCAGGGAGCCCAACTCGGGACTCGATCCCAGGACCCTAGGGTCATGACCTGAGCCAAAGGCAGATGCTTAATCAACTGAGCCACCCAGGTGCCCTTAACCTGCCTAAAACTTAACTCATCATCCACTCTGTCCTTCACATCAGGTGTTCCCTCAGCTTAACTTGACGCAGACAACTCTTTCTACCCTAGGATTCTGCTTTTCCTCCTCACCTGGACTGGTCATTTCAGCATTTCCTTTGACCCTGTCTCCTCCTTGCTGTAGGCATCAGCCGCTGTCAGTTCTTCCCTGGAAATCTCTTTGAATCTGTCTCCTCTTTATCTTCCCCTTGGTTTTGCCAAGTCCAGCCTGTGGAAGCGGGAGTGTGGGTGGGAAAGGGGATTGACATCACTCCACCGAACGGGAACCTTGAGCAAGGTGGGATTTGGAGAATCAGGGAGGGAAACAACATTCATGCTCCTCCCCCTTTCTTACCCTCTTTTCTTCTGTGATTTTTCTCTTCCACATTCCCTTCCTTTCTCAGAAACTACTCCTCCTTGCTCCCTTTACCATTGTTGGCTGGAGTGTTTTTCATAACCCACAGAAAGAAATTTATTCTGTGTTGTGACACAGGACACATATATGTATATAAAGATATTTAACGGAAAAAGTTTCAGGAAGCAGTCCTGAGTTGCACGACACACAGTACGTGTGCTGGCATTCTCCATTCCATTCTACAACATCAAAAGTCCTGGTCTTGACCGAAGAATTAGACTTCACAGCTCACCGTAGGATTGGATCCGCTGTTAGGCATTGAGAAGAGTGATTCAGCCACTCGCCTTATTTGCCCTAGCCTTGAATTAAAGAACTGCTCCCTTCTCAAGTACTTAATGACAAAATGATATGTTGCCTGGGATGTGTTTTAAAATACTCCCAGAAGAAGCTCCTCTGAAAACCAAAACAAAAAGGAATAGAAAAGTTGGTGTTATTTCCTTAATCTGAATGATGGCTTTCAGAGTTTGTTATATCCTCTCTACTATTGTATATTTTGAAATTTTCCGTAATAAAATTTTTAAAAACAATGTGGCAGGAAAAAAAATATATATATATATATAGTATGTTTTTTTCTTTGAAGAACTGGATAAAATTATACTTCCCCTGTACATTTTTAAAGGAGGTATTTGTCAAAGCTGATCATTTGGGGAGGTTTGTTTTTGAGAGCCACATGTAAGTTAAACTGTTTGGGTTTGAAATTTTCAGATGTTTATTCCGGTTTGTCCCTCCATTGGTTTCCTTCTGTGGCTAGCGAACAGGACAGGTCCCATGGCACAGGGTAGCATTGCCGAGGCTTCCAGAGAAGGCCCAGGGCCAGAGGCCTGGACAGTGTCTCAGCGTGGGTTCCGAGGAGCTCATCAGATGAACCCAAGCAGTTCAGGACCAGGGACGCAGAAGGAGGGAGGGAGGGAAGGAGGGAAGAAGGGAGGGAGAGAGGGGGGAGCATAGGCGGGGGGCCCAGTGAAAGCAGGGGAGGTGAACACTCTATAAGAAATGAAAACCAGTGCTGTCTTATCACTGTCTCCTCTTGGTACATAAAATAGTCCACTAACAGTTTCCCCTTCTCCCTTTTTCCAGGTTTGGACAATGCCAATCGGTACGTCTAGGTTTTATAATCACTCTTTCCATCTTGAGATGCCCTGCAAGAAAAGACAGGTTGTATGGAGAAATGCCCCGAATATCCGAGTTGTCGTGTAGGAGGGAGAACTGACCGTTGGGGCCATTGTTAGGTTTCGGTTTGTTCTCCTATGGCAGTATGCCACACAGGCTCTGGAGCAGGCTCGCCAGCGTAGCAAGACTCTCGAAGACACAGTGCCGTCGTCTTTCTCCGCGTCTGGGCAGTCGCAGTTAGTTGTCACTAGGAAGGGCACTGACTAGGGAGCCTGACGCGTGCCAGGCAGGATCCGCTCACCCACGTAGCATGTCTTCCTCAGAAGCTTCCTTTCCCGTGCATGAGGCCTGGAGCTAGACACCGGCTCTGCAGGGTGGGCAGACATCTGGGGGAGGGAAAGGGCTTTAAACAGCTGCGCGAAGCCACAGTTACAAGCTGGGGCGCGTCCGAGGCAGAGGAACGAGCCTCGCTAATTCAGGTTAGAGGGTCAGAGAACCTTCCTGGACACTTGATGTTTGCACTCAGGTCCTTGAAGGGGAATATTAGCCAGGTGAAGAAAAGCGTGGGGAGAGTGTTCCGAGCAGGGCCATAGCATGCGTGAAAGTGGGGAGATGAGAGAGGTGAGCCCCGGGGGACCCAGAACACCGCTGTGGCCGCAGCCTGGCAGGCGCGGAGACAGTCTTGAGAGGCCCAAGAGGCAGCGGGAACAGCTCACCTAGGGCGTCCTTGCGGGCCACGTGGAGAAGCTCGGGTTTTACTCTTGGTGCAGTGAAGATGGGCTGTGCTTGCCATGCAGATGGTGGCTCGGAGAGGGCCAGCGGGGACGAGGGGGAGGCGGTTGCGTGGGTGAACTGGGTGGTGGTCCGGGGTGGGGAGAGCAATGGGAAGGGAGAATAAAGGCAGATTGGATAAATGCAGATAGAACAGGCTCTGGGTTGGGATGAGGGGCAAGGAAGCGTCAGGAATGGCTGCTTGCCCTCTGCCCTGGGAAGCTGAGAAGGCTGCAGAGAGACTTTCGCTCACACCCTGTCTTCATTTGTGGGCTTTTGTGATCCCTGGAATCTGTGCTTGTGATGATTAATGCTTATGAGTAACCAGATAACCATTCTATTTCTCTTTCTTCGTCCCTGTTGCCGCCCCATCCCCACCAACCACCACCATACAGGCCATTGGTGAGAGGAACAAAGGCGGCCAATTCAGATACCAGGAAGGAAGTGACCAATGGAACCGCACTGGGGCCGAAACTGGACAGCCTGGAGTCTGCCGCCGAGAGAAGGAACTGCTCGGGCACCCAGAGAGGGGGCTCCCCGACCCGGGCCCCAAGTAGCCAGCCTCAGCCCCTGAGGGAGTCCCAGCCGGAGCCGTCCGGGGACCCACCCAGAAAGGGCCTGAGGAGCCCCGTCCTACAGAAGACTTCCAGCACCATCACCCTACAGGCTGCAAAAGTCCAGCCAGAACCAAGAGCACCAGTGTCGGGCACTCTCTCATGTTCCGGAGAAGAGAAGGAGAGGCCCGCTGTGTCTCCCCCAGCCACCCTCCCCACCAAGCAGTCTGGCCTGGGAAGCCAGGAGGTGGTGAGCAAGGTTGCTACCAGGAAAATCCCCATGGAGAGCCAGAGGGATTCCACCTTCCCCAAATTTGAGAGCAAGCCCCAAAGCCAGGAAGTCATTGAAGATCAGACAGTCAAGTTCAGATGCCAGGGTGAGTAGAGCTAAAGAAAGTCACTGTCCCACCCCACCCCACCAGTGTAGCCCCTGGTGGCCACTCCCTCCGTCAGTACAATGGTATCCACCCAGCCCACCCCGGAAGCCACCTTCTAGGAAAGACTCGGTCTAGTAACGTGCCTTGTTCTGGAGAAACACTCAGCAGTGGTCTGTTGCTCGTCGTTGGATTTGGCATTGACCCCGTATCCTACGGCTTACCACCCTAGACGGGAAAACCCATCATCACCATCACCATCCAAAGATAAGCCACAGGGACTCTTGCTCTTTTCTCCCTTCTGCTGGCTTTGGCTGATCTGGAGACCTGTGTCCCTCCTCCCCATGACCTGCCTCTATCTTGAGGTGTTTACTCGCACACAGTGCAGGGTGAGGGGTCAGAGAGCCTATTTTGCAGGAGGGCACCTCAAACCAGAGCAGGCTTCTCCCTCGGGTCCAGCCCCCCGCCTGCCCCACAGCACAGTGCACTCTCGGGGCCTCATGTCCTTCACCTGGCCCTGTAGTTTCAGGGACCCCAAAGCCTGAAGTGACCTGGCTCCTGGAAGGTGCCCCCGTGAGGAGACGAGAAGGCGTGGTTGAGGTTTATGACGAAGGCGGATGCCACTACCTCTGCCTGCTGAGAGCGCGGGCCAGGGACGGTGGGAGCTACAGCTGCACAGCCTCCAATGTCCGAGGCCAGGTGTCCTGCAGTTGGACCCTCCTGGTGAAACGTGAGTACGCTCCTCCCGCCACCCTGGGTTCTCTGTGGGGGCCATCCATGGGACGCCTGCTACCCTGGAGTATCACCTCCTGCTACCCCCGTGCAGGGTGTACATCCCCACCCACATGCCAAGGCCAAAGTCACTGCTCCGGGGCAAATGCCTCCCGATGAGGAGTTTGCACCAGAGTCACCTCAGGATAAGCGTGCCCACCCCCATGCCCAGCCCTGCCGAGAGCTCCCTTTTCTGGGTTCCTCAGCTGTCCAAGGAGTGCCATGACTCACTTCTGTAACCACAGAGAACCAAACATTCACTAAATATACGCATTTAGAGTCAGATGAGATGATGTGGGATCCCGCATCTTTTATGTTTATTGTAATATCTGTTTATAAAAGTTGTGCCTGTTCATTGTGGGGGATTTAAACACAATATAGCTTTATGACTCAGAAGTAAATGATATTTTAATGTTTTTACAACAAAATCGACATTGTGCTGTTTGTATAATGCTTTCTGTGCTAATTTGCTCATGTTACGTAAGCATCGTTCTATACGATTTCTTTCTATATTATTTAGTATTATTCAAAAAACATGAGTTTAATGGCCATGTAATATTTCATAGAGTAGTATATATCTGATTATGCTTGGTCTTACTGTCAAATATTTAGATTGTTTCCATTTTATCACTATTGTAACAAAACTGTGATAAATATCTTTGTACCCATCTATCTCTCTACAAAATTTCCTCCTTAATTTAAATGCTATTTAGGGACCTTTGAGCCAATGAGGAACATATTAAACCACAGGGGTAGAGTCAGCAAATTTCAGGCTTTTAGAAGTTCAGTGGACAAATAACCTTTGCCTATTTTTTTCAACGAATAAATTGCAAGAAAAAGAGGAAGGGAAGGACAACCTATAGGAAACTTAGATGAAAAGATACGTAAGAGACATCAATAATTGCAATCCATGGACTTTGTGTGGCTCCTGACTGAGACACCTTTAAAAAAAATTTTTTTTAATGAGAACACCAGGAAAATTGGAGCATTCACAAGATACTTGATATAAAAGAATTAATGCTGGTGGTACACTATTTTTAATATACGATGGTGGTCTTTTGGTTAGTTTTTTTAAGTCTTTGTATTTTAGAGATATAAACTGAGTTATTTGCTGGTGAAATGATATGATATTTGCTTCAGAAATAATCCACGTGTAGTGGGAGCTGGTGGGGGTACAAATGAAATGGGGTCGGCCGTGAGCTGATACTTAACTAAATTTGAGACACAGTATGTGATAATCCACGGTACTGCTCTCTTTCCTAGTGTGTGTATTTGAAATTTGCCGTAATAAACGTTTCCGAAAAAAGAAAGGGAAAGAAAAGAACTTAGTGGTTCATCCGTACAGTAGGATTCCATGCAGCCAATAAAACAAATATGGCTGACCTGCCAACTCTGATGGTGAAACATGTCCAAGATACTAGTAAGGGAGAAGAGCCACATGCAGAGCTGTGGGTATCATATGCTATTTGCATAAAAGGAGAAGAATCTATGTAGATGCGGGCAAACAGATGCTTATGTGCTTATGTGTGCCTAAAACATTTCTGGAAGGGTCCACAAGTCGCCTCAAGGAAAGGAAACTGGGGATGCTTAGGAAGGGGTGAGGGGTAGTCTTACTTCTTGCTGCATGCATACTGGTGATTTACTTCTTAATTGGGATTTTCACTATGGTCATGAATTTCTTTGTAAGAAATAGTGTCCATTCCATTGGGAGGTGGGAGTGTCTGTAGAGTTCACGAGTCCAAGAGCCCGAGCCTTGTCATCCCAGGCTCTGTGCAGGGGATGGACACATGGCATCATGTCCACCAAAGGTTGAAACAGACTTTTATTGGAGTGGTCGCTGTTATTATTAAATGGAAGCTGTGCATCGAGACTTATTTGCAGCAAGTTGGGGGTGAAAGAGAATATGGTCTTCCAAGCTCCCACGGAGCTGGGGCAAACAGGGTGGGAATTAAGCACGCCGCCAAGCCGGCTCTTCTTACCGACGGGCAGCTGTTCGTTTTTGAATGCATGCTCTTCAGAATGTCGTAAGCCTTTGGTTAATTTCCACAGTTCGGAACAAGTTGATTTTGACTGTGTTTGCCACTTATTGCTTGTATGGGGGAGTGCATTCTCAGAAGCCCTTACTTTGCCGTTGCAAAAGTTCATCCGGGCTCCCTCTCCCCTTGGAAACACTGACTGTCTGAAACCTTTCCGGATGACTTCACCAAGACGCAGGTCACCTGATGCGTGTCCTTTCAGCTTCTCCTGCAACACCTTCTTTCTCTCTTTTTCCTTGCTATGACACAAAACTGTGTCTATCTCCCTATCTTCCCCTCTCCACAAAGATCTTATTTAATGATGATTCACGCTCCCACCATTTCTTCAACCTGTCCCCCTGCCCATAAGCAGAGGCCTCTTTCTTCTCCCTACAGCCATGCTCTGGGGAAAAAGGAAAGAAAATCTTCCTTTTGCTCAGTGGCCCCTTAAGCTCCCACCCTATCTCTCCACTGTCTTTTGCCCCCAGACTCGCTGCAGGTCTAGTCTCAATGCCCAGTGTCCATTCGATGGTAACAGCTAACACTCCACAAAAGTGTGCTCAGTGTGTCAGGCGTGCTCAATGTGTCAGGCTTTGTGCTACATGCTTTATCCCTATTGGGCCATTTAGTTATCCCAATGTCTGAGGAGATCGTTGTAGTCACACCCATTTTCCAGATGAGAATACTGAGCTGTGGTGAAGTTAAATGACGTGTCCAAGGTCACATGCCTTGTAAAAGATAGCATGTTTCTAACCCATGTTGGTTTGACACGGAAGTCCGTATTTTTTCAACGGCTCCCAGAGGCATTTCCCTGTGAAGGAATGTGACACCGGCTGGGAAGAGGGATAGAGGTGCCTTCCCACACCTCTTGAGGTAGTCTGTCCATCCCTTCCTTCAGCGCCAGTCCCAATCAGATGCACCATCGTTCTGACTTAGCTGCTGTCCCGCGGCCGGCCGACTCTCCCCTTAGGGGAGCTCTCGTGGAGGAGGAAGTGAGGGTGCCAAGTCAGAGAGCCAGGGGTGAAGCCTGCCCTTGCCGTTGGGCTGGACTCTGAGAAATTACTCACCTGGCCTATAAAATGAGCTGAAGAAAGCGACCTCATGGCACCGTCACAGTCACATCTGGGAAAGTACCTGGCACATAGGAAGCCCTCACGTACCAGTTTTTGTCCTTAAACCCCTGCAGTATGATAACGGCTTACCCCTCACCACGGCATGGAATAGCTTCTCCTGCAAGGCACTGCTGAGGCCTCTTCTAATCACCAGATCCCTTCCCCTTTGTCGGCTGTCAGCCACCTTGACATTTCTGCATCATGTTCTGCTCGTGGAAGAGATGATCTATCCCTATTGCTCTTAGTTAAGCCCCCCCCCCCGCCATCTACAAAATGCTCCCCCAGTCCACCAGTTAGAGGGCTTCTGGAAAGTTCAGCTCAGTGGTTCTCAACAAAACTATGCATCAGAATCCTGAGGGAACTTCGTAATGCCTAGTCCCAGGCCCCCAGCAGTCCTGAGCCATTGGCCTTGGAAAACTAGGTCACATATGAGTCTTTATCATTTGATCCAGTCCTGGAATTGGAAAAAATAACAATTTAAAATTGAAAGGTCCTCACCAGTGGGCATGTTGTCTCTACAAGTACAAAGATACTCTCAAGGTTGTGCAGGTCCGACAGGGTGTTAAAGGAAAGAAGGGGCCCCGGGAAGTAAAGGGGGCCTCAAAAGCAGGGAAGGAGCTCTGCGGATGCTCCGGGACAGCAGACACGCTGGGATCGGAGGCGCCTGAGTCCCAGAAGAGAGGGGGCAGGCTCATGTCCTGAGCACTCCCTGGCCTGGGCTGTTCCATGACCGGGAATAAGCCCCTGCTGGTTTCTCGGCCCAGGCCCCAGGTCTCCACACCTGTGGTGCTGCCTGCCTCCAAGTGTGAGGAGAGGTTAAGGCCAAGCCAGGCTCCTGGGGAACCGTGGGTGCACCTGTCCGCGAGGCTCGGGGTGACTGTGGTGCTTCAGCAGAGCACGCCAGCTGCGGTCTGAGATGGCCTGTCTGTTCTCTGCTCTTGCAGGGCCGGCCGTGATGGAGGTGGCGCCCTCATTCTCCAGGGTCCTGAAGGACTGCACGGTCATTGAGGGCCAGGACTTTGTGCTGCAGTGCTCAGTGCAGGGGACCCCAGTCCCCCAAATCACTTGGCTGCTCAACGGTGAGTTCCCTCTGCTCCAGCCCCCCGGGCCTTCTGGCCTCGCCTGCATTCTCACTTGGCTCGCTCCGTTTATTACTCAGAACCATACAGGGTCCAGAGAGCTCATGGAGTCTGCTGTTGCCGGGCTGGGGACACTGGGCAAGTTACGGTTCCTATCTGAGCCTGGAGCTCCTGCAACACATGCATAACATCAGCTTCCTCCCGGGGTGGTGGCTGTGAAGTAATTTAGATCCTTTATACAGAACAGCTAATGCACATGGGTGCACAAGCCATTGGGTTCCATTATGTGGCCAGGCTCATTGTAGGCCCTCGGTAAATATTTGCTGAGTCAATAAATGAACAAATTAACAAATTAGTGAACGATACTAGAAGTTACTCATGGAAGCTCACCTTTTATTTAGTGGCAGTTGGTTTTGGAATGCGTAGACCGGTAATTCTTTTTAATGTTATAGTCCTATAGAGACATGCCAACTTTTTTTTTTTTTTGTCAAGTAAGGTCTTTTGAAAAAATTAGTTATCATATATTATCACTTTTCTCTTGGTAAAAAAGCCTTTCAATTCCAGAAGTATGGGAGAACTCTAATTTTAGAACCGAGGACAGTCCATCAAATTGATGACATTGAGCAGGGTCTGTTTTGGGAACCCCTGCTTTGGGGATCCACAGGGAGGATGAAAGAGGAGCTGCCAGTCAGGAGACAAGGGCTCTTAGCCTTCTCTGCCCTCTCGGGGTTGGGGGACCTTGGACACCCCCCCTTCACCTCTCTGGGTGTCAGCTTCTTTATGGATGAGGAAATGGGCTGGAACAGACTTGGGACCTCAGCCAGCTCTCAGGGCTGACAGAATAGGCTCCTTAAGGAACAGCGGCACGTGTCACCTATGCACCAAATACCCTCCAGCCATTTCTACACTATTGACGTGTTACTTGTGAACCTTCCTAGTTGGTGTAGTTTGCTTAGGCTTTGCTAGAGATTATCTCTAGTCAGTGAGAAAAGGTGCATATGGTCTTCCTATGTGTCATTTTCTTGGGCAAATAAGTGACAGTTGAGGTCACCCTTCCCTCCACCCCTCGCTATGGGCAGAGCTTCTGTCGGATCCCGTGACTGACTACAAAGAGGCAGCCTTCTTGCAGCTGGAACAGAACACAGATGTTAAAGACTAGTAATGGATCTGAGTAAGAGAGTTTCACTTCCGTCTGGCTCAGAGTCCAGACCAGAGGTCAAGAAACATTTTCCGTAACGGCCAGATAGTAAATATTTTCAGCTTTACGGGCCATACAGTCTTTGTCACAATTACTCAGCTCTGCTGTTGTGGTAGCACAAAAGCAGCCAGAGACAATATGTAGATGAATAAGTGTGGCAGTGTTGCAATAAAACTTTATTTATGGACACTGAAATGTGAATTTTATACAATGTTCACAGATCAGGAAATAGTTTCCCTTTGATTTTTTTCAACGATTTAAAATCTGTAACAACCATTCTTACCTTTCAGGCTGTACAAAAGCAGGCTGCAGGTCAGATTTGGCCCATGAGCAGTAGTTATGCTGACCCCTGGTCTACACCACTCTGAACTGGGAAAAGCAACCCCACCTTTTTAGTCTTGGTCAATCTTGGCATTTCCTCACTGTTACCACTAGAGGGCGATCGTGCTCAAGTTCCCTTGGCTGCTAACCATCTGGTCTTAACCAGTTTCCCGGCTGGAAGAGTTCCATGTCTCCCAATTCTGAGTGCCCTGAGCCAACAACTCCTTTTTGGGGCCACCATTCTATCCCATGTGTGTAGGGGCAAAGTGAGTTATGCTTCAGTAACAAAAGAGGTCTCAAACACTGTTGGCACATTTCGACAGCAGAGGCACTTCGATGGCATCATGGAATGTACTGGTATTCTCAAGGAAGAGAGGTTTTAGAGTGTCGTTTTTCACAAAAAGCGAAGCTTAGTGTTCAGTGCTCTCAGTAGCCCAGTCCTGGCCCCTGCCTCTCCCAGCACCCAGCCCCACCTTTACGAAGTGCTGTAGGTCGGGCAGATCTCTTCCCTCCCGCCCTATGGTGTGCTTGCTTGGCAGTCTCTGCAGACTGTCAGGGAGACACGAGGTGTTGCTATGTGCAGAAGAAAACATTGCATTGCAGGGAGACGACTGCTTTCTGTACTTTCTCCTTCCCTCCCACTGCCCACCCCCAATTTTATGAAGTGCAAACCAGGACCCCGGGGCCTGACAAGGGAAGAAACTGACAGTTGCTTCCTATATGGTGAGCAGACACATTCCTGTTCTGAGGCCAGAATCTTCAGTAATGAGATTTTTTTTTTCCCCTGGAAATGAGAGCTCACATCCTGGAATGATAAAGTCCCGGGAATATATAGCATTAAGGAAACCACTGAAGTTCATTGCATGAACTTCTATCTCCATGGAGGACTTTATGTGACCTGAATAAAGAGCCTCTCATGTCAAGGACTCTGGGAAGAAGGGCCAGAGTCGTTTTTAGTTTCCCATATTTATCTTTTCCCTGAACCCTAATATGCACCGAACTGCACCTAATTGCAGCCTCAGCTTGAGGTCACACACTTGTTTTCTGATAAATATCTGCAATGGGAAATGGAATCATTATTTCTGGAGACGTCTAAAAGGAGCCAGGAGCCTCCTGTTGTCTGGGTGAGGCCTGTTGTGCCTGAGGCTGGGCTGTGGGCCAGGTGACCCTGTAAGATTCTTTCCAGGCTCAGAATTCTGTGAAGTCCAGGCTGTGGATGTGGGGACTGTTCCTTTAAACAAATGCACAGAACTATGCCCCCTTCCCTTCTGCATTCGAAATGCTTCCAGAATCTCTCCCCACAGTCCTTCCAGCCCCAGCCTTGCTCCTGTACCCCAACAATCACGGCCTCTCCTTCATCTCCCTCCCTCACACCTGCTTTCCTCTCCACCTGCAAACCTCTGTCCAGCTGGCTAGGGGAGGGCCTGACATGTCATCAGCCCGCCGTGGATCTGAGCAAGCCTGGTGACATGACAGCAGCAGCAACCCCCCCCCCCACTTGGGGAGCCCCTTGGCCTGAGCCTTCCTATGCTTCCCTCCACAGAGCAGCCCATCCAGTACGCTCACTCCTCCTGCGAGGCTGGTGTGGCCGAGCTGCACATCCAGGACGCCCTGCCGGAAGATGACGGCACCTACACCTGTCTGGCCAAGAACACCGTGGGGCAGGTGTCCTGCAGCGCCCGGGTCACTGTCCATGGTAGGAGCCTCTGGGCACCTCTCTAGAAGCACCTTTGCTGCAGACACCTGCTTTGGAGAAAGAGCACAGTGCACCTGAAGGCAGGCAGGTGGAGGAACTGGCCTCTAGAGGTCCACAGTGACAAGGGGCTGCCATGGCAGATGACTAGGCAAAGGCCTGTTTCCCACCCCCTCACCCCGTCGGGGCTGAGGGAAGATGTGGGGGAAAGAGGCTCAGGAAGCTCCCAGTGTGGTAGGAAGAAGTCCTCACACATGCAAGATGTCCCAGGAGGACTCACACACCCCCTTAGGACTTAGGGGACGCACAAATGTCACCTCCCGCGCTGGGGGCTTCGAGAGGGTACCAGGTTAGTTCCCCTTTTCCTTCTGACCCTGCCCCTCCCCACCAGCCTGGGCTGGTTGTCGTACATCAGCAGCCTGGCGTCCAGTAATCTGATTATCGTGCTCATCCATTGAGCCGCGCCAAGCCCTTCGTCCCAGGAAGCTACAGGGGCGTCACGGCACTCGAGACAGAGCCGTCTGGGCTGTGGGATCAGCGGGCATGGTGACAGTGCCCAGGGAATGCTTCCTGGGGCCAGGGTGTCCAGGTAAGCCTGCCTCCCCACCCTCCCCCAGGCCTGGCCCCCGCTCCTGTGTGTGCCTGGGGCCGGGAGCTCGGACGGGTGTGCTGTGCTCTGCTTTCCCAGCACGCTGGCAGGAGACCACGTCTCTTCCCTCTGTCCCCCAGGGTTCAGGTCTCATGGGGAGAGTCCCCCTATAACGTGGGCAGCTGCCTTCTGGGAGGCCGCAGGACCTGGTTTCACTGGAAAGGGCAAGGGGAAAAATCACGTGTTGGTTACTTCGTTAAGTACTTTCTCATTTAGACTTCAGCAGCCCTGGGGAGGGCTGTGCTCTCCCTGTTTTTTACACAGAAGGGTCTGGAGGTCTCAGAAAGCTTACGCAACTTGCCTAAGCACACAAGCTGGTAAGTCAGACTGGTCTTTCAGACCTAGATCCTTGTGACTCCAAGCCTGTGCTCATTCCTATGCCCTGCCCTTTTCCAGAGTGTGCATCCACTGGCCCAAAGGGACAGCCTGGGCCCTGTAGGCCGGGCAGTGTCGCCCCTGAAGGATTAAGGGGCTTGTGCTGACGCAGGCTCTGTGAGGCTCTCTGCCGAGAAGGGGCACACTCCTGGGCCTCCCCAGTTTCTCTGAAGTGCTCTGGCATGGAGTCGTCAACTGGCCACCACTTCCTTCCAGGAAGCCATTCACACCCAGGTGGAAGCTTGCCTCTGCCTGCCCCCCCCCCCAAGGAATCTCTCAGCCAGAATTCTGGCTGACATATCTATCCGCTTCGTCCTCACAGATCTCCCCTCATGGCTCATTGAGGGGCCTCAGGAAATCTTGATAATGAAACAAGAAGAGATCTGAGCTTCATCTTTTTGGGCCAGGGGAGCAGCCCTCACCTTCCCAACAGGGGGCTGTCCTTGGAGGTCCAGGTAGCCTCTCCAAAAGCCTCTCCAGAGCCTAGTAACGGGCAAGAGGGCCAGAGTGACATGTGACGAGTCTATTGCCCAAGACTCTCCCTGCTAGCTTCAGCCAGTGGCCCTGCTAATCCAGTGCCTGTCCCCACTTGCCTGGGTTTAGATTGGATTAAAGAGACCAGCTGAGCTGATAGGCCCTCCGGAGGTGGGGGTCCCCAGATGAAGGATCAGGGAGTCTTTGGGGCCATCCTCCTTGTCCCCAGGTGTGTGGGAGGAGTGGGCCTGGGTGACTGCCCATCCAAGTGTGTTTTAAAGCAGAAACAGGTCCCCAGCAGTCACTCTGCCAGAGCCTTTGGGTTTTCTCTGGGAGCAGCCCTGTGTGAGTGAGAACTGCCTCCCGGTGTGGGGATTTGCTGGCCTGTGAAGGCCAAACAGAGGCTCAGACACCATAAATGGTGAAGCAGGCTCAGAGACGCGGCCAGGCGCGCGGGCCGCAGGGCTGGGCTGTCTGCACAGGAGCGAGGCGGGCTGAGCCTGGCGCAGTGACACCCCTGGCTCCCTGCCCCCAGGCGCTCGGGCAGCTCAGGGCCACGTCCTGCACTGTCCTCAGCCTTGGAGTTTTTCTTACTTTATTGGCAGCTCCTGGGGCTCCAGGTCTCTGGGGGCGGCTGAGGAGACAGGGAGGCGGGGGGAGAGGGGGAGGCATTTGTTCCTACTGTACCCAGCATGGTTCTGGCCCCTGCTTAGCTGCCCAAGGCCTGGCCCTTCTGTTAACCCTCAGGGTGGCACCAGCCACAGTCTCATCGTGGCCGTGGAGCAGACTGGCCAGGAGCGAATCCGGCTGCACCACTCGCTCACCTGGACACGGGGGTGCCATTTGCCCCTCTTCTGTGCAGTGGGGACACTGATAGTCCCAGTCCCAGTACTGAGGATTAAGTTCATGAATACACGTGATGTCCTTAGAACAGAGGAAGGGCTCCGTGTGTGCTCTTGTGATGACTGTCCAACGGACCCCTCCCCACTTTTACACAAGGTAAAATCGTTCAAAATGCCAAGTCTAAGCGGTTTTACCAAAGGACCAACTTTGCCACAGTGGGTGGGCGGGTGTCTGTCCATCTGTGTGCCTGTTCATTTGTTGTTAGTAAGGGGCAAGAATCCCAGAGTCCTAGAGGGAGGGAGGCGCCCGGCAGACACTAGAGCCAGAGGACGACCCCATTCTAGGGGCTCCAGCCACGAGAGGGCGCCCTTGAGCAGGGCGCCCCGGCTGTCGGCTTTCCCCGGAGGGGCGGTTTCCAGGGCGGCGGTGCTGCAGGCACGCGAGGCAGAGAATCCCGCGGTGCCCCACGCAACGCCAGGTGTGGGCGCTCTTTCTCACCTCGTTAGCCTTCTGCCAGGGTTTTGCAATAATCCAGAAATCGCTGGCCCAGTACTCTGACCTGACTTCTGCGGCCACTTAACCCCGCTTTCTCTGCCTCCTCTCCTCAGCAACCCCTTTCTCCAAAATCTGCCTCTCTCCGGAACAAATGTCATTTCCTTTAGGAAGCCCTCCCCGGGAACCTCCCTTATCATTGTGCTTATTTGCCAACAAATCTGTAGTGAGGCCCTGCTTTGGGCCAGACGTCATTCTGGGGAGGCCGCAGTGAGCAGGACAGGCAAGCTCTGCGTTCTGATGGGGAGACACGCAATAATCAGCACCTAGTTTGATCAAAAACTGACCGAGAAAGGTGGAAGGGATCCTTCTGGAGGATGGGTGAGGACATCGGGTGGTGAAGGAAGGCTCCAGGTGGAGGCAACTTTTGAGCAGAGACCTCAGTGAGCTGGAGAGAGAGTCCTCCAGGCAGGCGGGGCAGCAGGTGCAAAGGCCCTAAAATTGGGAGCAAGGTCAGCGAGCCTATTTGAGGAACAGCGAGATAACCAGGGTGGCTGGAGCGAGGCGAGACAGTGTTCAGAGAGAGAGGCAGGGGCACCTCATGCAGAGCCTCTAGGGGCAAGGAGCAAGCATTTTACTCTAACTGTGGGATTTTACTCTAATTGCTTAATTGTCTTCCCTGCCAGACTGTATGCTCCCTGAAGGCAGGGACTGTGTCTTAGTCATTATCGCACGTGGCTCAGGGCCTGCTGTGTGAGCAGGTGTTCAGGGAATGGATGGAAGCACACGGCGATAGGCGGTCTCCCCAGACGTGCGGCAGGGCATCCCTCCAGCTCCTGACTTCCCCGGGGGGCTCAGTTGGAGTGTGTAAGAAACCCACCAGCTAGCTCTCAAGAGTCCCTCAACAAATATTCCTTCCGTCCTCCTCCCACCCCAGGCTAAAAAAAATCCCCCATAGTTAACCGGGCAATGAAATCCTTCCCCCACCAACCCAACCCAAGATGGAGACTAAAGGGTGATTAATCCAAATTCCTGCAGAGCCCAGGAAGATCGGAGGGAGAGTAAATATTTCAGTGTATTTGGACTGAGTCATTGGGGTGGGGGGGGAGACTTCCTCAGGCGAGAATACTTTAATTTATCTCCCCCTGGAGTATCTTTGTCAAGGCTGAAATTCTTAAGTGACTAGATTTACTAACTTGCTAACTGTGTCCATTTTGACTTTAGTGTCTCAGCCTAATGGTGTTTATTTAACTGAAGGCTTGTTGGGCCTCTTAGAGGCACCTAAGGACATAAAAGGGTCTGGAAATGTTTTAAGAAACTGATGTCTAGAGTAAAAAAATGAAACTTAGCGCATCAGTAGAAGCCCGGTTCACTCTCAGGTTGGTGACACGTGCTTGGTGGGGCAGCTCAGAGCCCTGATGGCCTCCCACCCCCACCTCTCTCCCAAGTTATGCTTGTACTTTGGATGCTGTATAATCTGTCTGGTGGTGTGAGGTACGCACTCTCCCCTCAATAAGCTTACGAGCACTGAAAACATTTCTAATACTTATGTTAGCTGAAGAGAAATGTATCGAAGAAAGATAAACATTGGTTTTAATTCTTTTTTGGTTTTTTTTTAAGACCCTTAGCCCATCCACCGCATCTGTCCAAAAGTCTTTTAAGTTCTAAGAAGGCAAGCAGATAAATGTTGAATTATTTTATAACCAATATTCTAGTTTTATATAGTTTGAATACAACAGAAACCGCGTTCTGCACCACGTGAGTTCTCCGTGTCACAGAAAGACTTCTGAATATATGTTTGTACTTGTGTGTCCCTGTCATCGAACTGGAGCCTTGTTTTACTAATTGGACAATTAGAGATGCAGAACTGTGTAGTTCTCCAGCCCACTGTTGGCCATATCTGTCATTACTTGCTTGGAGTCCTTGGTCAAGAATGCTATCCAGAATTACAGCCTTGTGTCCCTAAGAGCAAAATGTGATCCGCGCTATGACTGTATGGTGGAGATGATGGTTTCCAGGCGCTCATCGGGAAGCACTGCGGGCTTTGGCTGCTATACCTTTACATTGAGAGTTTGGTTGTGACTTCTGAGTCAGTCAGAAAGCTGTGGTTGCAGTGACTCCTGCTTCCCATCCAGCAACCCTACCATCACTGGTCAGAGGTCTCTTGGGGAATGTCATACGTCATTGTTTCCGTTTGTTCTTTTCCTTGCACACTTCTATCCCCATTTGCTTCTTCGGTTCTAGAGAAGTCGGGGCGGGGGGGGGGGAGGAAAGCCAAAAGAGCAAGGCTCTTTTTATGACACAGAAGTAGAAGTTTTGCCGAATCACCAAGTAGGTTTATTTGGTTAGGAGAGACTTGTTGGAAGAGAAGTCAAATACTGGAGATTTACACCTTGCATAAATGCCCTGCAAATAGGAAGGGGCTGGGTGAAGGTAGGCTTCCTTTGATGAGTTCTCTAGAGTCAACAGTTATGGCATATAGGGAAAGGAGGCTAGTCTGTGATCCCTGACCGTGCTGGATTTTGAGCACCAAATAAAGAAAGGAGGGAGGACTGTGCTTCCAGAGCTCCCCTTCAGTTGGTGGTTTACTGAATTTCCATACTAAACAGGGCTTGGAGTGAATCAGATTTGCTGTTGGAATGGTATTTTGCATTGTAATGACTAAGCAAAAGAGCTCAGCAGTGGTTTCCAACTATGCATTTGCGAGAGGTCTGTGTGTCTGTGCATGGGAGGTTTCAGGAAAGGGGGTGTTAGGAAGTAGGGGCGAGCCATTCCACATCCATTTTCATTTGGTGACCACCCTTGAATCCAGGGATGCGGGGCAAGCTGCTGATGGCCTGAGGCTCTGAGAGTGGGACTTAGTAAATGGCCCTGACAGCAGTAGGCGGGGGTCCCTCTGTAGGGGAGAGTCCTGGGGGGCTTTTTCCTGCTAAACCCGTGGAAGGGAAAGGAAGGACCCAAAGGGAAGAGCAGGAGAATCATTGTAGTGTCGAGTTCATGTGAAGGTTTTAAACCACCGATTAGTGTTTTTAATGAGGAACATTGTTTTGACAGGAAAAAAACGACTGGGTTAGAAAAGCTGGTTTGTCTTAGTTCATTCCCGTCGCAAGTCCACTTTCCCTTGTGAATGAGCTCCGCACGGGTGGAGAAAAGCCGTGCTCAGAGGTAAGGTGGCCGTGCGCCGGACCCAGCTGGGTAGCCAGGCCTGCCGCGGCTTCGGCCCCCGCGCCTCCCCCTGTGGGTCTCAGGGACCTGACAGGTTCTCCGTTTACAACTTCTGCTTCACCAGAGCAAGAAGTTAATGTGGAAGTTCGTGACAGGAGTCTTCAAACACAGTGGCTGATGAGTCAAAACAGAGCAAAAATGGCCAAGGAGGAAAACATCGGAGGGTCAGTAGGGGTCAGTAGGTCACCCCCTTCCTTTGCCCTCCATCCAACCCCTCTCTGCCCCGTCCTCTGTCCTGCTCTCCCCCTTCTCCAGTCCCGTCACCAGCTTTAATGGATACAGCACCATTCTTGTTGTCGACACACTGCTCCTAAGTATTCTTGATCTCAGGTCTTATCTTTCCATGGAGGACAGGCTCGATCTGTTCCATTTCTCTCAAAATGGAACAGGGCACCCGGTAGCTAGCTAGGCAGTTAAATGACAGAGTGAGTCCGTGAGTGACTATGGAGTCACTGGCCAGGGGGACCGAGTACCAGCGCCACAGGTGAGCTCACGTTCCATCTTTAGTTCTAGGCCAGACATCAGGGGCGCTCGGCCCTTCCCGGATCCCAGAGAGCAGGTGCTCTCCGGGCTTGGTCTCAGCAGAGCAGCAGGAAGCACAGCTGTGGGGGAAACCTGGGGTATATTTAGTCTGGCCCCGTTTGAGCAGGGTGGCACGTCTGGCTCTGGGTCCCGGGGACCCCTCCCTTGGCATCTGTGTGCCACGGCCAGTGCCTGCCCTCCCCAGATGGAGGCAGCTCAGGTCCCTCTCGCCTCAGACTCTGCCTCCCTCCCCCTGCTTCAGACCAGGACTGTGCCGGGTGACATCCAAAGCACAAGCCCAGAGGTGCGCCTCTCTAGGGGCACTGGCGAGTCTGGGCATGGACACAAACAATGGCAGAGCTCCCAGTGGAATCTAGGCGGCTGGCCTTTGTTCTCAGGACAGCAGGGGAGAGAGTGTCCAGCCCCAGCCCCTGGTGGTTATGTCAGCCCCGGACTCTTAGCACAGGCCGGCTCCCTTCTCCGAGCCTCAGCTCTCTCCGACAAAGTGGGGACACAATCTGCACTACCTCTGGGAATGTTGAGGATAACGCTGAACGGGCTGCAGACATCCTTCAGAATCTTGAAGTGCTGGACTCTGCAAGGCGCTGTGGTGATGATGTCCCCTCAGTGGGAATGTCCTGGTTTGGAGGACTGTTCTCATTGCTGTTACGGTCACATTGAGTGTGCCCAACCCAAAAAAGTCAATTGGGTTAGGAAAGGCAAAAACCCCCATTCGTTTTATTACGTGCCAGATATTGCTCTAGCTGCTTGACAGATGGTGCTGCTTTTAATCATCTAAAACCCCTGCAGTGTTGATCGTGCATTATGCTGATGGTGTATACGTTACACTTACCAACACTGCAGCGTCCAGAACTGACGGCACTGTGGGGTGGGAGCTTGCTTCAGAGCACAGAGCCAGCGCCACCTTCCGTGTCGGTGCAAGAGTGAGCATAAACCAACTGACGGCACTGTGGGGTGGGAGCTTGCTTCAGAGCACAGAGCCAGCGCTCTGAGTTCGGAGCGCCACCTTCCACCCGTCTTCTCATATCCTCCGTGTCGGTGCAAGAGTGAACATAAACCAGTGCACTGGCGTGTGGGCTGCAGATGGGACAGAGCCATGTGGTTGGCTTCAAAACTAAATGCAGGACACACATCTTGCCCTTTTTACCTGGCTTGGCCTTGCTCTGCGTTAGCTTTTCTCCCCTGGCTAGAGTCTAGGATGTGGGTCAGCAGCTAAAACCCCTGTCCTTGTGGAGAGTTCGCCACTTGAGAAACCTGGTTCCCGGGGAAGAGATGACCTCCAGAACATCGTGGCCTTACCATCAGGAGGCCTGGGTGCGAGCTCCAGGTCTGCTGGTGACCGCCCCTGTGACCTCGTGCGGGTCACTTCACCTGAGCATGCACGGCTTGGCCTCTCTATCGGGAGGGTGGGATGGTGGGCTTGGGGCTGGGGCCTCAGGATGCTAGTGAGGGCTGCTTTTCTCAGGCCGCTTCCAGAAAACTACGTGCCCCCACACTGAGACCGTCACGGCTCCTTAATCCCAGTGTATAGTGTGTTTGTGGGAGGTTTGGTTGGTTTCTCACGCTGTGAAGAATTTGGGGCAGCTGAATGCTAGGGACCTCTTAGCCATTCACCAGCCTGGATTCAGCACTGATCCCATGTGACCCCAGTCTGTAGGTCTGAGGCAGGTTCATTCTGCATGCTTACTGCCAATCACTTCCCTTTGCCCTCCTTCCAGGCCTGGGAGGGTGGTGCCGTGGGACTCCCTGTCTCCCAGGCCGGGCCCCCACAAAGCAGTCATCCCGCTCAGTCTGTCTCCTGAGGGGCTGCAGCCAGGTTGTTCTCAAATTCTTTTACATATATCCCGGGAGAGTTTTAAGCAATACATTTGTATTTCTAACAGTATTTGCCTTGGGTCATGTAAGAAACAAAACAGAAACAAGTCTGCAATCCTGGGGTGAGGGCCCCATCTCTGTTCATTTGCAGCTGACAACCCACAAGTAATGGAGCCCAAGTGGGTAGGTCAGCGCCCGTGTCAGCTTCACACAGAAGATCTCATTGCTGTTTAATAGTTGAAGTATTCACCAAGTCCTGAAATTATGCTGTTACCACCCTAACCACAGGTGAGGCCATAGAGCTTCAGAGAGAGGCAGTGACTTGCCTGAGGCCAGACCTGAGAGAGGGTAGGGGCCAAGGAGGGGCCTCGGAGCCGCTGGCTCAAAGGGGTGTTTGATGTTCCCGCAGCATGCAGGAATGCCCGTCTACGGGGACCTCTGAAACTGGGGACTGGCTGAGGCAGCAGAGAAGCAGGAACGGGGGGAATCTAGACAGGCAGAAACATTTTGTCCTCAAGCCTCAGTCTGTGCAGGACAGGAAATTCCTCAACTCTCCCGAGGCAGCCTGCTTTCCTGGCCACTGCAGCCCAGGCAGAGAAATGAGATCGCCGCACTTCCAGTACTGGGCCTCCCCGAGCCCACTCCGGGGGCCTCGGGTCAAGGGCAAGTCTGCCTGGCTGCCCCTCTGTCAAAGGCAGCGATGCTGCAGGCTGGGACAGAGGCAGCAGTGGGGGCCTGAGAGCACATCCCCTGGTCACGGACTGTAGGGTTATCCTGCCTCCATGCCCTTTACAATGCACCTGCCTTGGGGGAGGCTTCCCTCCAGCATCGCGAGCCTTCAGCCTCTCCAGTCCTCACTCCCAGAGGCTGCGCTCGGAGAGCTCTGCAGTGGGCCCTGTTTTGTTTTTAGTGCCAAAAGATAGAAACTCAGTGGCAAATTTGGAGTTAGATTTTTCTCAGGTATATAAAGCACCATGGAGATGTATCCCTGTGGCTACGGGCTTTCTGGAAATCTGGTATATGCGGCCCTTGCTAATAACCCAAAATACCAGAGTCCCTTTCCCCCAAAACTTTAGAGTTTAAGTTAGAGATATCATAGCCCTCTCCCTCCCTACTTCTGCCCCTGCAGAAACAGAAAAACAAAAAAGCTCCAAATTGATTGAAGGTCAAAGCCACCTGGCTCGCAGGGCAAAGGACAAGATGAGAGACAGTGCAGCCATGAGCTTGTCCTGCAGCAGGGCTGTCCTGTGTGGGAAGCTGACACTGGCTCGGCCACTCTGCTGCCCCTTCCCCTCCAGCTCACATGAGGCAGGTCCAAGCCCAGCTTGGGGGACATTCCAAGAATAACAGCCTGTTTGTGACCCCCGTCTCCCTGGAGAACTGAAACGGGGGTGAGTGGGCCAGCCCTGGACCCAGAGAGTTGTCCTAGCTTTTGTCTCGGACTAGCTGGTGTACTTCCTTCCTCCCTCAGAGACTTTCTTGCCCCAGTTCTTACCAAGATCACATTGATGTACCGTGAACTGCGTATATTCCTGGTGTTTCATTTGAAACCTTCGCCCTTGAAACCTTCACCACAATCTTAAGAAATGAACATCTCCATCCACCCCAGTGTTCCCTGCTGCCCCTTTGCAGTCCTTCCCCATAAGCCCCAGGCAACCACGGACCTGCTTGCTATCCCTCGGTATTGCATTTTCTAGAATTTTATATAAATGGAATCATCCAGTATGTACTCTTTCTTTGGCTTCTTTTATTCAGTGTCATTTTTGTGAGATGTGCCGGTGTAGGCTCTCCGGTTAGTCTGTTTCTTTGTATTACTGCGTAGTACCCCGCTGCATAAACACAGCACAGTCGCTTTATTCATTCACCTGTGGACGGCCCTTGGAGTTGTTTCCAGTTTGGGGCCGTTAGGAATAAGGCCGCTATGAATGTTTGTGTACAAGTCTTCGTCTGGATGTCTGCTTGCATTTCTCCTGTGCAAATACCCAGGGGTGGAATGACTGGATCATATGGTAAACGCGTGTTTAACTTTTTAAGAAAGCGCCAAGCTGTTTTCCGAAGGGTCTGTGCCCTGCCTGGTGCGGCAGCGTGTGAGCGGTCCCGGCGCTCCGGTCCTCGCCCACACCAGTGCTGGGCCGGCCGGCCTTGGTCATTTGAGCCACTCTCGTGAGTGCAGTGTCTTTGGCTCTTTGAGGTACTTAAAATCTTGCAGGAGGGTGATGAGCATTCACACAGCCATGGAAGACAACAAGGAAGCTCGTCACTGCTGTTTTATGAGGGGCACCGAGGGGTGTTGTTAAATGAAGAAATGAGACGTCAGTCAGTGCGTAGAGTGTGCCATCCTTTCTGTAAGAGAAGAAAGTGGAAGAGTGTACCTGTTTGCTTGCCTGTGTTATATACACAGACCATCTCCGGCAAGAGGAATGAGAAACTGCATATTGGTTGCCTCTGGGGTGAGGAGCCTGACGGCCACAGGTCAGGGCTGGAAGGGAGACTGCACGTACTCTTTGGTACTTTTTAAATTTGGTGCCATGAGTGAAATTAAAAAAAAAAAAAAAAAAAAGAATCTCCTAAGATGGCCGGCATTGAAGTTCTCCTGAGGAAGCAGAGCCTCAACTGGGCTTGGCCCTGCAGAGGCCTGTCCTTTCCCTGCTCTCAGGCAAGAGCACTGGTACGCCAAGCAGAGAAACAGGTTCACCCAGTTCCTAGTGACCTCCAGCCCCTCCCCAGACACCCCACCTGTTAGCCGTCAGCCTCTGGCAGGAGCCCGAACCTCACCACAGTTAGGTGCCCAGCAGGTATTTAGTCTGTGTTTGTCGAATGAATAAATGACTGTTCACCCCCTGTTCTGTTGTCTGCCACACAGAAAAGAAGAGCGAC
>NW_024426552.1:65823723-66027219 GCF_017311325.1 Ursus maritimus | reverse complement strand
CCCGGCAAGCCCGTCGCACCCCTCTTCCTGCAGGGCCTCTCCGATCTCAAAGTCATGGATGGAAGCCAGGTCACCATGACAGTCCAGGTGTCAGGTCTGTCTCTGCATCTCTCTCCTCGGGGTAGATGTGGAAACAGGTGTGGTTGCCATGCGCTCATTGCTCCCCCACGTCCCACTCGATCATCCACCCACAAGAAAGTCAGCACAGGACCGTCAGTCAGTGGACCCAGAGAAGAGGAGCCTACTGGTCCCTCTTTTCGGCTTCCTCTGAGCAGGATTTTCTGGATTCAGGGTTAATTCAAGGTGATCCAGAGGAAGAAGATGACCACAGCTAGCAGGGTGGAGATTAGTGGGGAAACATAATGGGGCCACTGTAACTGGTAGATTTTGAACAGTGGCTAAAAGCCAGCTGATGGGAGAGCTTCCCAGCTCTTGGAAGATACTCTGTTGCCCTATTCAAGGTCCTTCTAAAACCAGGGCGGGATGACAAGAGCATGTGACCAGCAGCCCAGTCAGTGTGAGCTGTCACAGTTCCCACTAGAGGCCAGCAAGAGAAGCCTGGGGACTCTGCTGGCACAGACTCACTAAACGGACTTGTGCCCAAGCATATCCAGAGTTTCCTGTTCACTGCTGACCACTCTCAGTCCCCCTGACAGCCTGGACGCTGCTCTCCTGGGCTTTAGTTCATCCTGAGCTGCGGAGGTAATAAAGATGAGCTGTGGGAGAACCAATGGGCTCCCCCTTTCAGGGATCCCCATGCGCCCCCCATGCCTGCAGGCCTGAGGCAGCCCCATGACGGTCCCAGGCCGATGCCTGGCTGCCTCCTCTGCCCACACTCCTCGAACTGACAGAAATCAGAGGCAGTCTGCTCCTGGCCTCTGTACCCGTGCTGGCTAACCCATCAGAGGCAGACCCCACTCTCTGTCTCCTCGAGAGAGCCTGACACCACACAGCCTCCCTTGGCAGCCATTCCTGCATTCCCGGGGCCTTGCTCCTCGGACGCAGAGCACAGTGCTACTGCAGGAGCAACTCTCACAGGTGGCCGTTGTCTTATGCCCCACCAAATGCTAGAGTCTACCCAGGAGAGTAGCCTGGCAAAACCTGAAAATGCTATCCACCCTGAGCTGTGTTCGGAAACTCGCATGAGCTGGTGCCCATCTCTACCCTCAAACCCAACATTTCTATGGTAACAAAATGAGATGCTAACTGACTTTTCCTCCTGGTGAAAATCGACAGAGGAGTGACTGCGAGGTCACCATGGCATTGCCTGGATGTGCACGCATTGTGCGGGGCAGGCAGAGCAGGAAACGCGTCCGCTTCACACCCAGGGAGCCAGTTACCATGTTCCCAAGAGCTTGAATTCTGATTTCTTTCACTTCCGATGCTTTCTAGTTTCTGCAAATCTGTTGTTAAATAATTACCATGAATATGCATTGAGCACTTTCCTTGTGCCAGATGCTAGTCTAATCTGCTAAAGATTTTATCTATCTATCTATCTATTTATTTATTTTGAGGAAGGGGGGAGGAGCAGAGGGAGAGGGAGAGAGACTTTCAGACTCACACTTAGCGTGGAGCCTGATGTGGGCCTCGATCTCACGACCCTAAGATCATGACCTGAGCCGAAATCGAAGGTCAGACATTTAACCGACTGAGCCACCCAGGCGCCCCTCTAATCTGCTATTCTAGTGGGCTGTTCCGGGGGACTGTATTAATTTATTCAATCCTCCCAACAAACCTATGAGGAAGATATGGTTAGAATGTTTTGTGGATGGGGAAACTGAGGCATAGAGAGGTTAGTACAGTGTCACAGTATTAAGTGCAAATTTGCCACTTGGCCCAGGGAAGCAACCTCCTGCTGGGTCTGCCTGCCCTATCTCCCCCCCACCGCCCCCTCCACAGGAAACCCGCCCCCTGAGGTCATCTGGCTTCACGATGGGAATGAGATCCAGGAGTCAGAGGACTTCCACTTTGAGCAGAGAGGCACTAGGCACAGCCTTTGTATCCAGGAAGTGTTCCCCGAGGACACGGGAACATACACCTGTGAAGCATGGAACAGCGCTGGAGAGGTCCGCACCCAGGCGGTGCTAATGGTGCAAGGTGAGGCTGCCGGGCTGCCCAGGGTGGGGGCAGGCACGGGCAGGAAATCCATGCTGCCCTAGTGGGCCCTCCAAAAGCAGTCTGGAGGTGAGGAAACCACATGAGCTTACTCGGTTTCCCCCGTGGCCCCTGCGGTCCCCGGGTCCCATTCCAGCCCCCAAGGCCAGGCTCTGGCTGAGTAGCACCACTGTTCCCTAGAGCCTTCTGAAGTCCCTGCCGTCTCCAGGTCATTGGTGACAAGCTGCAGAGTGCTAGGAGAAAAATCTTCTGATACACTTAACAATTAGGGAGTGATAGTTTTTTTCCCCCTTTATCGAAATACCGTTAACACACCATGTTACATTAGTGCAGTGAAAGCTTTTGAGGCGAGCTGTGGCCTGTTAGTGCCCTTGCCTTTGGAGAACCTGTATTTTTTTTTAAGATTTTATTTATTTATTTGACAGAGAGAGAAAGAGAGAGAGAGAGCCAGTGAGAGAGGGAACACAAGCAGGGGGAGTGTGAGAGGAAGAAGCAGGCTCCCAGCGGAGGAGGGAGCCTGATGTGGGGCTCGATCCCAGGACCCCGGGATCATGCCCTGAGCCGAAGGCAGACGCTTAACGACTGAGCCACCCAGGCGCCCCTAGAGAACCTGTATTTAAGAAGAGAGACCAAGGAAGGACAGATAAAGCAAGTGGCAATTCTTAATTATACACATCTCATCGTAGATCACTAGCCCAGTGCACCTTCTGGGTTATCTCCCCTGCTCTGGATATACAGATTCATGTCAGTATTATCCTCAGAGAAAGTAACCAAGACAGATTTGCTGTGAGAAGGATGTGCTTTAACTGTATAGGCAATAAAAGTGATTTCTGGACCAGCTGTTATTTCCAATCTTCGACCTTTACCACCATGGAGAGCTGAGTGGACCCTGTCTGCTGAGGGGCCTGCCTCTCTAATTCAACCCTTTGCCAACTTCCAGAGCCTCAGGATGGCACCCAGCCCTGGTTCATCAGCAAGCCCCGCTCAGTGACAGCCTCCCTGGGCCAGAGTGTCCTCATCTCCTGTGCCATAGCTGGTGACCCCTTCCCCACTGTGCACTGGCTGCGAGATGGCAAAGCCCTCTCCAAAGACACTGGCCACTTCGAGGTGCTACAGAATGAAGACGTGTTCACACTGGTTCTAAAGAACGTGCAGCCTTGGCATGCCGGCCAGTACGAGATCCTGCTCAAGTGAGTCCACGTGTCCTGCCAACCTCCTTTAACCCACTACTGCCCAAATTCCTACTCCTGTCAAAGTTCCCACCTGGGACTAGGAAGCCAGTGGAAACCCAAAATAATGTGGGGCTGGGCTTCAAGGTAAAGAAAGGGCAAGCTTGGTGCTGCCAACAAACTTTGGTTTCTCTCGCTTCAATGCAAAGGTGTTCATTGAGCTCCTGGGCTCAGTTCCCTAGGGCCCCTTGTCTTATTACATCCTGGCTTTTGTTCCCCTATTATCTGGTGTGTGGAGCATATGAAGGAAAAATGGATTAAAATTGGAAAAGCAGCAGGATAGAGGGAATGTATTAGGTATCCATTGCTGTGTAACACATTATCCCCAAACGGAGTAGTTTAAAACAATAGCTATCTTCTCACAGTTTCACTGGGTTGGGGATTTGATGCAGCTTTGCTGAATGATTTTTACAGTGAAGATGTTGGTAGGGACTATGGTCTCAGAAGGCTTGACTGAGCCTGGAGGATCCACTTCTAAGATGTCTCACTCATAGGACTGTTGGCTTGAGGCCTCAGCTCCTTGCCATGTGGACGTCTCCTTAGAGCTGCTTGAGTGTCTTCATGACATGGCAACTGGCTTCCACAGAGCTAGTGATCCGTGGGAGGGAGTAAGTTGCAACCTGCAGTGGCTTTTGTGATCTACCCTTGGAGGTCACACACTGTTACTTCCACTATAGTCTGTTTGCTAGAAGTAAGTCACTAAGCACAGTTATACTCTATCTCCTGGTGAGAGGAGTATCAAAGAATTTGTAGACATTTAAAACCACTACAGGGAGGTTAACTATGCCTGTTCCTTTTTTTCCCTCCTGTTAAGGTTTTTCTAGATTACATGGGAAGGTAAGATCCATGAAGGCACACTGCTTTGTTCCCAGAGCCTAGAACAGTGCCTGCCCAGAGTCAGCATTCAGTGTTTGTTAAATGAAAGTGATCCAGAAATGTTCTTCTACCTTGAAAATGCTCTGACTCGTAAAATCCCATGCCGGCCCTGGGTTGACGGAGACAGAGCCCCGGCCCCTAGGGTTGATGTAAGCACTGAGGAGGAGCGTTCTTCTGACCTTGACCCTGCAAACAAGACATTGTGCCACATGCCAAAGATGTTTGGAGCTGCTCTGGCTCGGGTGGCTGGCTACTGTGTAAGGGGCTTGCTTTCCTGGATAAATCATTTCCCTGTACTGAGCACATCATGTACAAGTCTCTGAGCCACATGCCAAAGCTACTGTCATGGTAGAGCACTGTTCCTATAATAATAACAGAACCCAGTGTGTGGCCCACCACGTGGGGTGTTTCTGGGCATGTGCTTTATGCTTGTATCAGTTAGCTTTTGCTGCATAACAAACACCTCGAATTATAAAAAATAGTCATTTATCATTTCTTTAGATTTGCTGGAAAGTTCTTCCTAGCTGGGTAAGGGTTAGCACATCCCAGCTGAGCTAACGCCGTGTCTGTAGTCAGCTGCAGAGATGGTTTGTGGGCTGGCTGGTCGTCCTGCTACCATCAGCAGTATGCACAGAACACACCAACAGCCTTTGCTTACACCCAAACCAGTTATTATCGGGAAGGCAAATCTGCCTCCAGACTAGAGAAAAGATATACTCTTCTTCCCCTAGGCCAGTACAAATAATAGAAACTGACAACACGTGAGACTCGAGCTTGTCTGCAAGGAAGGAGTCGTGCTGCGGAACAATACTCACGTTAATCAAGCCAAACTTCCTAGAAGGGAGAAGCTCCTTGTGGGATTTTGAGGACAATAGGCTGAGGTTTAGCAAATGAGTAAAGGCTTGGCTGTTGAGGGCACGTTGAAGAGCTGAGCAAGAAAGGGTAGGGAAGAGCAAAGCAAGGGCTGCGGGAAGTCTGCCAGGCCAGAGTAGAGGGTTGCACTGGGAGGTCGGCAGGCAGACTGTCTGGGCCCAGCTGGGGACAGTCATAAAACTTACACTGGCCCAGCTGGAAGGGACTTCAGAAGTTATCTAGCCAACTCATCATTTAATAATGGGGGAAACTGAGGTCTCAGGGTCACGGATTTACTCGTGGCCACCCAAAAGCAAGTAGCAGAGCCCAGATTGGAACCCTCATCTCTGTCTTTTAATCAGATTCTCTTCCATTCCTTGTTTCTCCCAAGTGCATGGGAACTTGGGGAATCCAGGAGGTTGCAATAGAGCCCCCATCCATGCAGCCCTTGCCCCTTCCCCCCCAGAGTCCAGCCTCTTCATTCCTTTGGGTAGCTGTTGCCCCGGCCTTGGTTTTGTCCCCAGCTGAGGAGCAAGTCAGTGGAAAGTTCTCCTGGGGAGAATGTGACAGACCTGCCAGGGGCCTCATGCCCTTCCAGCTTTTCACATCCTGACAGAAATCAGACCTAGATCCAGGACAGAATGCCTTTCAAGAAGGGAGACCGGATATCTGGGAAGAAAGAGGGGAGTAGTGGTGTGACAGGTCCTGTCTGTCCCTGCTACAGCTGTGGCTGCATGGGTCCTGCCTCCCCTTCCCTAATTCTTGTCTCCTGAACTGAAAAAGGAAATGTCAAAAAGTCAGTTCCAAATTCCAGCTGAAATATTTGAAAGATTGAGACTTGCCAGGAAATCAGTTCTTTAAACTAATTTTACATATAAAACCCATTCCAGAGGAGGGTGATTCAGAGTGGGACAGGGTCCAAGGCTTTTTAACCAAAGTGGGCTTCTTATTCAGGGTTTGGGAGGTGGGAGGAGAAAGGGCTTCGTTACCTTGTAAAAGGTGCAGCTGATGGGGTCTTAGCCCCATATCCTCTTTAGCAGGGTGTGGGGCCTCATCCTCAGCCCCGGGCCTGACTTTGTAACTGAATGTGTAGATAAAGATACCAAAGATGGTCTCAAGAGGCTGTTTGGCTGGTTAGATTATCTGGTGCGTGCGTGTCCCAGGTCACGGGCCTTTTTGACCTTTGTAGGCTCTGAATGAACCCATGATTTGCCTCCAAGGCCCAACAGAGACTTAAATTTATGGCTGCAGAATTAGTGACCCCCAGATCACCCCAAGGGAGGATTCCCTTATTGGGCCAGCCATGGTGTCCCAAGTTCTCCACCCCTGTCTGCCCCTGAGACTTCCCGCAGGTGCCTCAGGTTGAGGCCTGGGGATGGGCCAAGCACCAAGCCACCTGTCCTCCCTCCCTAAGGGCAGGCAATCGAAACAACAGAAGCCCTCACCTGCTTCCGCCTGGGTAGCTGGAGCTCACTCCAGCTCAGGGGATGGGGTGCCCCACCATTTAAAGCCTCTGAAGGGTTCGGCTAAGGTAAAGCACGACCGCCTGGTCAGCGTCTGCTCCTGATTTTTGCATCCGGGCTGCATTGCACCTGTGGCAGGAGGAAACTCAGCGGGACAGTGTTGGGAAGCACCAGTGGGAAAACGCAGCCCTTGGCCTCCCGGCCTCCTGCTCCTCACCAACCCTGGGCCCCACACCCTGTGCTTGAAAGAAAAGCTGGGAATGAATGGCCTAATACTGGCCAGCAGCCTGGCAGAAGTGGGGTGCCAGGGAGCTGGGCCTCACCTGTAAATGACCTCCCGTGTTTATTCTACAAGTTGACCCAAAGCCCCGTGAGCCTTCCGTGCTGCATGCTCAGGATGTCCTGAGGGCCTCTTAGCCTTCCCAGGGCCTGGCACTAAGGAGGCACCTGATTGCTGTTTGTTGAGCAAAGGAACAGCCTCGGGCCTTCCAACTGTCCAGGCCTGAGGCTCCCTGAGCCTTGAATCTGTACCCCCTCAGAGCCTGAGCATTGACAAAGGTGCCCAGGAGGGGACCCCAACTGATGAGAGGAGGGTTGGAGGACAGCCCAGATTAACCTCTCTTTGTTTCAAATGGGTCTCCATGCCTGGGAGTGAGTGGCAACCCCCCAGGTCCCCTGCAAATCATCTGCCACGCCATGGCTGCCAGTGGCTGACCTGGGCCTGGCCATCCACTGGGAGGGAGGCCAGGCAAAGCAAGGTGTAGATAGCCACATCCATCCGCAGGGCTGCGTGAATACGTGCTCAGGGGCCTGTCCGTGTGGGGATGACCGTGTTTGCGCCCGTGTTCCCAGACACGGACCTGCAGTGCAGCCGCCCGGGAGGGAAGGTCCCATATCTGCGTGTATCCATGCGTGCGGTTGATATCCATATCCACGCAGAGCCGTGCACAGACACACACGGATCCCACAGTAGATTTGTACTGACGAGCCCTGCGGGCCAGAGGGGGAAGGCTACAGGTCCCGGATTCAGGGAGACCTGGCTGCCAACCCCTTTTTCTGCTGGTTGGCTCTGTGAGTTGAGGCCAATTATTTAACCTTCAGAAGCCTTATTTTTCTTAACAGTGCTGGCTTCCCAGAGGTATCATGAGATGCAGTGAGACGGGTTATGTAAGGGACCTGTTGCAGAGCTTGGCACAACCGTGGTGGGATCTGAGGCACGTGCTAGGCCCTGAAGCACCCGTGAGATGACCACGCAGGGTGGAGGAGTGGGAGAGCCTGGGGGCCCCCAGCACCGCCTCCGGGAAACTCCCGAGCCTCCTTCCTTAGCCTTTAAAATGGGCGTAATAGTGCTGCATACCTCGCTGGGGTGTTGTAGGCCCAAGAAGGTAACAGATGTGAACGAAAGGTGGAGGGCCCTGTATAGAATGGGAGGTGATCACCATGAAGAGTTGCTTCCGGCTCAGTCCTGCCCCCACCCCTCCCCCCTGCCTGGACAACCTTGGCTGCTCAGAGCTCAGAACCGCCAGCAGATGGCAGCCACGCAGGGGCGGAGGGCGGATGGGCGCTAAGTCCCTGCAGCGAGCAAGCACCATACAGCCCCTCCCCGAGCGCAGAGCGCAGGGGCTTCAGCTGGCCACGCACCACGGGGACACTCACGTTTTAACAGTGGGTTGAAGGATCCAGAGCTCTCCCTACCTGAAGGAAGGAGAGAGGGTCGCCCATGCAGGAAGACACCTGTTTGGTTTTTAGCTGATGGGGAGGGATTAGAGGGTGGTTTCATTCCATGAGCAGGAGAAGGGGAAGTAGCAGTTGGGGGTTGGCACTGTGCGGAGAGGACGGAACCACCTCTGTATTGAGGGAGCGTGGAGTCAGACTCGGGGTCACATCGCCCAGGGCTGCACGGGCTAGATCGAGCAGCCCCATCACTCTGGCAGGTTTAGACTTTAGTTTTGAGTGATTGTATTTAGATTGAGTGATTGTCTTGTTTTTGTAATATACTTAGAGGAAAGTATTCCTACTTCTGAATCTCTAAGCTGTTGTTCAGAAGACTTTTTTTTTTCCTTTTTATACAAGAGCTGGGGTGGGGAAGAGTGACCAAAGCAGGGCAGGGCCTGCCCTAGATCTAGGTCTCGTGTGGGTGTTTGGGGTCACAGCTAAGCCCGTGGCCCCTTCCTCCCTGGAGCACACCGGCCAGCCTCAGGCCAAGTTCCTGCCCGCCCTGCCCTCCTCATAGCCCTAGGCTGAGCAGGCCCTCTTGATCTGTATTGATCTCTCAAATCCTTCAGGAACCGGGTTGGCGAATGCAGTTGCCAGGTGTCACTGATGCTACAGAGCAGCCCCACCAGAGCCACCCTGCGGTGAGTGCCCCCAGGAGGTGCCCGGCCAGGCGCCATGCCACCACCCACCCACTTTTCCTCCCGGCCCCTGCAGCCCAGCCCAGCAGCGCCAGATGATTTGTATCCTCCAGCTGAGGCTGCTGAGCCAAGAGGGAGAGATTGCAAGGGGAATGAGGGAGGGAGAGCAGGGGAGGAGAGGGGGGTGAATTATTATTTTTTTTTTGCACACACCCTTATAAGGCTACTGAAGTCATTACCGATGTAACAAACCAAGTAAGCAAGCAAGAGCCTCTCACCAATGTTCCCTTCTATAAACACAGCCTGGTCAGCCCCAACCTCCCCTTCCCCCTCCCCTCTACCCTCCCTCCCTCAGGGATTTGCTCTCCCCTGACGTTTCTTTCTTACCCGGCCCCTTTTCCTCCTGCTACTTTCCTTTTTCCCTTCACTGGTTGCAGGGGGAGGGAGCCTACCAGCTGTGAGGGCCTCTGCAGCCAGGGAGCCGGTGCTGATGGTGGTGGCGGTGACTGCTATGGGACCCTGAGGCCTGGCTGGCCAGCGAGAGGACAGGGTTGGCCCGACGAGGAAGACAGTGAGGACGTACGGGGGGTGCTGAAGAGGCGTGTGGAGACCCGGCAGCACACCGAGGAGGCCATCCGCCGGCAGGAGGTGGAACAGCTGGACTTCCGTGACCTCCTGGGGAAGAAGGTGAGTACCAAGACCGTGTCAGAAGAAGACCTCAAGGAGATCCCAGCTGAGCAGATGGATTTCCGTGCCAACCTGCAGCGGCAAGTGAAGCCAAAGACTGTGTCAGAGGAAGAGAGGAAGGTACACAGCCCTCAGCAGGTCGACTTCCGCTCGGTCCTGGCCAAAAAGGGGACTCCTAAGACCCCAGTGCCTGAGAAGGCACCACTTCCCAAACCTGCCACCCCAGATTTCCGCTCAGTGTTAGGCAGCAAGAAAAGATTACCAGCAGAGAATGGTAGCAACAATGCTGAGGCCTTGAATGCCAAGGCAGCAGAAAGTCCCAAGGCCGTGAGCAATGCCCAGCCTTTAGGGTCCCTGAAACCCTTGGGCAATGCCAAGCCTGCTGAGACCCTAAAACCTGTGGGCAACGCCAAGCCTGCCGAGCCCACGAAACCTGTGGGCAACATCAAGCCTGCTGAGACGCTGAAACCCATAGGCAACGCCAAGCCTGCTGAGACCCCGAAACCCATGGGCAACGCCAAGCCTGCTGAGACCCCGAAACCCATGGGCAACGCCAAGCCTGCTGAGACCCCGAAACCCATGGGAAACACCAAGCCTTCTGAGACCCCGAAACCCATGGGCAACGCCAAGCCTTCTGAGACCCCGAAACCCATGGGCAATGCCAAGCCTGCTGAGACCCTGAAACCCATGGGCAACGCCAAGCCTGCTGAGACCCCGAAACCCATGGGTAGCGCCAAGCCTGCTGAGACCCTGAAATCAGCTGGGAAGGAAGAACTCAAGAAGGAGGTTAAGAATGATGTGAACTATAAGAGGGGGCATGCAGGAGCCACAGATAATGAAAACAGGTCCGAGAATCAAGGGCTAGCCCCAACCTTCAAGGAGAAGCTACAAGATGTCCATGTGACAGAGGGCAAGAAGCTGCTACTCCAGTGTCAGGTGTCCTCTGACCCCCCGGCCACCATCACCTGGACGCTGAATGGAAAGACACTCAAGACCACCAAGTTCATCATCCTCTCCCAAGAAGGTAACAAGGGCGAGGGCCGGGAAGAAGGGGTCTCTGTATCAGGGCCACCATAGGCTCATGGAGCCTTGGGCTTGTTGACTGCCGCTCATAGCCCAGAGTCTGGGCTGGAATGCCCAGCCTCTGCACCCCCTCCCTGGCTGGAGAGGTGCCCTGCTCCGGGCCCTCGGGCACCCACTCCCTGACTGGGCGGTGTGAGGGGGGCGTCTGGTCCCGTGGCACACGCCCAGGCCTCGGCACCTGTCTGGCAGAGATGCTTTGTGGCAGCCCAGCCGTGGCTCCTCAGAGCAGCCCTGGGCCCGAGCTGGCGCCCTGCGGCTCTGACGTGGAGAGGGCTCTGTTTGCAGGCGTGAGGGGGCTGGAGCCCCCCCAGGGCTTGGAGCTGAGAGCTGCTTTTACAGCAGCATTTTAGGTTTGGAGAAGGGTGTACAGTGACGGGATGGCACAGGACTGTGATTGGGGGTCAACAACAACCTAAGTCTTGATAACATTGTGGGTTTGAAAGGATCCGTGGGGGGAAGCCAAAACCCCAAACAGCCCCTACGGCACACACTCCTGGGCGGACAGAGCCACTTGCTTCCTAATTTGGATGAGACTTTTGTTTGCTGGTATTTCACATTCTTGGGTTGTGGGGAGAAGAGGGGGGGCACTAAATCCTGACATCTGGGGCCTTTCGGGGTGTGGAATTCTCAGATGGGCCAGTTTATACCTAGAGAAGAGATGGGGGTGAGAGGGGCATTTTCCCTGGACCCTCAGTTTGGTTTGAAATGTTTCAGCCAAGTATCCCAAGCCTGTATGGGAGCTCCAAGTCCGGCAGACTTCCCACACCCCACTCTGGTGGCCAGCGCTGGAACAGAGCCTGGCCTGAGCCAGGGGCTGATGCTGGTGGCTCTGGACAGGGCAAGATACAAAGTGCCCCAAGAAGTGGCGTTTTACCCTTAAGGGGTAGAGGGCGGCAGCCAAGAAGAGGCCCAAGTGGACAGGTCCTGTGCAGTTGGAATCCACTGAGATGTCAGAAACACCCCACACGGTGCCGCTGTCCTTTCTGTCTGCTGACTGCACACCCCCTCCCCTCCTTCATCAGGCTTCCTTCCTTCCTCCTGAAACCCGAATGAAGCATTTGAAGAGAGCAGTATCTCTCTCAGCCCACGATGAAGTTTCTCTCTTCATTCTGCAACTCAGGAAATCAGCAACAGCCGAGCATTTTGAATCTGAGCGCTAAGAGATTGAGGGGAAATTGACCAGGAGAGAGAAAATGTTTTATTTTCTGCTACTGTGTTGATAGGAGAACTTTCTCGTGTGGGTATCTCCAGATTGGTAGGGTCCTCTGGAAGGCTTGTCATCCACCCCCTGCCTCTGCTAGCTCAGCCTGCCTGTGGTCCACACACAGGTGCACATGGGGGAGTACTGCGGTGGGGTGAGATGTCCAGGGGAGTGGATGGCGCACCTTCCCTGCCATCCCCTGTGGGCCCCTCCCAGTTGGAAAGCCTTTGGTAGAACTGGTCTGAGACCTTGACTGGGAGCATTTCCCAGGTTACCCTGTGGTGATCTCTCCAGGAAGGATGAAGGATGCGCAGCCGTCCGGGACATATGCACAGTGCGAGGCCCATGGCTACACCCACCTCAGGGAAACTGAAGTTCAGACAGCTGAGGGCAGTGCCCAGAGCCACGCAGCCACCGTGAGACCTGGGTGGGGCCTGCGGAGCCACTAGTAGCCGCTTATAAACAATCCCCTCAGCTGAGTAACGTGAGCAGACCTCAGCCCTGGTCTCAAAACACACGCCTGAGCTGTTGGACACTGGCTGCTCATGTCCAGGGCGCCTCGAGTGTGTGGTACCTGCTGTCCCTGAGCGTTAAGGGCATAGAGACCTGGCTACTCCAGTCTCGCCTCCCATAGAAGCCACCTCAAAGGGACAGTTTAGGTCCAAGTCAGAGGAAGAAGAATTGATTAAGAGAAGGCCAGCACAAGGAGGGGATAGGGAAGGACTAGGAGGGGGGTGGGGAGGGGATGTAGAGACAGCCCCAAATTCAGGTCTAAAACATACTCTACATATTTGTAATTCTCCTTTGACAACTAAGAATAGCTGGCATGAATGGAACACCACGTGCCAGACGCTGTCTTAGACCGCTTACCCTTCTCACGCATTTCATCCTGCCCATCTCATGGAGAAGTGCAGTCTCTTGCCCAAGGCCGCCCAGCTGGGTAGTCACAAAGCCAGGATTTGAATGTAGGCGGTTGAGTTCTGATGCCTAGATGGCTAAGCTGTATGACCTCTTAGTTCCTCCTTGTTGGAGGTCAGCACGCTGCTACAGCTGAGAGAACTTTCGGGATCCACTTGCCAGCAGCCTTGTCCGGCAGCGAAAATACTCACGGCTGTTAACTCCTCAGCACTCTCTGTAGTTGTCAAGAGGCCGAAAGACTGGTGGTGCCCTCTGGGCTTGCCAAGTTTCTGGTATTTTCATTGCAGTGGAGGAAGCAGACCTTGACATGGGCTGGTCTGCCTTGCCGCAGTGGGGAGAGTACCTTGTCTTAAAATACCAGCCCCATGTTCTGTCCATCCCTTCTGTAGTGCCTCATGCTCCAGGTCTTCAAGAGCCTGGGTTAGACACGGACCCCAGGGAGAAAGTCTGTCTGAAAGCCTTATCAGTGACCACTTGAGCACCCCTCCTGCAGGGAGCCGGGCGCGGTGAGAGGTGTCAGTGGACGTGCTCTCCACAGACGTGGAAAGAGGGGACACACGCTCACAGTGATAAAACTATTCCAGCCAAGTGCCGAAGTTGAGCTGCTAAGCATAGGAGAAGAGGGAGCTGAGCGCCGGGGCCGCGGGCGAGGCTGGTGCTGAATGAGCTGGGCCAGGGCTCCAGCAGGTGAAGCAGGGCACGTGTGGGCTTCCCAGGCAGGGGCTCCAGCAGCAGCAATGGCAGGCCTGCTGCCAGCATGGGAGGGCTGGAGAGGAAGGCATGGCCCCTGGCATCATATGTGGTGTGAGGAGTTCGATTCTGAAGGTACTAGGGAGCCATGTAGAAGTTTGGAATGAGGAGCAGTGCACAAAAAGCTAGGGGTTTAGGGATTTTGATGAACCCCGTGCCCAAAGACAAGTAAGGAGCCTACTGAGGAGGTCGGGGAGAAAGGGGGGCTGGACTAAGGAGGTACCATGGCAAGACAGGAAACAAACCAGTTTAAGAAGCAAGGCCAGAGTGAAGAGCACCTGCTGCCTGGCTCGGGAGCCGGGGGTAGACAAAGAAGGGGAAGGAATGGAAGGCCACCGCGTGCTGGTGTCTGGGTGACTGGCATCAGTGGAAATCAGCTGCTGGCTTGAGTTGGTCTGGAGGGGAAGGTGGATGAGGTGGCTAAGGGGGTCTCCCCATCCTTCACACTCCCTCAGCACCCTCTCCGCCCCCCCCGCCCCCGGCTCGGAATCCTTGCTCCACTGCACTGAGCCCTGTGCTGTTAGCTCATCTAAGATCAAACTTGACTTCTCCAGGTCTCCTTGCCAGACTGTTGTCACCAGCCTTTGGCCATGAGAGACTCCTGTGCTCTCCTCCCCCACCAATCAGCGTGTACATCCACATACCTACTGCTCGTGGACAGTGTTTATAGGTTCAGGGGGCTTCTTGGAACCCTGTAGCTTGGAGAGGGCTCATAGGCTTCAGGCCCCCCAAAACATGGTCGTGTTTACCCCATTAGCACCAGGGACAGCAGAAGAGGTGTGCCAGGAGTCGGCTGGAGTTGACTTCTAATTCTGGAGGGACACGGGGAGGTACCCTTCCCCTTTCTGCATTCCCCAGAGCTGCAGACGAGATGGTGTCCACTTACAGCGGCTGGGCCTGCCTCTGGGCCTGCAGGGGGACTGCACCAGGCCCTTCTGGGCCTTGCAGCCGAGCTGCTCAGGCCTTGGCCTTGGCCTTGACTGAGGAGTGGGAGGGATGGCCAGTGAGCCAAGGGGGGCTCTGTGCTGCTCCTGAGAAGCGGTTTCATCTTGATGCCCTATTTCCTGTCCCCAGGCCAGGTTTCTCTCCCAGTCTAATAATGAGAATTCATTTTGTTGCTATTGTCAACCGATGATTCTTGCAAAGACTTTTTAAAAACCTATGTAAGTCCATTCTACGAAACACTAAGATTTATGCAACCCTACTGTGTGCAAGGCAGTATTGTGTATGCATAATCCGCTTGAAGAACTCTGAGGTAGGAATTTGTTCCTTTTAGAAACTACATGGTCAGGGCTCCTGGGTGGCTCAGTTGGTTAAGCCTTCATCTCAGTCATGATCTCAGGGTCCTGGGATCCAAGCCCTGCATCAGGTTCCCTGCTCAGTGGGGAGTCTGCCTCTCCCTCTCCTTGTGCTCCTTCCCCCAGCTTATGCTCTCTCACTCTGTCTCTCTCTAAAAAGAAAAAAAAAAACCTATATGGTCTTTTTCAATGGTAGGTTATATGTGACTAAATGTTCATGGCTTTCCCTTGCATAGATCCTCCCAGATCACCTGCTACAGAAATGTGCCTCGGTTGTTCTCAGCATGGCAGATTTTTTTTTTCCACTGTGACTGCATTCCAGGCTCAGGAAAAACATTCATAATAGACACAGTCACTGCCCTCTGAGAACTAGTGGGGGAGACAGGCATGTATTTCAGCAATGGCCATGGGAGACATGCTCTGATAAAGGGAAACTCAGGGCACAGAAGAGGTCTCTCCATGGCTGGGGATGCTTGTGGGGGACAGGGAAGGCACCATCCCTGAGGAGGTGACCTGGGGCTGTGTTGTACTGTCCAGACATCCTAGGGGACCAGGCTGGGGAGGCACTGCTCACTTGAGGGCATCCTCAGAGTACAGCCTCAAGGGCTTTGGGCACCCCCCACCCTGCTCCCCCATCCTCCCACACACTTGGAGCAAGATGGGGGAATCTTCAGACCCCGTGGCCCTGAGGGGCTCTCCCAGGGACCGTTCAGCTGAGCCATTTATTGGATCTTTGATTCTGTGGTGACTGCTCCCATCCCCCTCACCTCCCTCTCAAAATTCCCCACCAGGCTGAGGCTTCTCAAAAAAAAAAAAAAAAAAAACTCTGGGAAACGTTTTTTCTTCTGGAGGTCAGGAATAAGCTGTCCCACAGGAAATACCAGATTCTTCAATCTGGGCTAGCCCGCCTGGGGGCCCTCCCCCAGCCCACGCACGTGGCCAGGGGTCCCAGCTTTGGACGGCAGGGAGAGCCGCCTTCTCTGCTGCGGTCCGTGCTGAGGGGCTGAGGGCCACTTCTCCTGGTGGGCTCACCACTGTCTCTGCAGTTTGTGCCCTTTGGGCTTAAGGTGGAAGGCTGTGGGGGTGGGGGGCTGGAACTGAAGGTCAGTCAGGGATTCGAGCAGAGTGTTCACTGGGAGTGGGGTGTCTGCTCACAGAGCCTTAGCCTCAGACTGAAGGGAAGTGGCAAGAGGGGGTGCGTTTCCTCTAAGCCTCAAATTCGGGGGCCAGAGGTCTTCTTAGCACCCTCCTGCCCTCCCAGATGAGTAGAAGGTTCTCTCTTGTGAGGACAGTTCCCCTCCATCCCAGATTCCTGTGCCTCACGGTCTCACTCTCATGATAGATGTCCTAAAAATCCAGCCCAAGTCCTTTCTGGTTCAGTGTCTGCAAAGTCTATCTCCTAAGGACAGTGAGCAGAGATCCCGACTCGATGCCCTCCCTGTGGAAGAATGTAGTGAGGCCTTTCCTGAGAAATAGGCTCTGTGTAAGTAGGAGGGAGGTGGTTGGTAGGACAAAGGTTTTCCTGTTTAGGACATTACCCAGGTGCCAAGAAGCAAAGGGAACCATTACGCCTCTGCTTTCCCTTTCTAGCCTTGGTGAGGTTCTCTGAATATCCTTGTATCTGTTGGTCAAGTCTGTGGATCTGCCTAATGGGGGTGAATGTACTTTTTTGAGATCGAAGGCCCTTTGAGATCATGCCCTTCTGCCCATGCTGCCCCGCATATAGGCCTGGGATGCGTACCCAAGGCCAAGGGCTTGGGCCAAGCCATTGGCTGGGGAAGTAGGAGGTGGCGGGGAGTGAGGTGGCCGAAGCCAGTGGCTCCAGGCAGTGGGATTCACGTGGCCCTGGCTCTGTCCTCTGTCTTGTGTGATGACTGCTGCCCTGACAACGGGGGCAGCTTTGGGCAAGGCGCCATGCTGTTGGCTTGTTTGTGTGTCTGAAGGCAGGAACTAGGGTGCCACTGCCCTCCTGCCTGGCCCAGCAGTCGCAGCCCTCAGCTGGCCTCTCCCACCCTCTGAGGGAAATCCCCCTAGGGGGTATCCCAGAGAAGGAGCCAGACCCCGGATGAGAGAGGTAGGGTGGGCAAGGACCAAGCCCCCGATTCCTGTGCATGTCCAGCCTGGCTCCTCCTTCCCCCAGCCAGGCCAGAAGATGTGTGCTGTGTGTGGAGAGACCCATGGGGAAAGAAAGCCAACGCCACCCCTCTGTGAGGTGACCAAAAACCCTGTCCTGAAGGGAGGCAGCCCCAAAGTGCCCCTCTCCCAGCCCAGTGCCCCTCGTTGGCCATGCTTCTCAGCTCAGATACCATTCCTGAGAAACCAGCCTCAGGACCTAGGCTATACAGACCCTTTCCTCCCAGGAGACCCTCCTACAGGTCAGTGCCTCTGCTGGACGGGGACTCCTGCCCTCCCTCGCCCACCTCTGTTCAGAACTCCCTTTTCTAAGGTGCATTCCCGCAACAATTGCTATAAGCTGCTGTTCCGTACCTGCTGCTGTTCTATCACGGGTCTCTTCCTGGCTGCTGCTCATCTCTCATGCTGACGTCACAGCGTGCAGGCTCGCGGTCCCTCTGTGCCTTCCATTGTATTGGAGGCTCTCCAAAGGTGGAGACTATTTCACCTTTCCATTATGTCTTCCAGAGAGAGCTCCCTGGGAGGTAGGAAGAGGGTACCAGGAAGGAATATATTTAGGGATCAGTTATTTTGGACCTGGGTTATCAGCAAAAAGTATCCTGACTTTGGTAGGGAGAGAGGGCTGGTTCCCACAGGACCCCTGACTTCTGGGCTTCCAGAGGCGGCCCGTGTGAATAGCCCTCCCCTGCCATGTTCCAGGGGCCAGGGCAGGTATTGGGCTTGTACTCACTCCCCTCAACCATTCTCTCTCTTCCTTCCTAGGCTCTCTGTGCTCTGTCTCCATCGAGAAGGCACTGCCCGAGGACAGAGGCTTATACAAGTGCATAGCCAAGAATGGCGCAGGCCAGGCTGAGTGCTCCTGCCAAGTCACCGTGGACGGTAGGTCGTGCCCACCCCTCACTGCCACACACAGAGTTCCACTCCTCAGCCCTTCCCTTGCCAGCCATACCTAAACAGAAATGCCTCCAAGGCTGCAGTCCCTCCCCAAGGCATTTGTTTTGTGGAGTTAAGCCATCATTTGCAAACAATGAGACAGAAAGGAAAATGGGCGCTCAGCTTGGTGGCCCTATGTGACCTTGCAGCCCTGCCCTTGGCCGACAGGAGGGGCTGCTCGCCTGGCTGTCCCCCTGTCCCCAATCCTGACCCCCACACGCAGAACCTTGCTGAGCAGGGAAGCCAGGCACGGGGCAGGAGGAGAAAAGACACACCCACAGGAAAATGACTACATACTATTTTACAAGCGGCAACAAGCAAGTGTCAGTGCCGGCAGGTCAGCCCTGCGGTGAGGACGGAGTAGCGGGAGGTCCATGTGGGGACACTTCCTTGAGGAGGTGAGTTGGGGCTGCGTCTTCGGGGAGAGGGGACAGACCCGTCTCTGTAAGAAGAAAAGGTCACCATAATACAGCAGGGGGAGAGGAGGAGACACGTGGTGGCCGAGGGCTATCAGGTCTGAGTGGACTTTCCGAGTGAGGAAAGGCTGAGGCCTGGCTGTGTTCGCGACTCTTCTTTCTCTCCTCGGTCTGAAGTTGAACATTAGAGCCTCAGAAGTAGAACCAGCCTTGGGATGATCTAGGCTACTGCCCTCATTTAAACAGTAGGAAACCAAGGCCATGGAGAAGGAAAGCACCCCCTGGTCCCCCGAGGGCCAAGCCATGGCCAGAATCCCATCTTGGGCCTTCCAATCCAGAGCCCTTTCTTATTATTTCGTTACTTGCCTGGAACTGTCTAAAAAGGTACTGTGGGGGAAATAACTTCTTGCCCTTGAAATGCCTGGTTAGTAACCATGAGTGACAAGTGAAAAACTAGTGTCCAAATAAGGCAAGTCAAAGGCCAGCTTTGTTGTTCTTCTGCCTTCTGAATATAATCACTTGGGTTATGAAGTCCTGTCCCATTTCACTGCCATTCCCCAAGATGTGGAACCTGGGTCCCCATTCTTGGCTTGATAATCTGATTCCCTGCTCATAAAAACTGAGATCTGTGATATATTAGGAATGGCAGAAAAGAAAAAAGAGTATTTATTTATTTATTTATTTATTTATGAAAAAAGAGCCTTGAAAAGAGACATTTAAAAAAAATACACACCGTGGCAAAACACATTCAGTTGTCCCTCGCCAGCAGTAAGCTGAAATGGTAGAGGATTGTGGGCGTCCCTCTGGAGTTCTGTGAATGCGTCATGAGGGCTCTGAGTCTCAGGAGCAGATTTGATAAGTCAGTGTATGGTCTGTTCAGAGTGGGACTCGAAACACGTGTTTTGAGGCTTTAGGTAGGGACTGCTGCTATTGGATATTCCCCTGTGTGACCTGGCTATCACCCACCCAGGTCAGATTCCTGCTTCTTTCTAGACAGGTGCTGCAGTTAGAGGGAAAAAAGTGTTTCTGGGAACTTGACCCCGAAAGCCTATTTCTAGCAGCCCACACTTGGGACGCATGCTGGGTCCAAGCAACCTAGAAGGAAGCGCAGACTGCTCATGAGGGCATCTGCTTTTGGAACTCCTGGACTCCTCAGGTCCTATTTACGTGGCTAGCTGGAGGGAGGATAGTAATTCATTCTCCTTATCTGCAAAATGTCAGCACCTTTTTGAGAAACAGCAAATGTTTTATTTTTAAAACAAAACTTCGTTTTCAAAATAAAGTTTTCTTTTTCCCTATAGAATACATTTGGTTTTTTTTTTTTTTTTTAAAGGTTTGCAACTTATGGGACTTTTTTTGGCCCTAAGTTGGTCTCCTCCTTCCAGATTTCCTTGTACTCTCGCTAATCTTGATCATCATTATTTATCTCTAGTTTGGCCTAGGGCTGCAGACTAGGAGCTGGGTCTCAGGAGAAGAGCTAGCAAAGGGATTGGAGGGAGACCAGCTGAGATAACAGGACTAACTCTTGGTTTTGTTTTTCAAAGGGAAAAAGGGCAGCCCCCTTCACACCCACTCTTCTCCCTGTTGCTAGACTTGGAGATATATTAGTGTCCTCCAAGCGGGTGGCCTTCTTGCCAGGCAAGTTTTATTTCCCTATCATGAGCCACCTCTAGACAAAGGACTGCAGTTTCCCTAACTGTCCCCCTGCCACTTCGCAGCACCTTTTCCCCTCCTGGGCTCCCCCACTCAGCCGAACTGGTTTCCTGTCCTTCCTCCATCCCCTATCCTCCCAGCTCTCCCCACTCCCCAGGGCCATCCTGGAGAGTCCGTGCACCCTTTGAAATGATATGCAGAATGTTGTGTGTTTGTGGATTAGAGCATTTTTCTGAAGAGAAAGCCCATAGTTTTAAATCAAATTCTAGTTAAAGTGCATGGAAGAACTGCTTGCCCTACGAAGTAACCACGACTGAGTTTGCAAGTTTGTTCATGCTGTAGGGTCTCCCTGTCTCTCTCCAACTCCAGCTGCCTACTCAGCTTCTGGATAGGACTGCATCCCTCCCGAGGGGCAGTGAGGTCCCTCTCCACCAGGGGTGGGGACTGTAGCTCATACCGACGTCAGGCTGGCCCTGCCCCCTGACAGTCAGGAGCTATCTCTCGCTCAGCCTGTGCCAAACACCATTAAGACTACATCTGTGGCCAATACAGTGATACATTTCAGGGCCTCATAAAAGTGACTTGGGCTCATTGGCCAAAGTATTAGCCATACTTCTGTTTTTCTCACTGATAGTAAAGACAGAGAGAGGTAGCCTTTATAATTCAGCACATCTGGCTATTTTAATCATGCTGTGTGGGTCTTTTCCCTGAGAAAAAGGGTGCTGTTTTGCACTTTCTGAATTCTGGTCACATCCCTGTTCCTTCCAAGTGCAGCAGAAGGCAAGTGTCAACTTATACCCCAAAAAGCACCTGAAGCCTGGAGTGGGTAAGGACTTGCCAGAAAACTCACCGCGGGTGACAAGAGCTGACCTTCCAGGTTTGCTTGGCCAGAGGCTTTGTGCATTTATACAACAGTTGGGCAGGGTATCTCTCAGTGGGAAAACTGAGGCTCGGCGAGGGTCACGCAGACAGTTCACAGGAGAGTCTCTGGGTGTCTCTGATCCCAAAGCCCATACCCTTGCAGCCACCATGTGCAGGGAGTTAGAACATGAATTGCCTTGGCACGATTCACACCTGGGTGTGTCTGGTTCTGAAGCCTACCCTGTCCACGACCTGGTATGACCTCTCTGTCCAGTGAATAACATGTCAGTGTCCACTCTCTTTGACATCCGGGTCTCCCTTAGTAACAGCCCTTCCTGCTGGAAAGTCCCTCCATACTTCCTTGCAGCCCTGCCCTTGGCCGACAGGAGGGGCTGCTTGCCTGGTTGTCCCCCCTGTCCCCAGTCCTGACCCCCACATGTAGAACCTGGCCTGAGTGACCCATTCCCTCTCATTCAGACCCAGGTGAGAGGTGGGGAAACAAAACTCTTCATAGGCCAAAATCCCAAAACAGGGCAGCTTAGGCTACCCTTCCCCAACCACCCTGGCTGAGGGCATCTGGTCTCAGCTACTGGTGAGATCAAGAGGTTTGTGACCAGGGAGGGTCACACATATGTGTGGTAGGAGGTGACATTCTAGTGGGCACATCCCCGCTGTCATTCATCCCAGTGCCAGGCAGCACTTTGGGGGCTGGGTTAGAAGCGGTGAACAAAAAGGAAGTTCCTGTTTTTGGGGACTTCACATTCTAGTGAGGAAGAGACGGTAATACAGATGAACAGAGCGATCATATAATCTTGGGCAGTAGCAGGTGCTATGAAGGAAGAGAAGCAGGGTGTGGGGAAGGGAATGTTACTGTCAGAGAGGATGGTTGGGAGGCCTCTCTGAAGAAGTGACGGTGGGACAGAGGCCTGAAGGAAGTGAGAAGAAGTCTGGAAGGAAGAAGAAAGAGGGAAGGGTGAGAGTAAAGCTCTGAGTGGAGACTGTGCCTGATGCAGTCCCAGCAGTAGGAAGGCCAGGGGGGCTGAGCCATGAGCCAGGGGCCGAGAGGCGGGAAGTGAGACGAGGACCAGCAACCACATCTGCAAGGCCGTAGGCTGTGACAGGGAGACCAGACTTTATTCTACGTGTGGGCCAACTCTGGGCATTGAGAAGGATCACTGGGGTGACCACAGTGGCCAGACCCAGGATGGGTAGGAGGGAGAGCAGGGAGACCAGCTGGGTGTTGCTGTGATGGCCCAGGCAGGAGCTGATGTCAGCTCAGCTCCATGCAACAGGTGGGAAGTGATCAGATTCAGAATCTGTTCTCAAGATAGAGCTGATAGGATTTGCTCCTGAATTGGAAATGGAGAGAGAGGAAGGGAAGTCAGAGGTGACTTGGTTTTTATGGGGGAGCACAGATCAACAGTGGTACTACTTTCCGGATGGGCATACGAGGGCAGGGGACAAACAAGAATTTTGTACCTGTGAAGTTGAAGGTGTCCATCAGACATCCAGGTGGGCATGTCACATAGGCAGGCATTTAGATGAACCTGGAGTTGAGTAAGGAGGTCAGGGTTGGAGGCAGGATATGGGGAGCCATCCACGTAAGAGGCCACTGAATGTCCGGGGATTGAATGAGGTCCCTAGGGTGGATGTGGGTGGAGGGGACAGGAGGAGAAAGAGGGCAGGACAGAGGTCTGCAGAGGAGACCAAGAAGGAATGGCCACGGTGGGACAGGAAGACGTCCCGGCGAGAGGGGTGTCCCCGAAGCCAAACGGTGGCCACTTCAATAAGAAAGGAATGATGGGATCAGTGTGTCAGATGCGGCTGCCAAGTAGGATAAGGTGAGCCTGAGCACTGGCCATTGGGTTTGGTGATTCATAACTGTGACGGGGGGGTTTGCGGGGTGATAGTAAAAAGGCCTGAATCAAGGCGTGTGGGGACCGAGTGGCCTGCTGGAGTCCATGCAGCTAATAACTAGCTGGCTGGGCATTTAAACGCAAGCCTTGGTGCCTTGCTCCACGCTTCCTGCGCCCATGGCCATCGGGCGCCTCCGACTGGGACCGAGTGGATTTCGACGCACCCTTCTTTCATTGGCCTGGGTCCTGCCGTGGTGATAAGTCTGCTCCCACTTTCACATCTGTCCTTCCGGTCATCGTAGGCAGCTAACACACTAGATTGAACTAAATAAAATTGCTGTTCCGGGAGGCCAAAGACACTCGAATATCGGCAGATATACGGTTCAACCTGAAGCAAGCGGATAAAGCACGTAGCATCGTGCCAGGCACCAACTGCGTAACCCGGTAAATGCCCGCTGTTACCGTACGGCTCATTCACTCTGTCGGGCTGGGATTCCTGTTTTCCTGGTGAAGGTCAGGCTCAAAAAAGGGCAGGGAACTTGCCCAAGGACTCACAGGCCCCAGACAGCAGAGCCAGAAAGGAGCTTGTCTCCTGCCTGGAGGGCCCTCTCTTCCCATGATGCCAGCTCGCTGCCTGCCCTCAGGCAGAGAAAGAAGCCAGCCCTGCCCCCTCGTGGAGCTCCTGGAAGCTTGGACCCGCTCCTAGAAGCCTCCCAACACCTCGTTCCCCCTGCCTTAGGCTTATATCTCAGGGAACTGACCTCTTGGGGAAGATAGAAGCAACACTGCTGCCCTGAAGGGCTGGGTCCAGAGCTAGCCCAGGAGTAGAAGGGGTGAGGTGTTGCCCATATAAGGACACGTTTTCCATTCCATGTAGAGGCCCCCCACCTCTCCATACTGCCATCTTCCTCCCCCATTTGTCTTTGGGGGGCACAGCCAGGCCAGCAGTGGACTCCAGCCCTGGGGCCCAGATCTAGAAATGGAGTTCAGTTTCATCACCAACTGATTAAAATAGAAAATACAAGCTGCGCTTAGACTTGTATTACTATTATTTTTATCCCCTGGGCATCCGTGCAAGCACAAAGCTGGTTCTGATTAAGCACACGGTCCTTCCAGCCCACTCCTCGCTGCCGTTCTCACGGAGGGCGAGTGGCTTGTGGTGTGTGCACAGCCCCATGGGGCAGGAGGACTGCCGAGGGAAAAGGGGGCCAGTCCCACCCCTGGTGGGGGGGCTCCAACTCTGGGGGTGTGCCTGGTTTGAAAGGGAAACTTGAGCCCCTTTGCTCATGGTCAGATGGAAAGATAAAGTGCACAGAACTTCTAAAAACAAAGCTCAAAGTACATGACAGGGTAGTGTACTCACACGTCAGTGTCGAGCCGGCAGTGGGAAGCTGAGGACAGACGCAGAGGCGGGAAACATGCAACGTACTGGTGGGGGCTGGGCAGGCAGGGCTTCTTGAAGGTGGAGAGTTTGAAAGCAGAGTCAGAGGGAGGGAAGGAAACGTGGTAAACAGGAGGGAGGAATTAGTAGGCGAATGAGCATTTTTCTCCTTTCCCGAGCACAAATACACTCCCTCCTTTGAGACTTTCAACACTGTGCAGTAGAGAAAATGAGTGTCGTCGCCTTTGTACAGATGTGGAAATAGAGACCCAGAGCGGTTGAAATGATTTGCTCGTGATCCTGAGATTGCTGGTGACAAAGCCAAAACTAGAACCCTCCTCTCTGGGTCTGTACTCTAAGGATACTTAGAAGCTAAGGCCAACACAACGCCGCGAGGAGAGAAGGGATCTCAGTCCCTATGTCCCTTCTTTAGGGACCCAGGTGCACTAAGCCTCTCATCCTTTGCTGGCTTTATGTCTCAAGTTATTCATCAGTTAAAACAACAACAACAACCCTGATCCTTCTTTATCTCCCTCCTGTGAGGTCCCAGAACTCACCAGAAGAAAGATAGGCAAAGAGAGTTTTCAAGCTGAGGAGCCCAGAACTCTCCGTACACACTTGGCTTTCTCCTCCTTTTCCTTAAAAAAGGGGAAAACAAACACATTTGGGGGTGCAGCTTCCTATAAACTGTGATTGCTTCCTGTCAGGTCTTGAAGGGAGGGCCCTAAAAAAGGGAACCGTAGACTCACCCCATGCCCTGGTGTATGGCACCCTAATGCCCAGGCACCAAGGGGAGTGCTGGTCGGCGTTCCTGTCTCTTAGACTGGTCCCTGAGACCCTCCCTGGGCTCCCCTGCCACCTCTAGACACACAGGCACATACACACACGTGTACGCACACATATACACATATGTACACACACACAGCCTGAGGAGAGAGACGAGGAGTGACAGATTGAATCCATCTGTGGAACTTCTAGATCTTATTGATACCCAGGCCCCTAACTAGACCAATTAAACCAGGATCTGGGCAGTGAGGTACCTAGGTCCAGGTGCTGCTAATGGGCAGCCCATATGAGAGCCACAGAGGTTGACAAACATGTACTGAGGATTTTTCTGTAGCTGAGAATGGCCGTTAGGCCTGGGGAAAACACCCAGCGTGAGGAAGTGAAATCATCCCCTCCCCGCGGGACTTTCTGCTCCTCCATCCATATGCACATGGAACCTGGTGTATGTGCGGCCCGCTGAAGAGACCGGACGCAGGCAGAGTCAGCTACGGAAGGCAGGACCCCTGACTCACCGTCTGGGGTTCCTTTTGCTCTAACAGAAGGACAGTGAGGAGTGGAGGCAGGGAAGGGGGCCAGGTTGTCAAGTGCTGCTTAAAAGGACTTCTTCCAACTGTGTTCCCTCAGGACCATTCCCTGTCATACGCTGCTAGGGAGCTCTTCCTGAGGACTACACATCACCATTTCTGTAGTGACATGGGTACCGCTTTTGGCTGACTTCCGTAGGAGATTGCCCCCACAGCCCTGGAGGCCCATGTGCCTGGGGCTGCTGGTGAGCCTGGACGGTGCCTGCACCAGGCCTCTGTCCCTGGATTTCCCAGCTATAACCGAGAGTGGGCAGGCTTTCAGTTGGGAAGGAAGCTTGACTCTTTGTGGGGGGATTTTCATGGGCAGATTCACCTTCGGAAGCAGAGAAGAGCCGCAAATGCCATCTAGAAGGAACAGTGCGTCCAGATGGAGCATCGGGAGTCCATGTGCTGGGGAAGGGTTCATCCCCAGGCCCTAGTTCTGTGCAACCTGTGTCCACCCCACAAAGCCCCAGGAGCCAGCCTGGGAGAGGGCACGTGTTAGCAGCTAGGACTGCCCCATCTAGGAGGCAGGATAGCAAGATGGCCCTTCCTCCCCAGCCAAGCCACAGGAATGCAGCCCGAGAAAGTCCCAGCCCCCTCCTTCCTCCCTCTGAGCTTCCTCTCTTCAGCAGCAGGAAAGGGAATGGCAGGAAGGGGCTCTGAGGGGGAGGCTCCCTCCCAGCACATCCCTGAAGAGAGCTCCTTGTGGGGAAAATGTTCCTGGGGAAAATGCTGGAGCATAGTGATAGCTGTTTAAGCAGATGCTTCTTATCCAAGTTCCTGGGTGGTTTCCCTGAAACATCCTGAAGTCCAGTCTCCTCGGGGCCCAGTAAGGCCTTTTATGCCCAGCCCAGCCCAGCGCAATGTTATTCTTCTGCCCCAACAGGGGAGTTTCCCCTGGCCTTGTCCACACTCGTCATTAACGTGGAAGAGGGAATGTGGGGGAGAGGCCTGAGGAATTGTACACTCGCCCATGTCCCATTTCAGGTCTACCCAGAAGGCTGTGCAGGGTTTCATGGGGTCTACTTTGAGGAGGGGTGCAGAAGCTCCCATAATGGGTCCAAGGCTCCGTCCAGGGGCCGGGGGAGGCATGCCAGCTGCCCGCTCCGAGGCTTTCGTCGGCTCTGGAGGTCTGTCAGTGGCCATGTGTAGAAGGGGCAGGCCCCTTCCAGGCCATGAGCCAACGGCATGGGCCCTGTGCCCTCCTTCTGCATGAGAGACCTCTCTCTACAGAGCGGCTTTGGGAAGTGCAGAGTGGTTAGCCCTGCTGAGTGAAGGCCCAGGGAAGGGAAAAGAGGGGAGAGAGGTAAGCAGAGGGCGCCAACTCTCCTCCAGCCCTGCCGGTGATGTGACTTGTGGTGGCACGTGCCTGCCATAGAGGGGAACGTGTTCCCTAGCTCCCAGGATAGCCTGTCCATCCATCTTGCCGCGGCGACTGTGCTCTCTCCCCCTGATTTATGAGGCGCAGCGGAGTGGACGCTCCTTCTTTGGCGCTTCTGTGGAGGAAGGTGCCCAGTGGCAGGCGCCGTCTGCCCAGCAGGCACGGAGGGCCCCCAGAGTGGAATGGAGAGCAGGGCGGGGGGGTTCTAATTTTGGTCAGGGGGGATTTTTTATTGAGATGCCTCCTCGGCTCATTTCCTTGGGCAGCAGCCAGCTCATGTTTGTGGTTACCTGTTCTGTTCCAGATGCTGCCACCAAGGAGAATGCCAAGGCCCCGGAGATGAGAGCCCGGAGGCCCAAGAGCTCTCTTCCCCCCGTGCTAGGAACGGAGAGTAAGTACTTGCTCAGCTCTTCTAGACAACCCCAGCACTGAGGGCCAGCGTCAGAGCCCCAGCCTCCTTGGCTGCACCCCGGCGAGCCCCGTGAAGTGCCGGTGCCCGGGCCAGCGGCCGTTCGGCCCTGCCCACCTCTCCCAGCCTCCGCACATCCGCGTCCACTCGCCACCTCCCTCAGGCCCTCAGTACTTCTTACCAGACTCCTTCTCCCGAGTCCTCCCAGGTGAGTCTTTCCTGCCGGGTAGACCTTTCCAGGATGTGGCTCTGACCTTACCACTCCTGGCTGCAGTCCCTACAAGTGAGCCTCACACACGTCGCCACCCCGGCACACCTGCCACACTTGTGCACGCACATTCGGACACAGGCCCGGCCTTTCTTTCCGCCCCCAGCTCCTCACTCCTGTCTTATACTCAAGCCAGACCGGGCTCCTCAGTGTGCCCTAGAAGTCCCGTGTCCCTTCCATTGTGCCTCAGCTCTGGGAGCACCTCTGTACGTGAGACGTGTCTTTTGTGGGACAGACTCCCCCCGAGCAGCCACCTCATTACTTTCAAAGTAACCCTTCCCTCCTGCGCACTCCCAGAGCACTCAGCAGCGCCCTGCTGCCCTCTCTCCTGCCCCGTGTCTGGTGATGTGTCTGGGGCTCACTCCCCTCCACCACTGTAAGTGCCCTGAGGGCTGCTGCGGGGTGTTCCTGGATGCCGTTCCTTGCTCATGACGGGACCTTATGGAGGCTCCTAGAATCAAATAACCTAGAATCAGGGAAGGAGCTTCTCCAGTGATTCTACAGGACTGTGTCCCTCTTCCTGGGTCTCACCTGGAGGACGAGGGCCCACTGATCTATGAAGCACAGCACCCAGGGTCCACAAAAATATCACAGTCTCTTCTAGAATTAGAAGAAAAAATAAACTTTTAGGTCAAAGAAAAATGTTTTAATTCGTAGCATTAATATATTTATACCAGTGCAGTTGTAAAATATAATTTGTGTGTGTGTACGTACATATATATATATATATATATATGTACGTACACACACACACATATATCAATTTTTTTCTTCTTTTTTAAGTGGAGGAAGGGGTTCATGAAGGCAAAGGTCCGCAGAGGCCACAAAAGTCATAGTGAGGCCCTGGCTTCCCCTACTGATTAATTATTGGTCTCATTTTATTAAGACTCTGCTTCGAAACCCCAGTTTTAATAGAGGGTATGGAGTGGCTTAAGCATCCCACACACACTCTGTTTAAAAAAAAAAAAAAGACAATCTCTTAATTACCTATACTAATAGGGCAAAGTGATTGAGCTTCATTAATTCAAAGGCTGAGTCTCTTTCTCTGTTAACAAGGCAGAGTTCTGTGACTTAGTTTTATTCTCTTCTTTTCAAAGCTACATATTTACCTTCCTAACGATGAGCTTGGGTTCCTTGAGCACGCACCAGCCAGCTGTCAGGGGGTGCTCAGCCTTCAGTATGTGGGGTAGCCAAACTGGAACCTATAATGTCTAATGGATATTTAACCAAAGTGGGGAGCTCAGATGGTCAGGAGTGGACATTTAATAAGTTGCTGGAAATGCATAAATAATTGTAAGAAAAAGCTAGTAAGAATGGGTTGGTGATTTTCTTTTCCAAGAGGATTACTTGGGCCTTGCTCTATTCGTTACGAGAAAATGGGATCTTAGAAGAGCCCCCGGTGCTTGTGACTTAGGGGTCTGAACCCGTCCTTCCCTTCTCCTGGGCACAGCAGTGGGAGCGCATGGAGTAGATGGCACATGTCATCAGGCAGCCTCCTGTCCTCAGCTCCGGCACATCCATTCGAAGCAGATCCTAGGGGAGTGAGGTGTCGGGTCAAGGGGAGAGCTGAAAGGAGAAAACGGGCTGGAGACGGGGAGCAGCCCCGAGAGTTGGGCCTTTGTGCTGGATGAAGGAAGGCTGTGGGGAAGCAATCAGGTTGTCATCCTCCAATTCCAGGATGGGGGCTCTACCCCGGGGAGCTTTTGAAACCGCTGCTGCTGGGGCACCCCAGCTCAGTTAAATCAGAATCTCTGGGGTAGGATCCAGGCTTCAGAATGTGTTCCAGTTCCTGGGCCGTTCTGGCGTGTGGGTGTGGTCAGTCAGGCCGGAAGCACGGCGGGCCTGCACTGTTGGGCTTGTGAAGCAGAGGGCATCTCCTTTACTGCCTCTGTTAAGTGTGGCACTGCCTTGGGGCCCGTCATGCCCGGTCCTCAGGCTATCTCTGGCACCAGCCCACAATCTCTGCTCTTTAGGGAGGGAGCAAGATGCTGGAAGCAGAGCTGGCAGACAAGGTTCTGACCCTTCTAGAGGGAGTGGGGAGTGGGGCTCAGTCAGTGGCACTGCTCAGGGGATGGGGCAGGACTGGTGGAAAGTGTTTGTCTTCCTTTCCGTAGCAAAGAAACACATTCGTGACTGGATTAACGCCAGAAGACACTGCTTGTCTGTGGAAGGGGAATTTTCCTCTAGCCTTTGTGTTGCAGTTAAGTCAGGACAGGCATCTTACCTCCCGAAGGAATGGAAAAATGTGTCTCCATGTACAGTAATGACCACCTTGAATGGTCCGTCCGCCCGGCCTCTCATCACCCCACCCATCACCCCCTGGCCACTGAGAGCTTTAGCAGGGTGGTTCTGGTGGCCCCTCCGCCTGCTTACACACCTGTGCTCAGAAACCTGTCGAGTTCTCTGGATGCTTCTAGAATACCATGGAACTTCCTTCCCGAAGGCTCCTGAGAAGACAGCTACTCAGAGATAGGAAATCAAGGAGGTGTCTTTTAGACCTGTACCTCCAATTCTGTTCTCAGTTTTTGGGATAATTTGTGGTATTTATTAATTACATACATTAAATATGCATGCGTTCTTCTTTAAACATGCTAAAAAGTATAGAGATGTTCCAAGTACAACATGAAAGCCCTCTTTCATCTACCCCCAGTTCTACTCACCTCCTCAATTACATTCACAATGGTTTTTTCCGAGCATTTACATATACAGATGTAAATACATCTGCATTGCGGACATCTCTGCAGCTTGCCTTCCTCTCTTGGCAGAGCCGTGCCCCGTCCCAGACGTCTCTGATCCCATGAGGAAGCCCAGATTCTCTTGTCCCCCAGTGCCCCGGCTGTCTATGTGTGTTCATTTTTCTCAACGGCTGGGAAGTACCTAGTCTAACTAGGAAATCCATCTCTCCTGCCAGTAACTGAGGGAAGGCCAAGTGTTTTTCTTGTCAAACAGATCATAGCCAGATCCCTCCCCACATGACCTCCCCACCCTCAGCTGTGTTGCTCAGTCCTGTGCGCGAGCTGTCAGGTGTGAGGGTAGATGGCACACGTCCATGCAGTGGCCTGGGAGCCCCTAGGAGTCCTGCTGAGGACCGTGAGGGGAAAGCCAAGTCCATCGGCCACCCGAGGCAGCAGGATGGGTGGAAACAGACAGAAGTACAAGCTAGAGTGCCAGACACCAAGTCACAAGTCCAGTCCAGTGGCAGTTTGCAGTGATTTGGGATGAGGGGAACTCTGGGCTGGGTTCGGAAGGAGAGGGACAGGTGGTGTGGTTGAAGTGGAATGGTAACATTGCTGGAATGCTGGAGGGAGAAACTACACAGATGCCAGAAGGAATGTTGTAAGCTCCCCTCCCCCCACCGACTCAGGTGTTCCCTTAGCGCCTTCCCAGCCCCATGCAGCAGGCATCATGTCAGGTGCTTGGGCTCTGTCACTTCAGGCAGGTCTCACTCAGCTGAGCTATAAGTAGTTGTGCCCATTTTACACATGAGCAAAATTGAGCCTTAGAGAACTAAACTGTCCTGCCTAGGTCTGATGGCTGGTAAGATCTGGAAGTGTGAGCCCTACCCTCATCCACGTTCCTGTTGCAGCACCCGTGCCCTGCCGGTCTCAGAGGCATACTTTGTGCTGTCTACACATGCCTGGGCAGTTCTTCCCCCCAGCCCGTGAGGGGCAGGGGTCTGCTGCCATGGGAGCTGAGGGGACGAGGAGGGCGACCCCTGCCATGCTTGCCGGGATCCTCAGACCTGTCAGGGAGTTTGTCGCAAGCCTCCCAAGAGGAATTTTTTTTATGACTTTATTTTGATATAATTTCAAATTTACAGAGAAGTTCAGGAATAGTGCAAGGAGCTCTTACATACCCATTACTTAGGTCCACCAATTATTTACATTTTGTTCCATTATGCTAGCATTACTGTGTATGTATTCATATAAATTTATTCACCATTCATCAGATATTCATACAGGGATAGGTCCACTATGTGTATATTCCTATATACTCACCATGCCTCATGTAGATTAGATGCACATATACCCTTTATGGATAAATTAGAGACATCATGCCCTTGACCTCCAGATACGGCATTGTGTATCTCCTAAGAACATAACCATAATGCAGTTATTAAAATCAGGACATTTAACATTAAACCCATACTCCTATTCAATGCACGGTCAATTCAGTTTTTGTCAGTTGTCCTGATACCCTTTTAATGCTACTTTTCACCCTTCAACGGGAATTTACTGTCAGCACTCCTGGATCACTCTATCCACTCCTCCAGTCTGGAGTTGTTGTCCCCTACCTTTGTAGAAAGAACAAGAAAGAAGTGCACAGGCCCAGGGGAGAAGCATCCGAGACTCTGCTGGCGTTGCGTAGGCACGGGGAGGTGGCAGCATCCTCACTGGTCCTCCAGATGCCCCATTACTGTGCCTGGTTTTGGGGCAGTGCTCAGGCACAAGACATAGCCAGAAAAGCCACCAGGCTAGAAAACAAGGGACAAAAGTCTTGGTTCTGCCTCTGAACATGTGGCTTTGGTCAAAGCCATTTGTCTCTGGGCCTGTCAGATGGGGACTATCTCCAACTGAACTGAGCCCAGGCTTTTCCAGCTCTGACATCAGTCCATTCAGTGAAATGCTTTTTTTTTTTTTGCTTGCTTTTTTTTTTTTTTTTTGAGTGACACAGTTCAGGTGAGGTCAGCTAACTCCCCTTCATATCAGCCAATATGCGATGGGTTGAAGCTACAGCAAGCATGGCTTGTGTTACCCAGTAGCGGAAATATCCTGATGGGAAGGAGGCTTTAAGCAGAAGGTCCAGGTCTCAGGTATACCAGCTGGAGGGGACCCGCGTGGAGTTTTGTGTGAGGGAGGCATTGATGGGGCTTCAGAGCTGGTTTCAGAGAACATAGATGACGCAGTGCCAGGTGGTAACAGACTCAGCACTCAGGGATTCCTCCTGTCAGTCTGTAGAGCTGATGGTCTTTCAGAAAAGAGATGAATGAGCATAGGGCACTTTTATAACTTGAGGACAGATGCTAGGGCCTGTTCATTTCTGAAATGTCCATGCCTAGCCTGAGGTAGGGATATAATAAGCATTTGATTTTTCAGAGAGATTCATGAGTTGCCATGCTTTAAGTGTCCCTGCCTCTTCTGCACTGCTGGGATTTGGGGATGATGCAGACAGAACACCCCTTTGTATTCCGTGCCTGGCACTGGCCTGACCTTGGTCACTTTGGCTGCAGTGACCACAATGAATCATCCCAGATGATGCTTTTAGATACCTTTTCCTTGGCCTCCTGAATGTGTCTCTCTGAAACCAAAAGTCAGGTCAACTTGAAAGCATCTTTGGATGTCTGAAGTAATGTGCAGTTTTCCTGAAAGATTCCCTCAGTATCACATCTTGCTTTTAAATATTCCCTTGAAGTCATGGGGAATGTTAAGTCACGATAGGATTCAAAGGAAGGAAATGCTAGACAGGTTGAGATTTGGCATCAGGAGTTGCCTGACACTGGAATTCTGGAAGAAAAACTGGGGTATTTCCACAAAGGCCTTTGAAAGCTGGCACCAGCTGCCAGGGTCTCTCTACCAAGGTATTGCTCCGTGAGGAGGGATAGTGCCTAACATCACCCCCCACCCTGCCATGCATGTGACCCTGTGACTATCCCCCCCCCCCACCAGCTCCTTTCCCAGTCTTCCCCCGTCTCCCATGATCCCATGAAGTGGGAGGATGGGTCCTCCCCAGGGAGGACGCTGGCGCTGCTGTCCTGGCTGTGCCGGGTGCCTCTTGCACAACCATCCTGGCGTTCTGTGTCCTGGGGGCTGGGGGGTGAGTGTTTGCAATAACAAGAAGAGCAGCGTTCCTCTGGAATTTTCTTATGTGACAGCCTTTGCTATGAGGGGATGTGTTTGGGAGATTTCCCCAGGGATGTTAATTCTGGGGAAATGACCAGTAATCCTCCATAGACGGTCTCTCTATAAGGACATCCTGGAAGGAGCCGGCATGTGCCAGCGGTGGGGAAGTGTTGGGGGTTGTCTCAGCGCCTGTGTCTGCCCAAGTGCGGGGCAGTGGGATTCGGCCTTCCCTCCTCGGGTCCCCACAGCCACCCTCCTTCCCCGACACAGCCCTGTGTGTGAGTGCGCCCTCCACACTTCACCCAGCCTGACTCACCTTCAGAAGCCTGTGGTAGAAAGTTAATGCTGATTTTGGGAATTGCGAAGGGTTTGATGTCTATTTTTAGCTAACTACCTAAAAAGGGAAATGTCCCCAGAGAAGCAGACATCCAGGGACCTCCGTATACCCAAGGCTGTTGGTGCCACCTCCCTAATTCTCCTTTGCTTTCCATCGTCTCAGACCCTTTTGACACTGGGAGACCCCCCTTCAGGCTCTGTAAATATCTCCCAGGTGCTTGCCCAGGTCTTCTGCCCTGCTGATTCATGGCAGAGGTACTCCTGTGCCTTCAGACTGAGGAGTCTGGAAACTTCTGTGGACGTTGACCTCCTCCCCCACGCTGGGGCAGAAGGAAGGCTCACCAGGCCAGGAGTCAATTAGGGCTTGGGCAGGCCAGGGCAGAAGCAATCTATGGGTTGCTCAGATAGTCAGGAGACCCGCCTCCCCAGCCTTGCCCCCCGGTTTCCCAGCAGGCCTCCAAGCTCAGGCTTTGATTCATGATGTTTTCACTGGGCTGCTTCACCTCTTCCAGCCTCAGTCTCATCTTTAGAGTGGAAGGCTCAGCACCCAACAGCTTTGATCTAGTTGGTGACAGAGCAAGGAGGCAGCTTCTTTTCATGGGACGTTGCACAGGGACTCAAGCTCCAAGGCTTTATCTCCCAGGATCAGGGTTGTAGGACTGGGGTGGAGTGTTCTAGGGAACTCCCAGGTTAACAGAGATCCCCAGGGGCTCCACTCCTTCCTTTAATAGCTTTCCAAGCATGTGCCAGGAGCCATGCTAGGCACTGGCGGTACAAAAGGTGAACAAAATTGGCCCTGTTCCTGTCCCCAGGAAGCTTGCTGTGCTGTATGCATGTTGGCCGTGGGCTTCTGCAGTTGTGATGCCTCTGATGAGTGCTGACATACGCCCTTGAAGGGCCATCGAGCCCAGCCTGGCAGTAGTGATGTGTGAGCTGGGGGCTGCTGGAAGAAGGTACCAGAGTTGGCAAAGAGCTGAAGGCAAAAGTCTGGAACTACAGAAACAGAAAGGCATTGGGTGTGGGGGATTGAGGGTGAGGCACGGCCCAGCAGCATCAGCATGCCCCAGACAGCCAGGAACTGTGTTTCTAGCAAATTTCCCAGCTGCTCCTAATGCACACTCAATTTGGAAAACCACAGACATTGAGCATCGAGGGCCTGGGTGACCATGTTCCCCAAGAGGGAAGAATAAGAAAGAAGATGGGATGAGAGCTGGGACGAATCTTGAAGGTCCCTGTGAGATGAGTTGGACTCGATCCTCAGGGGCAGTGGCTGGCATTGGAGAGGTTTAAACAATGAACCGATGGCCTCAGAATGATGGCTGTATTAGAGCAGGGCCAGGGGCCCAGAGGCCAAAGAGGTTGGAACTAGAATAGTGACAGTGGGGATGTGGAAAGTGGCAGACCAAGGAGGTATTGGATGGAATTGACCGATGTTAGTGACAGGAGATAGAAGGGAGGGGCCTTGGGAAGGGCAAGCAGCAAGTTTGGGGAAAAGATCCTGGATTTGCTTTTGGACATGTTGGGCTTGCAAGGGAGGGGACGGTCAGGTAGTGGGATGTATAGGTGAGGTGAGGAGAGAGGTCTTGGCTCCAGGTAAAATGAGGCCAGCACAGAGAGGGATAAAAAGAGGATCTCTGAGAGCAGCAGTAAGCAAAGTACCCCAAGGGCATCAGCATTTGGGGAGCAGTGCTAGGCCAGGAGGGGTTGCTGCCTGGGACTGACCAGCTGTGAGAGGGGACTGAGCTCCTCCTCAGAGGGACGGAACAAGGGGCAGGCAGTGGGAGGATGTTAGCTGCTAGCCTGACCATGTGGCCGATAGCTGCCATGGGATTTGCAAAGATGGTTGGATTTTGTTTTCCTTCTAGGATATTCCTCTCCCACAATGGCTGGTACAAAAGTGTAAGGTGTTGGAGAAGGGAATGAGAGACACAGGGCTGACATTAATAATAAGATAATAAGACAGGTGAATGCAGAGGAGAGGAAACTAGTTAGTAACCCAAGGAGAGCTGAGAGTTTAAGCATCTGGACCAGCAAGAGTGTTACCTGGACTGAGGACTCGCACTGGGAGAAGGAGCTCCAGGAGCAGCAGGAATGCTATCTTGTAGGTACAGAGCTCAGCTGACACAGCGTGGCTTACGAATAGGTGAAGGAATGAACAGAGAAGTCCCCTGGGAATCCATCTGGGGAAGAGGGGTGACTGGGGGAAGTAGGAGGCTGGTATTAGAGCATGCAGTCTGTACTATACCTTCTTCACGACATAGCTTAATGCTTTTCAACAAATACTCCTTCTCCCCTTCACATTTTGTGAGTGAGGGAACTAAAGCTCTGAGAGGCTAAGTGACATGCTTTACGTCACACAGCTCAGGGAGCAACAGCAGTATCTAAACCCAAGCCCAGCTCCAGAGCCCATGCCCACTGCCTTCCTGCAAGGGGACAGAGAAGAGTCTCGAGGGCCTGGATTTGGGAAGTGAGCTGGAGTAGACGCAACAGGGAGAAAGCAGCCCCACACATGGCATCAGGGGGCTCAGGTCCTCTTTCTACCTTGGCCACATCTGGTTTTAGGAGCCTGACGAATCACCTAGGAATCTATCTCCTTTTTCATGACCTGGAAACAGTGTGAGGTGCCCTGCTGGTGTTTGGTTGGGCAAAGACCCCAATGGGAAAAAGGACAATGAGATCATGGGTTAGACACTGCATGCCCTGAGTCCAGCTCTCTGTGAGAAACCAGGTTTTAGAATCAGGGGATTCTGCTCGCTGACCCATGAAGTACGTTCTTCCAAGCGCTGGACACAATTAACGGATTTCAGCAGATGCCCGTACAAAATATGTATGGCAGAGGCTACAGAACTTCATTAACATTTAAAATCGTGTTTACTAAGAGGAACCAAACCAGCTTCACATGCTAACCAATGCAGACAGCAGGAGAGGCAGAGGTATGGGGCAGACAGCCAACTTTGGCCTTCCATCCAAGTAACGGTGACGCGGGTAGAGCCTAGTTCGGGCTCCAGCTCTAGCCACGTAGGTTTATCAGGACTGCCGGGAGGCGTAGACGCGGACTTTGGGCTCATGTGATTTCGTGGTGTGCTGCCGTCGTCCTCCCTGTTCTCTCTCGGCCTGCCATTCCAGGGCCTGTGGCGCTCCTTCCCAGCCTCCAGAGCCCGGCCACGGCTGCGTGTGTCCCTGCGGCTGCCACAACAAAGTGCCACAGACCGGCCGGCTTGCCCAGCAGCAGTGTATGGTCTCTCTGTTCTGGGGGCTGAGGTCCAAGTGCAGCAGGTTGGCAGACTTGGTTTCTTCGGAGGCCTCTCTCCTTGGCTTGCAGATGGGCGCTTTCTCCCTGTGTCCTCACGTGGCCTTTTCTCTGCACGTGTGCCCCTGGTGTCTCTGTGTGTGCACATTTTCTCTTAGAAGGACACCGGTCCGTTTGGATTAGGACCCCCACTCCATGGCTTCACCATACTTAATCACCTCTTTAAAGCCCCGATCTCCAAATATGGTCATATTCTGAGGTACTAGGAGGCTAGAGTTTCAACATATAAGTGTTGGGGGCTGCCGCTCAGCCCGTAACAGCAGTTCCACACAGCTCGTCTCACAGATGGCTCTCGCTCTCCATGGGAGGTCAGATCCTGGCTCCGGAGCAGCCCTTCATCTTCCCTGGAGGGCCTCTCCCTTCCCAGCAGCCCTAGATGAAGAAGGGAGGGGCTTCGCGGCTCAGCCTGTCGTGGCTGTTCGAGCCCATCTGGTACCCGCTTCCAAGGGGTTTGACTTTCCCATGCTGTTCCATCTCGGGGCCCTCCCTCTCCACTGAGCCCCAGCCTTCTGCTTTCAAACCTGTACTCCTCTCTCACCTGGGAAGAAACCTTGCTTGACATTTCCTCTTCTGTCACCCTGTGTCTCCTTGCCCCTTCAATTCCAGAACTCATGTCGGGTTAGTTGATTCCCTACCTGCCTCCTTGAGAATCTCCTCTGGAGTGACCTCTGACCCTGCTGTCTCATGGAACCTGACGTCTCACACCTTACCCATCACTCAGTGCTGGTCATACGTGAAGCCCACTTCCCAGGGTCCATTCTCCACCCTTGCTTGCAGGGACAGTCCTGCGACAGTTCCATCTGTGGAGGTCCACAGTGCTCTCCATCCCAGCTCCTCACCGTGAGCATTGCCTGGGATCAGACCCTGGCCCCTTCCCATCTTTCACTGCATTCTTTCTCCCAAAGAACTGACCCATTCTCACAGTTTGCATTATGATTGCATGTTTGATTCTGGAGTCTTTCACTTTCAGTCTCCACCAACCTCCCTCTAGGATTCTGATCTTGGGCTTCTAGCCTACAGGTGGGTTCAGTTCTTTGATCTACCACATTCACTTGGACCAACCCAAATGCCTCATCTTTCACTCCCAAATTCTGTATTCCGTCACTACGATTTTCCCCATTTATCTAAGTCAGAAATCTCTAAGGAATCTTTGTACCTCCCTCTTGGTCAGCCCCTAAATTGTTTTAACTTTCTTCTGTCTCTTATTTATATTTTCTTTTCTGCTGCCTTTACCAAGGCTGGACCTTGGTCCCTTCCTTCCCAAAGGATGGCAGTAGCCTCCGAATTGGATAGCCTTGCCCCCTAGGAGGTGGGGAGACCTCCAGGGGTCCTCAAGCCCAGCGCGACTGCTGTTTGCGTGCGGACTCCCTTTTCACTCAGGACAAAGACCTAACTCTCAAACTTGGGATTCTAGACCAGCACTGTGAGTCCAGCAATGTTCTGTGTCTGCTCAGTATGGTAGCCATGAGCCACGTGTGGCTATCGAGCCCTTGAAACCTGACTACTATGACCGAGGAACTGAATTTTTTATTTTCTTTACTTTGAATTGTCACACTGTCTTCACACCACTGTTCTCTAATCCCACCCCCGCACTCTGGACAGCCTCCACCAAATATCACCCTGACCCTCAGCTCGAGCCACTGTCTCTGATCCTGAACCATGGGGCCCTTCTCCTGTCTCCAGTTCAGATGTTCCATAGCCTGCAGGCCCATCCTGTGTCCCACCATCAAGCCCTGCCTAGCCATCCCCTCAGCCCACAGTGCACTCTCTCCTTCATTTGAACAACTGCATTGTGTTTGCTGAATAAAACTTTTTTTTTTTTTTTTTTTTTTTTTTTAAGTAGGCTCTATGCCCAGCGTAGGGCTTGAACTCACCACCCCGAGATCAAGAGTCGCGTGCTCTCTGGACTGAGCCGGTTAGGTGCCCCCTGGCTAAAACCTTTAAAAACAAAACTTTCCAGTTAACTTTTATTTTGAAATAATCTCAGACTTAAAGTTACAAAAATAGTACAAATAATTCTTGTATACCCTTCACTCTCATTCCCTAAATATCAGCATTTTACCATGTTTGCTTTATCATGTATTCTTTCTCTCTCACTTTTTTCCTTTCTCTTTCCTTCTACCTCTCCACACACACATAGGCACATATGTACATATTCGTACATGTAATTTTTTGAGTAATTTAAAAGTAAGTTGCACACATGGTATCCTCAACACTCAAATATTCAGTGTATATTCCTAAAAACAAGGACGGTCTCTTATAAAAACCACAGTTTGGTGATCAAAATGTGAAATTAACACTGATACAATATTATCATCTAATTTATTGACCTTATGCAAATTTTGCCAGTTGTCCCATCCCTGTCCCTTATGACAAAAGGGGAAAAAAAGCTTTTCCTGTGGACCACATACCTTGACATTTAAGCCCTTGAGGACAAGCTCTGATTTCTTACATTTGTGTGGTTTTCCTCTCAGTTCCCAGATTCGGAGTGTGTGCTGTCTGGCATTTGCCTGGCACACAGCAGGCCCTTGGTAAGTTTCTGTGAGATGGGCAGATGGCTCGATAATGGTGACAAGCCAGGGTGCATTTGGGGGAAGCAGGCCTCGCCCTGGGCTTCAGCACACACCTGGTGGTCATCAGCTCTGTGATCTTGGAGGTCGCCTTCTTACACAGTCCTTGTGCAGCTCTTAAGTGGGTAGCGGCACTCTCTCTGTTTTACAGATGCACAGCTGATAATCCGCCACGTCAGCTGACTTGCCTGTGGGCACACAGCAACATCCAAGCCAGGACACGGTGCTGCTTCTCTGTAATCTTGCAGAGGTGAAGCTTTATGGATGAATAATTGCTAACATTACCACCACTCATCCCTTCAATAAATAGTTACCAAGTGCCTCCTGTGTTCCAAGCACACTGAGTATACAGCAGTGAACAAAAAAGAAAATGTTCCTGCCCTCAAAAACGTTTTACTTTAGAGATAGGTAAATAAACAAGTAAATATATAGTTCATTATATGGTGCTAAGTGCCATGGGGAGGATAACAAAGTAGGGTAAGGGAGATAAGAAGTGCTGGGGGCAGGGGGTTGCTATTTGATACAGAGGGGTTAGGGAAGATCTCATTGGTTAAGTGAGTCCCATTTTTTGTATTAAGGTATAATTTCTATACGGTAAAGTTCACCCTTTCTAGTGCACAGTACTGTGAATCTAGACAACTCCATATAGTCATATAACTATTGCCATAATCAAGATATGGTTCCCCCACCTTAAACCATGTTTTTGTGCCCCTTAATGGTCAACCCCTGTCTCCACCCCCCACTAATCTGTTCTCTCCCTATAGTTTTTCCTTTCCTAGAACGAGGCATAGAAATAGAATTATACAGTTTGTAGCCTTTTGAGTCTGGCTTCTCTTAGAGAAAGAGGAATATGTTCTGTGTATCAGTAGAAGTTTGTTCCTTTTTCTTGATAAGTAGTATTTCATTGTAGAACTATACCACAGTTCATCCATTCTCCAGTTGTGGGACAACTGGATAAATTCTAGCTTTTGGCAATCACAAATACAGCCGTTATAACCATTCACATACAGATGTGTGTGCATAGATTCTCATTCCACCTGGAAAATAGGTTTTGATGAAAGACCACAAGAAAGATGAAAACAAGCCATGAAGATCGCTGAGGCTATCTTTGGTATTCATCATGTTGTTATTTAGCCAAATGAATAGGTTTGTGCTGTGAAATTGGTCGGCTTGGGTCATTTTTCTTATTTGAGTTACTTGGGGAAAGTGGAAGGAATGGAGTAGGAATGGAAGAGACCGTTTGGCAAGTTCATTCATTTGTTCATTCATTCATCAATCCATTCAGCAAACACTAAAAAATGAAAACCACTAGTCCACAGTCTGTGACCCAAAGGAAGCCTGAGACCCTTGGATCCACACCAAAGGCTAATTTTAGCTGGTTTGTCTGACATAATTTCCTTTCTGAGTTTCCTGAAGTTTGGGTGAGAGAAGAGTTAGTGAGTGTGGAGTTATCCTTGGTGAAATGGACAACGAAGACTCGAGCATTTTTGAGTTTTTATCTCAGTGGAGGCTCTGGAGACCCCTCCAGAGCCCCCTCCCCCCCCACCCCGAGAGAACTGATAGTCATTCAGTCATGAGCTTGTCTGTGTGGGAGTGCAAGATCTTCTGAAAAACACACTCAAGTGAGGGCTCTGTCCGGGGCAGGGGCAGTGGGCAAGGATCCTAGGATTCAGGAGCTTTGTGAAAGGCCAGGATCGACAGAAAATAACCTGTGAACGTCTTTGTTTCAGGTGATGCAACTGTGAAAAAGAAACCCGCCCCCAAGACACCTCCGAAGGCAGGTAATTTTCACCAGCAGCATTTGGGGGTGAGAGTCATCTGCCGTGAGGGGTTTTTCCTTTGCCCGGCTAGACTGAGCACTGGCATCAGGTCCCAGGAGACCACCACTGCCCCTCCCAGAGTCAAGCTCTGCATTTTTCAGGCCAAATTTTCCCCAAGAGCCGCTGCACAGCCTGGTCCCCTACCCTCTCTCACTACTTGTCTTTTCTCCTGCTTCCCCTGTAGTGTCCCTAGCTATAGGAACGTCATATGGCATCATACAGTACTAGTGACTTTCCCATCCCTTCTGGGAAATTCTCCCTAACCCTCTGCCCTCCATGCTGCCATTAAAGGAGGTGATCCACTCTATGCTGTCTTAATGCTCTGTTCTGTATGTCCTTGTCATATAGAGCCTTGTCTGTTTCCTACAGAAAGACGTGAGGACGTGAACCCTATTGAGCCTGTCAGCCAGGGTTACCTGACGGTTCAAAGGCAGGGTGCTGCTTAGTTAATAAAGGAGTTATCCGATAGATTCAAAAATTTAGGGTAAGATGCAAATTCCAGAGCAATGGACACATGGAGGATTGTGCCATGTAAATTGCGTGGGCCATTTCTGAACAATCAAAATAAAGACATGAACAAACCTAGCAGGCCCATCAGTTCAGACATTCTGGAGCAACGGCTGCTGTCCTCGGTGTTATCCTGAAGGCTCTAGAAGGCGAAAGAGGAACAGACCAGTGTGGACAGCAGCACTGAGTGAGATCAGTCTGTCTGAGGCTCCCTCCCCATTGCTCACTTTGTTACTTGTCCTCTCCCAGTCATGCCCCCCCAGATCATCCAGTTTCCCGAGGACCAGAAGGTACGCGCAGGAGAGTCCGTAGAACTGTTTGGTAAAGTGGCAGGCACCCAGCCCATCACCTGTACTTGGATGAAGTTCCGAAAGCAGGTCAGTGAGGGGGGGAGTGGCCCGAGAACAATCCTCCCGGCCCCTGGGCCAAAAGGGATGAGAAATGCTGTGAGGGTGGGAGCATCCCTTGATCAGCGGGGGCCTTAGACATGGGAGGGCCCCTCCCCCACCTGTCCCCACCCACCACGTCTGAGTTCTTAATGACCTTTTCTTCTGAATCTATCATTAATACCGGCTTTCCAGACCATTTGTGTGACAGAAAAGTATGAAGGTAAAAAAGGAAACCACCCATGCCCCCCCTACCTGATTTTGATGTTTTAGTCTAGAATTCTGCTCAGAGTCGGGAAAATCAAACCAGTGACCCAAAGGACCTCTCAGACCCCATGAGCCTTCTGTGATTCTGGGCTAGCCCACTGAACCCTATCTGTGGTAACAACTTTAACTTACCACGTGCTGAAGGGATAAAAGTGAACTCAAGTTTTTGGATAGATAAATTGTATGTTAAATAGAACCTTGGCTTACTGGCCCAGAAATATACGATTTCTAATAATAGTCCTATGAAAGGAATGTCTGAATTTCTGAACAACCAGCTTAAAGAGACATGGGGAGCCCATCCGTTCCACTGAGCCCATATTGGTAGCATGTGCCCCTTCTGTGTGATCGACAAAGGTCCCAGACAGTGGCTGGCACTGAGTCTGTAACTTTCCAGAGGATGTGAAGATTTCTTCTGAGTTCTCTGGTGCTCTATTTCCAAACCATTCAAATTGTCCTAAGGCCCAGAGATGGGAGGCTAGTACCAGAGAGGAACGGAGGGCTGGTCTCAAAAGATGAGGCTGAGAAGCCTGCCTTATCATCCCAAAGGGTGCTTGCTCTGTGCTCTGTCTGGCCTGGTGGTATCTGAAGGAAGATGCAGTCTCTTCCTTTTCAGAGACATTTGGCCAGGTGCCCCCTGGGGACAAAAGAACTTTCTCTAGTGACGGATATGTTCTGTATCCGTGATCCAATATGGTAGCCACCACCAGATGTGGCTGTTGAGCATTTGAAGTGTGACTAGTGCAACTGAGGAACAGACTTTTAAATTGTAATTAATTAAAAATCATTATAGCAGCTTTGTTATGTACACCATAACATTCAGACGACATGAAATTTGACCTTTTAAAGTGTACGATTCAGTGGTTTTCAATATATTCACCAGTTGTGCACCCATAACAATGATCTAATTCTGGAACATTTCCATCACCCAAGAAAGAAACCCTGGACCCATTAGCAGCCATTCCTCCCTTTCCCTCAGGCCCTGGCAACCACTAACTTACTTTCTATCTCTATGGATTTGCCTATTTGGGGCATTTCATATAAATGGAACCATATAGTATGTATTCTTTTGCATCTGGCTTGTTTTACTTAGCGTATCCATGTTGTGGCATAAATCAGGGGTTCATTCCTTCTTATGGCCGAATAATATTCTGTTGTCTGGATAGGCCACAGTTGGTTTATCCGTTCATCAGTTGATGGACATTTGGGCTATTTCCACTTAATTAATTAAAATCTAAGTAGCCACATGTGGCTAGTGGCTCCAGGATTAGCACAGAAGAGGTCAGAACACACTGGGGTGGCCTTTGTAGGTGGCTCTGCTCAGACATGTTCTCCTGCCGTCCCTCCCAAAGCCGTGGAGATATGGGACCTTCCTCAGCTCTGGTCTGAGGCAGCAAGTGCAGACATGGTTCATCTGCCGGACCCTGCTCGGCACCCTCCCGGCTCACCCCGGATCTGGACCACCTCAGGGAGACTTGGCTTTGGATGCAGGAGAGGCGGGGCCTGAAGGGGAAGCCCAGAGTCCGGACAAGATGGAGCCCCATGCAGCTTGTCCAGCGGCTCTCCCTGAGGGTGGGGAGTGGGGGTCGGAGCCCTTTTCCTTTCCTGGCCCAAGTCTCCAGCGCCTGCCCCACTCTGTGCCCCCAGATCCAGGAGAGCGAGCACATCAAGGTGGAGAACAGTGAGAACGGCAGCAGGCTCACCATCCTGGCCGCACGCCAGGAGCACTGCGGCTGCTACACTCTGCTGGTGGAGAACAAGCTGGGCAGCAGGCAGGCCCAGGTCAACCTCACCGTTGTGGGTGAGTGTGGGAACGCGGTGGCCTGGGGGTCAGAGGACAAGGGAGGCAGAGGCACCCAGCAGGATGGTGGGCATTGGGGCTTTATCTCCCTGGGGCCTACTTCTTCGGCATCCTGCCCACAGCCTCGCGTGCTCCTGTGTTCCCCCTACCTGCCCCCACTCTCTTGCTGGGCTTCATGCTCCTGGAGAAGCCCAGACCCTGCCCCACACCCACAGTGTTTTCCTGTTCTTAGGAATCCCCTCCTGGCTTCTCTCTTTCTAGCCTTCGGAAACCCTGAGCCGCACTGCTCCAGACCCATTCCTCCGGCACCTTCACTCTCTGTCCCTCCGGTCCACGCCCTCCCCGCTCCCCCGCCACTCAGTCCCCTTGCCAGTCCTGGCCCTCGCCCTCGGGTGGTGCTGCCTTCCACGGCACTGCTCCTGCGCCTGGCTCTGGGGGCACCGCGGGAAAAAGATCACGACCCGCAGACTCAGCGCCGGACTCTGCCGGTGTCCAGGTGGAGGCACCAGTCAGCTCAGTGTTCTCCCAGATTCTCCGCCATCACTTATCACCCTGCAGGCCCTGGCCCCTGGCTTCCCTGAGAAATAGGAGGCAGCAGGCGTGAACTCGCACCGCTTCCTGCCCCGCACCAACATGTGTCTGTGTACTTCTGTCCCCTTCTCTCTCATCTTCACCTTCTCCTCTACTTGGCCCATCCCAGCCAAACACACAGGAGCGTGTACGCCTGCAATGTCCTGTCTCGCCCCGGCGCCCTGGCCGCCCCGCCATCTCTCTCTCTCGCCGTCTTCACAGCCACGGCCCCTGGAGGGGCCAGTCTCCACTTTGAGTCTCCTTCCTCACCTCCCTGCGGCCTTCCTCCCACCCCCATTAGTCTGCTGGGACCACCCTTCTCAGGTCACCGTGACCTCCCGATCCTACAGCCACTCCTTTTTCTCACCTCCTGCAGCCCCGTCTGGAGTTGCGCCTCTCTCCAGACTGATTTTCAAGTTCATTTTTCCCTCTCCACCCCAGCCACTGTTTTTCATGCCCCGATGGGCTCTCTCCTGCAGTGTCAGAATACCTTCCTCACTGGCCTCACGTTGTCCTTGAGCCCTGACATGGCAGGTGCGCAGGACAGCAGAGGAACAGCAGATGAAGGAGCGGGCCGATGGGCAGCAGGCCGTGTGTCTGCGCATCTGTGGGCCGGCAGAGGCTGTGTGTGTGACGGCCTGTGGCCTGACGGTTCCTGATTTGATCGCCTTGCTTTGGTGCTTTAAATCAGGACTTTTAAATCTGGGAAGGCCAGTGTGTTAAGGGGTCAGGGAATAGATTTCTCATCTCTAAAAAGACAGGAGACACCTTTTTCTCACTCTTTCTCTCTTTGGTGACTCCAGATGTTCATTTCAATGACTTGCCCCTCAGGAGTCAAGAGCATTTGGGGGCTTGGGGCATTGGTGCTAGTGACCCAGTTTGCCTGCACACTTAGATCTGTACCCGAAGTATTGATTTGGCCCCACCCCCACCCCCATCAGCACGCGTTGGTTTCCAGTTTTCCTTGGTGTTGTCTTAGCTGCCTCAGCTTGGGGAACCTGGGGGTCACCTCCTTTAACTGCTTTTCTGTGACCAGCGCCCCTGCCCCCGCTCTGGCTGGCTCCCTGGTGCCACACGCTCCCCTCCCCCAGCACCACCTCGGGGCTGCGGTTCTGGCCTTTTATGGTTTCGTTTCTTATTCTCCTCAGCCAGTGCTGACAGGGCCATTGGCGTGGCTGCCCGCCAGCTGGCAGGAGCAGCATGTTAAATGCCGTCCTGGGAGGGGAATGGAATGGAGGGGAACGGGCTTTCTGTCTGCCTCCCCCTCCCAGAGCTAAGAATAGAATTGCTCAATAAAATGAGGACTCGCATTGATGGATCCGGCAAGGCCACTTTCATTCAGAGCCCAGGGATTTAGCATTAGTCCAGAGTAAACCTGGATTAGGCCCAGATTTACCTGCGTGTCTCTTGGGGCGTCTGTGCCGTATCTGATCAGGGCTTATTAAGTAGACGTCAAACGTAAATGGGATGAAACGGGAATTGTTTGGGCTGTTCCAGACAGTTTTCAAGCACGTGGGAAGCATCCGTTTGCAGGCCCGCTAAATAAGGCCGATGTAACACGACTTCTACTGGTTAGCAGTAAACTTCTCATCTGTCCTTTAAAATACCATTTTTTTTTCATCTAGGCTATGACTCCTATTTTTAAAACGGTAATAAAAAGTAGCCTTTCCCTCAGTTAGTTTGAATGAGTGATGGTTAACTATTTTAAATGCTTATGTTTTAAAAGGCAGCTCAGGAGTCTGTGTGTTCTGAGAGCTTCCACAGACGCCTGCCCTTTCAGCTCTGCCTTAGGGGGGAGCGGGAGGGGCCCCAGAGAGCAGCTAACCCAGATGCATTCCTTCCAGTAACTTGTCCGGCAGGAGAAAAACAGGTCACTTTGCATATCTTTAAAGGAGAAAAACAAAGTGGAGAGAATCTCCAAATACCCAGTAATCCCCAACTACTATCTGAGTTTGAACTCCTGATTTTTAAGGGCAGGAGATTTCCCTTTGTGATGCTTGGCGTGGGTTGAAGCGAGATGCTTCTAGATCTTACTCTGCTGGATAGCCCATAAAAAAGCAGGCCCCTGGAACAAGGCTCGGGAGATGTTTCGGAGTCTCCTTTTGGCTCTGCCACTGGCTCGCTGGGTATTCTTAGCAAGCAAAGTGCCTTAGCTTTCAAGGGCCAGATTATCCAGGCAGATGACCATGGGGATGGGGGGGGGGGGGTCTCACACCCCTGCCCTTCTCTAAAGGCTGCGAGTGGCTGCTGAGGCACAGTGAAGGGAGGTCCAGGTGGGGTTGGGCACGGCCATGGGCACACGAGACCACCCGGGCGGTTACTCCAGTGAGAGGTAGTAGAGAGGAGAGCCTCCATTTCCCCGGGACTGAAGGGAAAATCCTGCCATGGGAGACTTTTCCCTTAGACTCAGCGTTTCCCATTCTGTTAGTCAAGTCTCCAGGGAGCCATGGGAGAATTCCAGGGCAGCGTGGAGCTTAGGGCTCTAGACACTGAGCCCGCTTTGCCTTCACCGGACCATGCCCAGGGTCCCCGTCCCAGCCAGAGTGCCTCCGTGTCTTTAGTGTGGAGGGGAGCCTCACAGGCCCTCTGTTCTGAGGACGTTTGTTGAGGGTTTCAGTCCCTGGCTGATGCAGCCTCTATGTGAGGCTCTTGTCAGTTGAAGAGAACAGAAAGCACCAGGCACAAGCCCATGGCCCTAAGGTCAGGCACGGGGGTGGGCGCTTCCAGTCCCCTAGACTTCAGACTTGAGCCTTGTCCGAACTCCTTAATTTGGAACCAAATGCCCTGAAAGCATTGTAGCTTCTCTTGGGATAAAGTCCCCCTCCCCAAATTTTGCATCTTCTCTTGTGCTGCAGGGGGCGACATATATCCTATGTCAGTCTTTCTGACCCTTTCAGCCAAGAGACATCTGGAACAGGGTAGGGTACAAATAGTACCTCTTTTGCAATACCCATTTCTCAACCTTTGCTTCACCAACACAGAGGGGAGAAAATCAGTCAGTGGAGTGTATCTACATTTGTCGCATAAACCTACAAACCTACATGACTCGAAACGTGTCCAACGAGACACTTCCCAGGCAGTTTTTTTTCGGGGGAAGCAGTGAGTCTGTCTTTCATCCCTCTTTGGGCTTTTTTAACTTCCTTAGCCGGGTCTTGAGAGGACTTGAAGCACTTGCCTCTACAAGAGTTGAGAGTAATAAACATCTTAGCCAACACCAGAAATATTTCTAAGAAGACCAATACATCTTTCAGAACAAATAGTTTTTCTAAGAGAACACTTTAAACAACCAGTGAAAGTGGTTCCCTCACAGGAGGTCTCCAGAGTGACTGCAAGTGGCGGGGAGTAGCTCTGTCACAATCCCAGAGCCACTCCACGCAGGGCCCAGGCTGGGCCGTCTCTGGGCAAGGCATCCTCAGCCGAGATGGGGAAGCCGCGGGGCCTGGGGGAGGGGCGAGAATGGACACGTATATGTGTATATACACGTACACATGCCAACAGAATGTTTTTTTCTCCCCTGTATGCACAAAGTCATTTGCAAGAATTCTCTTTGGCTTTCCCACCTTGTTGAAGGGAGGGAGAGTAGAAGTGCAGTACTTTCCCTGGGTTTGCTGCCTTGGGTGTTTACAAAACTCCTACAAGGTAGATAACGTATTAGCACAATTGTCCAAATAAAAAAGATGAACTGGAAGTTTGGAAACTTGGAAGTTAAGGAATTTGCTCGAGGTCACATAGCTTATAAAATGACAGAGCATGGAAAGCATGGTTTTAATTGCTGGTTTGGGGAACTCTACACCTCAGACTGCCTTGTGGGGGGGGCTGGGAGATGGGGGTTACCGAATACTGGTATCTGTAGCTTAATCAACCACCTATAAAAGTGAAATCTAAAAAACAGGAGAATTTTGTTCAAAGGAGCGACCATCAAAATCAGCAAAACTCGATCGCCTCCCTAAAGTATAGGCTGGCGTGATTTGCCTTGACGCTGGCTGCGTTACTGGCCTGAACGGGAAGGCAGCCAGCCAAAGGGGCTGCTTCTTGCTCGTGTCCTCTGCTCATTTTCCAGCCCTTAGTCAGGCATGGTTGTGATTTGCTACTGCAGTTTGCTTTCGAAACTGTTTCTCGTTTTATCCTGGTCCTATGAGGATAAAAGAGAGAGGGTAGAAGTAACGTTTTACATGTTATAAAGTAAGAAATAAACTCCTACAATAGTGATAGCAATGTCTATACACACCAGCCACTTTTCCAGGAACTCTCACAACAGCCTTGTGGTCCAATTGCTATTATTATCCACATGGCTTACAGACAAGGAAACTGAGGCACAGAGAGGTTAACAAGTAGTGAATGGAGACAGAGCCGTGTTCAAACCCAGATCTGTCTGACTTCAGAGCTCACTGTGCTGTTCTGCCTGTCCATGGGCAGGCGTTTCCCGAGTCCCAGAGAAAGTGGAGACTGACCCTCATTATGTCACAGGCCACTGACCTAGGGCCTGACAGACACACATGCACACATTAAATTCTCTCTCAAAACATATTTTTGATGGGAAGCAGTCCACGCCTTCTGGGCAGCTTCCTAGATCTGTTTACTCAGAGAAATATGTTTAGGACTGAGGCAAAGTACAGGAAATCATGACTTGTAGGTTGGAAAACTAGCCAAAAAAAGAGGGTTTTTTTCGAGCAAATAGGTACTTGTGGAGCTTTCTGTGTCGGTGTGTTTGTGCTTAGTGTGACCATGGTGAGGAGAGGAGAGCCAGGACCAGGGGTGTCAGCTCAGGTTCTCTGGGCTTCTCCTCCAAGACAACGCTAATTCAGAAACGTTCTTTCCCTGCAATTCTGAAGACGTGGGTGATGTTGTGCTTCTCTGTCCCCAGACAAGCCAGACCCCCCAGCCGGCACGCCTTGCGCCTCTGACATCCGGAGTTCCTCGTTGACCCTGTCCTGGTATGGCTCCTCCTATGATGGTGGCAGTGCTGTGCAGTCCTACAGCGTTGAGATCTGGGACTTGGTGGACAAAACGTGGAAGGAACTAGCCACGTGCCGCAGCACCTCTTTTAACGTCCAGGACCTGCTGTCTGACCGAGAGTATAAGTTCCGTGTGCGCGCAATCAACGTGTATGGAACCAGTGAGCCGAGCCAGGAGTCTGAACTCACAGCAGTGGGAGAGAAACCGGAGGGTAGGCTGCCTTCAGTTTATCACTGGCTTGAAATATGTGTGCATGGCTTACCTTGTGTATGTAGAAACCTGTACTGAGAGGGGTACTGAGGACTGAGAAGACGTCAGTGATAGTTGGCAGAGTCTTTAGGGATCTTGATTTCCAGGGTGGTGATGCCGATCCTTACTTTAAAAGAAGTACCCATGACCTTTCCGAAGACATTGAACCAGCAATTTTGGTACACTGCCACCAGGGGGCGGTGGTGTGTTAATCAGGAGCGCAGTCCTAGAAAGCAGGAGCTGGAGTGGACCTAAGTTTCAGTGTCCCCCTGCACCCACCTCCCTCCTTCTCTTGCACTCCTATCTCACTGTCCACTCAGTGTCAAGTTCTTGGGACACAAAGACAGATTAGACAACGGGCTTAAATCTAATAGAAGGACAGCCATGTAGACAGTAACTATAATGAGATGGGATATATGCATTTATAGTGGTGTAAACGGAGGAGGAGACACAGCAGAAAGCATGAATAAGTTTGCCATGAAGGTGGAGGAAGGCTTCCTAGAGGAGGTGACACTTATGCGGAGTCTTGGAAAAAGGAATGGGCTTCCAAGAGGCGGGGAAGATAAGGAGAGGAAGCAGCATGAGCGAAGGTGCAAAGTGAAGGAAGTGCATGGCATTTTGAGAAGCTTGTGTGTGGCCAGGGCATATGCTGTGTGAGACAGAACAGGAGGAAGCAACCCTGAAGGGCAGTTTAGGTAACATGGTGAAGTTCATCAGAGATTTCCAGGCAGGGGATTGATATGATCATACCAGTTTTTTTAGAAAGAGAATTAGAGGAAGAGTGGAGCTTTGCTACCCAGAGTGTGGTCTGGACCAGCAGTCTTGGGACCCCAGCACTTGCTGGAAATGCACTCTCAGCCGCTCCACACCCCTGGTTTCTTCCAAACCCTCAGTTCCACATGCTCTGCCCCCCTGGATTCAGCTGCGTGTGACAGTTTGCGAAGCGCCCAAGTGGGGAGGGGATGGCACCGGAGTCGGTGAGATCCCGGCGGGGCCTCTGTGGTGGGGTCCGGGTGAGGGGCGGAAGGGCATGAACGAAGGCCTCAGCAGGTAGAACTGAGCATGCTCAGTGACTTTTTGGGTAGAGTTGAAGGAAAAATGAGGAGCTCAGGATGATTCCCAATCCCTGGCTGAACACAGATTTTCTGGGTTGCTTTTTTTTTTTTAAATCCACTGCTTTTTTTTTTTTTTTTAAAGATTTAAAGAATTTATTTATTTGAGAGCTAGAGAATGCACATGAGAGAGAACATGAGGAGAAGGAGGGACAGAGAGAGGGAGAAGCTGGTTCCCCGCTGAGCAGGGAGCCTGACACATGGGGCTCAATCCCAGGACCCTGGGATCAGGGCCTGAGCTGAAGGCAGACGCTTAACTGACTGAGCCACCCAGGCGCCCTGAACACAAATTGAAAAGCCATTTATTATGACAGTTCTTGGTGGCTAACATATCTCAAGCACTTGCTGTAGGCTAACAGCGTGTTAAGCACTTTACATGCATCAGTTCATGCATCTAACTCAGTGAAGTAGCCGCCATTATTACCCCCATTTTACAGATAGGAGAATGAGGCTTACAGGGGTGAAGCTACTTGCCCAAGATCTCAGAGCATGTAATGTACGTGGCAAGCTATCTGACCTGAAGCCTGTACTCCTTTGGGACCTGCCTCCCAGGGACTTGGAGGTTAGGCAGCGGGAAGTCCCACAGAAGACACACATTCTGGTCTCAGTCCTGTGTAATTGTGGTGACCAAGGGCTACCCAAGCGTCTTCAGACTACTGACCAATTGATCTAGAACTCAGGAGAAGGTTTAGGTTAGAGCTACAGATTTGGGAAACCTGTTTAATTGATAATTGAAGCCATGGGCATCAATGAGGTCACGAAGAGAGTGGTAGGAAAGTCAATGCAGATACACCGAAACGAAGGAGCCTGCAGGACCAGAAGGAAGGACGAGGGGGAGAGCAGAGCACCAAGAGAAGCTGGAGCCATGTTGAAGAAACACAGAGGAGTGAGTTGCAGAGAGGGCTCAGTGAACAAAAGCCAGCACCAAATACAGAAAGAGATGAGGACTCATGGATTTAGCCCTTTGAGACGCAGTCATCTTTGAGAGCAAAGTGCAGAGCGTTTCCACAGGGTGGAAAATGGTTGCCCCAGGGTTAAGGAATAAGTGGGAGAAGGAAAGGCCAAGAGTGTGGAATATTTTTTCAGGAAGTTTGACGTGAAGAGAACCATGAATTCAAGGTGGAGAAGAGGTTGGGGGTGGGGAGGAGGGACACCAAGGGAAAGGGCACCAGGAGAGGGAGAGCTTCAGGGTGCAAGGCAGAGAGGAGAGGGGAGAGTAAAGTCTGAAATCACCACAGGGCCAGAGGCATGATGAGTACGGAATAGCCATTACGGTTTGATGCCCTTTTTTGGTGAAAAAAAATAGATATAAAATAGATACTAAAACTTGACTTTCATATTAAATGAGGGCTCCACAAAGAAATTGGAGGATGCCAGTGGAAAACACACCAGATTTACAATGTTGTGAGTGCGGCCCTGTCTTGGGAGCCTTTATCTGGCGAGCCCTGGAACGTGGGAGGAGTGGAGGCGTGGATCCCAGCCCCTGGGACAGCCCTGCTGGGCCCCCACGCAGCTGTCCTGGACTCCTGGGCTCCTGCCCCCTAGCTGTTTACAAATGTCTGCTGGGGAAACCGGGTAACAAAACTACCATCCGCTGCCCTTTGACTCCCCTTTGAAATGAGCAGAGTGGGGAGTTGGCAGGTTAGCGTGGGGCAGTGGGGGCGCCAGGACGGGCACTCAATTATGTTTCTAGCATATTGCTTTGTTTAAGAAGAGCACTCCCCACCTCTTGAAAAGTGAGAAGGAAAGAGATAACATGGCAGTGAGAAGGTGTTCCTTATCTGGAAAGGAAAGCTTCCAGGTCCTCTATGGAGGAAACTCGGAGAAACTGCAGAGTCCCTGATAAACCCCATGCTGAGGACCGGAGGCCACGGGAGCTGTAAGGGGTGGCTCCTAGGAGGCCAGGACAGCAGCTCCCGGGGCTGCAGGGGGAGTCTGTGGGGACCAGGGGCTAGGACCACTGGGCTTTGGGCAGGTGGCCTTTCCCTTCCTCCCTGAGGCCAAGCCAGAGCCCAGCTGCGGTCCTCAGACTCCCCTCCTAGGGCCGGGCCGCTCCTGGCTGGGAGCAAACGAAAGGAAATGCAAAAATAGCCTACAAGCCAAGGAGGGCTCCAGGCCACCCAGGGCTTCCAGACTGGATGCTGCTCCCACCTCCAGGCCCAGCTGGACTACCGGGGAGGAGGGAAGGGCAGAAGAGTTGTTGAGCATTGGGCCTGAGGGGCAGAGGATGGAGGGGGTAGGAGGGTGGGTGGAGGGAGGTGGGGGTTCCAAGTGAAGCCCCCTGTGGACTGGTCAGATGCTTGTTAGTTATAACCTGAGGAGGTCATCTGTCTCTACTTTAAAAGGGAAATGGCTCGCTGAGAAGTGGGGCGTGTATGCACGCATGTGTGAACTGCACGTGTGCACGCATGCGTAGAGGAGGGGTGAGAGGGGGCTTATGGTGGCCCCGCTCTGTGGAGCCAGTGGTCTGTGGTGGTCATCAACACGCCAGTGCCAAAGAACCCTCCCTCCCTCCCATTAGCCCAGCTGATGTCGGCTCCCACCTTCCCCACTGCCACCGGTACCCCTCCTGCCTGAGCCTTAGCAACCTGGGTTTTCCGCTTCATCCTGACCTCCCCATTCTGTCCCTGCTAAGCACCCTGACCCTCCCCCTACATTCATTCCCCCAGTGTATCCTGGGCCCCTCCTGTGTTCTGGCACTGTTCCGGGTGGTACGGGACAAAGCACGGGTGTTCTCACCCTGCGTCTTTGGCCTCCTTATGCCAGAGCCACCCCTCACGCTAGAATCCCTAACCCAGCTAGCTCCCCTCCCGGTCTCCCCAAACCTGGGTAAACAGAGCCACTGCCCCAATACACCCATCTCTCCCTTCCCAGCCAGGCCAGCATCTCTGCCGCACCCTACCCCTGCTCAGACTCTGCAGTCCACTCCATCCTTGCTCCTAATCCTAACTTGTTCTAGAATACATAGTTGTGAGCAAAACAGCTGGGAGAAAGGCTTCTTGCAGAGTTAGGGCTTCCTCACAAGCCTGAGGGCAGTTAGAGATGTGGGGCCCCAGGGCTAGAGATCAGCCTCCAGGGGCTGCTCACCCTGGCCAGGGCTACAGCCTCTCTGGGGCTGGGGTGCCCTCTAGTGCCCACTGGGCATGCGACAGCCCTGCGCCGCGGAGAGCTCCGTCCGGGGGGCTGCCTAAGGTGTGCCGCGTGAGGGTCCCAAGGGCTCAGCTGGTCCTGTTTGCAGCACTACTTACCTGTTTGCAGAAATAGTTTAGAAGCACCGTCCGAGCAGTTCTTGTACTTAGCTCGTGGATGTCCTAGCTCTTTCTGAGTAGAAGGTTTTTGAAATGTCTTGTCGAAGTCCCTCCTGCTGTACTTCAGCTCCTTCTGTGGTGGAAAGATGGAAACCAAGTCGTCACCCCTCCCATTACTACTGCCCTTTATCCTTGAGGGCGTGGCTGACCCAACTGTGGCCTTTCCCCAACTCCTGCCCTGCCCCTCTCCTGGTGGCTACATCCCCTCCAAGCAGAACGGAGGCCACACGACAAGGAAAAGGAAGAAGGGAAACCTCTCAGCCTGGAGTCTTGGTCTGTTTCAAACAGAAGAAAAGTCGTGGGTAACAGTGAGCCAGAAAGAGGGCCGTGACTTCCCTGAGAATGATCTCAGTCCCCACAACCGTAGCATCAGGAGAACCTTCTGCACCTTAATTGCCAAGGGAGATAGGCAGAGGTGAGGGCTGGATGCAGAGTGTGCAGTGAGAGCCGAGCAGGAGGCCAGCTCTGTAACTTCTAACTGGTGTGCAGTGAGTGGGAGAGACCAGTTCTAGAACTGCATGCCTCCTACAGGGCTGCCTGCAAGATGCCCCGGGTGCCAGGCCATTGGACGGCCCACGGCTGGTACCCCCTCACTAGGGAAATCCAGACAGTTCCTCCTAAAGATACCAGGCCTAGAGAGCCTGCCTTCTTTCTCTCTCGTCCCGCTGCTCATTCCACACCAAGATGAGTGGCATGGGAACAAAAAGAAAAGGGGACGCCTCATCGGGTGAACCCTCTCTCAGATGGGGGCACCGTGGGCCAGGACGCTGGGCCTCCCCCACAGTAAAGGTTGCTATTGTTGCTAGTATTTTGTCTCCAGGGCCCAGCCAGTGACAGCATCCTTTGTGACGGACTTGAGCCCCTTGCTTCCCCTAAAGCCCCGTCTGAAGGGCCGTTGTCAAAACTGCCCTACACACCTGCTGACCCCATCTGTCGTTCTCATGGTGCGCCTTCAGACGCAAGTTCCGTACCCCTCCAGCCGTCCTCCTGCGTGAGGCATACACGAGATCGTTCTCTCACGTTGCGGCATGGATTAGTTGATAAAGGTCTAACCTTCATCTCACCCTTAGCCGTTGCGATTGTTAGAAAGCCGTATCTGGGGTGCCTGGGTGTCTCATTCAGTTGGGCGTCCGACTCTTGATTTCAGCTCAGGTCTTGATCTCAGGGTCCTGAGATCAAGCCCCACGTGGGGTTCTGTGCTGATCGTGGGGCCTGCTTGAGATTCTCTCTCTCCCTGTCCCCTGCCTCCCCTCTAAAACAACAAAATCTCTGCTTCAGGCTTTTCCCCCAGCCAGAGAGGCCCGACTGTCTGCTCACCCTCACACGCAGCTCTTCCTTTCGGTGGCTTTCCATGCCCCAGCAGCCCTGCTGCCACTCTCTAAGTGCCTGCGGCCCTCATTCCAGCCGCAGACGACCCCGGGCTCTGCTGAGGGCAGAGAAATAATACTTGTTTGTGGCCAGGGCACATCCCTACCCCCACCATGGCAGCATTCTGTTGGCCTACTGGCTGGGAACTAGGTTTCCACGCTTGGGTTCTAACTAGATGTCCTAGAGCCTGTTACCCCAAAAGGTTGAATAATTAATGTCCCCCTGAAATGTGACTCCATTGCTGCCTTCCAGGTGTTGCTCCCAGTGGCATTCTCATGATCTGTGAATTGGCAAGGTCACTCTGCACTCTGAAGCGTGTGATTTAGAAGAGTTGGTCGGTTAGGCTCATGTCCTGGCGCTCTCGGTGAAACCCTACCCCTAATCAGAGAATTCCCGTCTCTCTTACCCTTTTTATTGTTCCAGGGCCTTTGCCTTCCTGTGACAAAATATTCCGCCCCATCCCACTTATGTTTGTTTTTCGTTTCCTCAACAGCATTTTAAGGACTCTAAACACGGGGCGCCTGGGTGGCTCAGTCCGTTAAGCTCAGGGTCCTGGGATCCCTGAGTCAGGCTCCCTGGGCAGCGGGGAGTCTGCTTCTCCCTCTCCCTCTGCCCTCCGCCCTGCTCATGCTCTCTCTCAAATAAATAAAATCTTTAAAAAAAAAAAAAAAAAGGACTCTAAACAAATTGCAGCCTCTCTTGCTCCTTGGAGATTCATCCATGTGCTGTCCCTTGTTACACCCTTTCCCCCAAGTCTTATTCTCTCTCTCTCTCTCTCTCTCTCTCTCACACACACACACACGCGCGCGCGCGCCCTTGTAAAATCTCTGTCCTCTCTCGCTGACTTCTCTCGTGTCTTTGTTCCGTCTCCTCAGAAGACCTGCCTGTCTCCATCTGTCAGGGGAACACAGCCCACGTCATGACTGAGGAGCACAAAGCACATCCCAAAGCATGGCATCTAGAGCTGGCCAAGGACACTAGAAATCACCTACAAATACAGCTCCCTCTTGTTACCGATGAGGAAACTGGGACCCAGAAAGGAAAGGCATTCAGCCAGGGTCCAGAAGCCATAGTGGCTCCATAGGGACAAAGCTATGTGCAGGCAAGGAAAGCCTGGAGCTCTGACGTGGCTGCGTTCTGATGGACCCTGCCTGTCCCCTCATGCCCCTCAGCCCCCCCGTTCACTTCTGACACATCCTTGTGAGCAGCCGGCGTGGGCGGCTAGGCCCCTTTCTTGCCATACCTCTTAAACACCTGCCACTTTCGCCGTGTAGCCTCACCCACCTCCCTGCTGTGTTCCAGCATTTCCCTTAAGACACCACTCAAGGACTACTTCTTCCCAGAATCACTGCTCTGACTTACAGTTGCCCTGTTTTGTATCAACATCCTGCTTTGTATATCCAGCTCGTACTGTGATGTTGCGAGCTTGACGACAGAGCACCTGCAGTGCAAGTATACGTAGTTCTGCCCACCCCCCCCCCCACCGCTAACTGTGAGCTCCGAGAAAGGAGAGATCATGCCTTCTGTGTGTTCTGTCTTATACCCACAATAACTGGTAAGATATCTGGTACGTGGCTGGAATTCCACGTACGGTAATCTAATCAAATGGATAAACAGATTTGATACTAGGAGCAAGGCAAGCTGCTGACTTTCGCGCTGGAGCAGAAAGGGGCTGTCCCAGTTGTGGGTAGGTTCTGAAAGTCGGAGGGCCTGGAAGCGCTGTTAGGAAGTGTATGTCTAGGGGATTGTGAGGTTGCAGAGGAAAGGAGGAGGTGAGAGCTGGTGGAGAAGCTGCTGGTAGGGCAAGGAGGGCCTGCCGGTGTATCCAGGGCTCTGTTGCACTGTAGACTGACCCACCCAGTGGCCATTCCCAGCGCTCTGGGCTTCGTGGTCTTGGACCTGGGAAAGCTGAGGTCTGATGAGGCCCCCAGCACGTTTTGTTCTCGATGGGCCTTCACTACTAATCGCTGTGTCCTCTGTGTCCCTCCTTGTCTCCCCCCAGAGCCAAAGGACGAAGTGGAAGTGTCAGATGATGGTGAGTGCTGGCCACCTGTCCTCAGGTACACTCGAGGGGCGGAGGGGGGCGAGAGAGGAATCTGATGGCTCACACTCACCCCACCCCCACCCTGCAGATGAGAAGGAACCTGAGATCGACTACCGGACGGTGACCGTCAACACTGAACAGAAAGTGTCTGACTTCTATGATATCGAAGAGAGACTAGGCTCGTAAGTGGAATGGGAAGCATCTTTCAGGCCCCAGGGTTGGGGTGGCACAGATCCCATCATTAAATTCCATGACTTGTCTTCCCATCTTTTCCTGGCCTTTGCCAACTTCCCACGCCGAGACCCCCTGCAGAAAGAGGAGGTGCGGACCCAGTCAGGACCCCACAAGGGCATCCCCACGCAGGGCCCTCTTAGTTGCTGCTGGCGCAGCTGGCTCCGCTCCGCGAGAGTCTCGAGCAAGCCCCTCTGTCCTGTGCCTTCCCCTGCACGGGCTCACAAGGCCCTGGGGCCTGGGGCGGACTGTCCGAGGCTGCCTTCTGTGTCACCAGCAGGAGGCAGTCAAGCCTGGTCCATCTCACTGTTGGGCGATTGTAGCTTTAGTGCATCCGTAAAGCCCACCGCCTTGAAAGGCACAGCTGCTCACCACTGCTCACTTTATGAACCTGGTCCACACCGTTTGCTCTATTTCTCCCCTGGAGTGCGGACACCCCAACCCTGAGCCCTCGTCGGCCACACCATCCCCTCCTGCGGCAGCCCCAGGGCTGTGTGTCTCCTACCAACTATCCCTGGAGGAGCACAGTGGAGGCCAAGGGGATGGGGCTTGGGTTTGATTTCCACTGGGTTTCTGGGAAATAAGGGAGTGACACCAGCCGCATCAGAGTCACATACAAGGGGCCTCCACTGCCCCCTGGAGCTGGGTCAGGGGAACACCACACTCCCCTCTCCCTCCAGCGGGGGGACAGCGGGGGCCTTCCTGGGCTGTCTCTGGGGGACCCGTGCTGGACACTGAAGCAGAAGGAAGGCAGCCACTCAGAAATTCTCCGTAGTGGGGAGGACTTCCTCCACCCGACGTCATGGGTCTGTCTGCGGCGAAGGAGAGCGAAGTCCATCCGCCAAGACGGAGGCCTCAGCTCCAGGAAATGACAGCCTTGACCGAGTAGCGAGCCTGGGCGGTGACTGGGCAGGGCTGCGGGCCGGGCGCGGGCCGAGGTGGCCAGGTGAGGGACCGCAGGGTTGTCTGTGTTAGAAGTGCACCTCATGATCGAGAGCAGGGCTGGCAAAGTTGTCAGTAAAGGGCCGGATGATGGAGAGCTGAGGTTTCGGTGGAGCACAAAAGCGGCCATGGGCGATATGCACACACATGGGCGCGGCTGCGTTCCAGTAACATTGTATTTATAAAAAGAGGTGGGCTAGATTTCTCCGGTAGGCCATCACTTGTCAGCCCCAATTTAGTGGAAAGCTTGGCTAAATTTGCCTTTTCTCTCCTCATCCTTTCATTCGCAGTGGGAAATTTGGACAGGTCTTTCGACTTGTAGAAAAGAAAACTGGAAAAATCTGGGCAGGGAAGTTCTTCAAGGCGTATTCCGCCAAAGAGAAGGAGAATATCCGGCAGGAGATCAGCATAATGAACTGCCTCCACCACCCCAAGCTGGTCCAGTGTGTGGATGCCTTCGAAGAAAAGGCCAACATCGTCATGGTCCTGGAGATGTGAGTTTGCTGTGGGTCCGGGAGCCCCCCGCGCGTCTTCCCCACTGTCCACAGCCAAGCCCCTCTGCCCCAAGATGGGGAGCACTGCAGGTAGGGCTGCGGCAAGCAGGAGCCTCCGCAGCCCCGGTGGCCAGGCGGTGCTCCCTCAGAACGGCAGATCTGTACGCAGGAGTGGCCCTCACCCACTGACCCCCAGCCCACTGCAGCCCCTTGCTCGTTTCCATAACGGACTGGCAGATCTTTGAGGACCCCTGCCCCCCTTTCACCCCCACCTCCCTGTGAAAGTGCCAAGGTTAGCCCTAGGCTCCTGGGCTGCGTTAAGGGGCATCGACTTACAGGTGGCTTTGGAGGAGAAGGGGAGGGACAGAGCAACTTCCTGAATGGCCTTCCAAAGAAGAGGGGCCCAGGGCTGGGGGCTTGGGATGTGGGGGTGTAAGCCTTGCTGCTGTCTCGTGCTGTGCTCCACAGGCCCCCATCCCGTGCTTGTTTGTACTTTGACTTCCCACCAGAGGGTAGTACTCTCTGGGCTGGCTTGTCCGTGCGCAGGGGCATGGATCAGGTGACCTTCAGCCAAGGCTTTCCTCCACTTGCCTGGCCCCCAAGCCGCGGGCGTGCACGCACGCGCACACATACACCGGGGCACGCGTGCACACACACACACACATGCACAGACTGCCCTCAGTAAGCCAGGCGTCCTCTGCAGAGGGCTCTGTGTCTTTCTGTTTTCTTTCCTGTTTCTCATCAGAACTTTTTTCAGTGGGGTACAGTCACACCAAAAAATGTAAGAACATACACAATAAACAGTTCCATTCCAACCCGTCCCTCGTCTACCCTGTTCTACCGCCACCGCTGACACCAGTAACCGTTTTTATTGGTTTTGTTTGTATCCTTCCAAAGTTTCGTTATGAAAATACAAGCATATATGACTTTTTAAAAAAATACTTCCCACCTCTTAACACCAAGGTTCCTCATATCCACTCTTCTGTATTTTTGCTCCTCCGTCCAGCAGTTCATCGTGGTGTGAGGGGCTCTGAACGTTTCAGTGGCTGGTGCGCTCCCTCATTGGCCCTGCTCCGTGGGATTTGCTGGCATGCACAAACCAGTTTCCTGGAGCCGTCTTCCTTTGATAGGGGTTGCAGGGTTTCCAGGCCTTTGCTTTTCCAAACGAGCGGGGTTTGTAACCTTGTTCGTACATCTCCTCACTCACGCCTGTGCACATCTGTAGGACACGTTCCCGAAGTGTGGCTGTGCTGGGTCGAAGGGTGCATGCATTCGAAATGTTCAGAAATCTTGTGAAACTGCCTTCGGCACCCTTGCATGGCTCGTCCTGAGCTTCAGGGAGCTTAGTCCTTTGGAGAAGATTCTCTCAACACCTTCCTTCCTAGGGAAGGTGAGGCCAGTGAGGCCTCCCCAGGCTTGAGGTGTGATTTTCTCCCCTCCCTCTGTGATCGCTTTGGTGTGTTTCTTTCCAGTTTACATACATCTGGAAAAGCTAGGATGGGTTAAAAGCACAGACTTAGAGTGCAAAGTGAGTCTGCTAAGTCCTCCGTCAGTCCCAGCACTTCCTCTTACTTGTCGTGTGGCCTTGAACGAGCTACTCAGCTTTGCCAGTCCTTGGTGTTATTATCGGTAAAAGGAGGATATAAGCTGCCTCATGAATAATGTGGGGATTAAATGGAATCACGTATTCGGGCATAATGCTCTATAATTGGGACTTACGCTTAGTCGTATGATACATTGACTTTTTCTGTGTCGTGGTCTTGTTCCCACTGAAAATGATTCGGTGAGCATTTTAACACACAACTGGGTGTTGTGGAACAAAAATCCTCCTATTCAGGAAACCTGGAGTCAGGTCCTATTACTGCTGAGCTGTGATTCTGTAATTATTAAATCCTTCCAACGAAGAGACATACTTGGATTAGACTCCCTTTTTGGTTCTAAAATTCGACAATTCTGTGGTACTGTAAGCTATTCAAAGAAAATCTGCATTCATATCTTAGAATCTGTTTTCGGCCCCAATTTGAGCTTACCTCCCCACTTCCAGTAAAGAGCAGCCCGTGTCTATGGCCTTACTGATCACACCCTCACGATAGCCCTGTGGTCTCAGCGCTTCACATTTATTCTAGAACAGGTTGCTTGGTCCAGGCAGTGTGGGCGTGTGGGGACATGTGAAGAAATGTCTTATGTTTAGAAGTTAAGCCTTGGGCAAGTTTGGGAGAGGGTGCGGGGACGGGGGAGGAGGCAGCCAAGCCTGGGTAAGGCTGGGCAGTAGCACCAGTGGGCAGAACACCATACTTAGTGTGGAATTGGGAGTTGGCAAGCTGGATGGAAAATGTTGAGAGAACACGTAAGAAGACTTCAGCTGGCCTGGCTTTCCTCCCTCCTCCCCACGCCTCCCCTGTGGGCAGGAGCGAGTCTGACAGGCATAGATGCCAGACAATTCTTCTGCACTTGGGGTAAGGAGCGTGCCCCGTGATAGGAGCTCAACCAAAGAAGTGGGAGCACATTCACTCTTCATCTGTACTTCCCTTCCAGCTTAAACAAACTTGGCCTCGACAGGGCAAAGGCTGGCGTTTAGTGGTACAACTTGCCGTTCCCCTTGTTTGATTGAGAGACTGAGATTAAGAGAAGGACAAGGTCTGGTGATGTAGAAAAATGAAAATGTCTTCCAGGGTCCCCTCCTTCAGTTCAGTGAGACATCAGAAGCAATAGGTGTCTTCACCCTTTCTGACCTCTGATGATGGGACAAGCCATAAGCCCCATTTTATAGCAGTGTTGCCCAGACACAAAGGTTCCCTCGGGCTCCTGGCCTGAAATCTCGGCTTGTCCTTTGGGAGCACTCAGGCCCTTCCAAGTGGTGGTGGGACCCACAGCACTGAAGCAGTATGATTTAGACTGGGTCATCCACTGCCCATCTCACTTTCGTGCTGCCACTGGCAAAATTTATCAAAGAATATCCAGCTGGCTGCCAGGAGACAAGGAGTAGAGCATCTGGGTATGGAGTCTGCTGAAACACCGTATCTTCTGGCTGCCAGTGAGGGTTGGCCAAGGTCTACACTTGGGGGGATGAATTTGATCCCTTGGGATTAGGTAGCCTTGCTAGTTGGTATTCACTCACTCACTCACTCACTCACTCACTTACTCACTGTTCATTTATTAAGTATACATTTCCTGTGGCCCAATCTTGGCCCTTGGCATGAGCCCATCTCTGTGGATGGCAGCTTCTTTCCACCCATAGTCTTGAGTATTTTGAAGAGAAACCTATATAGAACTATTAATCCTGTTTATGTAACCCTTTCCATCCTAGGAATGGACCACAGGAGCAGCTTTCAAAGTACATTAAATAGATTTGAATAGATTTGAACCTATTTAAACTTATAGTGAATGGGTTGCTTCTAGAAAGGGAGTAGTAATTACCTCCATGGCTCGGATTTCTGCAGCTCGTTACCTCAGGCATTCCCAAGGGCACTGCAAATAATGGTTGCTTGCTTTTCCAGAATATTTTACATTTAAAAGCATACATTTTGGGGCACCTTGTCAGTTCCAGATATTGCCAGGTGTAAATAAATAAAAGTTTAGAGATGAGCCAGACCTTTTCCACACATGTTCATAAACAACTTTAAGCCAAGGCAGATCTGATACAAAAAGTACAGACAAAACTGTGGAAACCCAGAGATGGAAAGATCATTTCCTCCGGGGAATTCAGGAGTAATTTCTCAGAGGAATTTCTCAGTGAATTTCAGCTGTCCTCCCAGGGATGGCCCCTGTGTAAACCAGTATTTCCCAAGCTTGCCCAATCCTAAGAATGACCTGGGGTGCTTATTTAATATATGGATTCTCAGAGACCTCCCAGGATTTTCTAAATCAGAATCTGCAGGGAGAGGAGATTGAGAGTCTGTATTTTCAACAAGAGCCCCAACTGGCTCTTTAAAAAAAAAAAAAAAAAAAAAAAAGGTAATTAACAGTATTGAGCACTTACTATGTGTCAGGCACTCTTCTAAGCACTTTGCCTGTATTAATTCACTCAGTCTGCACAGCAACCCTGTGAGGTGGTGCTGTTTTTATCTGTACCTTCCAGATGAGGACATTGAGGCACAGAGATAGTTAAGGATCGAGGGAGAGATGAGAATGGAAATTCAAGTTTGACTTTGAGCAGAGCGATAGAAATGGAGGGTTTGAGGATGGAGGCGCCACCTGCTGGCCGCCCAGGGACCTCCTGCTCTGTTGGTGCTAGAGCGTCCGTTCTAGCGCCCCCAGCGGCCACTGGCACAGACTGACCTTTCCCAGCTCAGCCCTCCCAGAGAGTGTTGGTGATGGAGGCCCACATAGGCCGTGGTGTGCTACGCCTCATACTGCGCCCCTGTCACTGACAAGATCGACCTGACTCACCACAGGTTGTGCAACAGTAATTAATATGTGCTGAACACCTACTGCATGTCAGGCATGATGCTTTACAAAAGTTCTGTCACTCCTAACAACTCCACGACGTAGGGACAGATAAGGAAAGTGGGCTCAGAGAGGTTAAGTAATTTGCCCAAGGTCACACAGCTTGTAAAAGGCAGGGGCAGGATCCACATTCAGCTCTTTCCCTTCTTCATGATGGCTCTCATTAGAAGAGAGAAGCCCCCCTCCCCCCCAAAAAAAAAGAAGAGGGAAGAGCTTTGGAAGAGAACGGGCCCAGAACAAAGCCTGCCCAGCCTCGTTCAGCTGGTGGACATATAGGCCATTGCAGAAAAGAGCTTACTGATGTCTGGATGCTATAAAAGTCACCAGGAAGATGCTTTAAACTTTCGGAGCAGGAAGGAAGGAAGGCGGGTCAGAAGGCTGGGACAGGGGAACAGAAAGGACTGTGTAACTCAGCTGGCAAGGCCACGTGTTTGCGCTGAAGGGCAATATGCCGTAGCCCCCAGGCCAGTCCTTAGTAGGAGATGCCCGCTGTGGGCCCCAGGGACGCCAGGGTCAGGATCCAAAGTCTGTCCAGGCGGGAGGATATACTACACTTCCAGCCTGGGCAAGGCAGCAGGCGAGACGAGCGAGTGCTGGCTGGCAGGAGGAACCGATCCTGTAGGCCTGGCCGGAGGAGCTAAGTGTCATGGGTTGTTACAGTTGATGAATTTTAGAAAATGTGCTGAGGCTCCTTATTATTGAAGATAGTTTTCTCTTTCTGGCTGTGTGAAACAAATGCTTATGGGTGCTGTGAGTATTTCAAACTCAGTTCTCTGTGCCTGAAAGCCGTAGCTGGGTTACAAGAACGAGCCCTTACACATCTGTAGTCGTCCGGGGAAGGAGGCTGCCTGGTGGTTACCCTTTTTGCAAAGAGATTATGTCTGAATCTCTCAGCTCATGATCACCCAGAGGCTTCCCTGAGTCGCCCAACAGCTTCGTGGTCACAAGCAGGGTCCCCCCCCAGCAGGAAACCAGAGGCCCTCTTCGCACAGTAGAACCTGGGACCGGCATAGCAGGGCAGGGGCCCGGAACTCAGGAAGCCACAGAAGTGCCCGGCCCCTCCGACCCCGGGCTTTCCTGCCCAGCCCCCCTGCCCCTTCCCCAGCCAGCCCCTGGCCGGCCCGCCTGCCAGCCTGGGCCCCGTGGTCCTGTGCTCTGAGTGTGCCTTGTGCCCTCGCAGCGTGTCGGGCGGCGAGCTGTTCGAGCGCATCATCGACGAGGACTTCGAGCTGACAGAGCGGGAGTGCATCCAGTACATGAGGCAGATATCGGAGGGGGTGCAGTTCATCCACAAGCAGGGCATCGTGCACCTGGACCTCAAGCCCGAGAACATCATGTGTGTCAACAAGACCGGCACCAGAATCAAGCTCATCGACTTCGGGCTGGCCAGAAAGCTGGGTAAGGCCTCCCACCCGTCCTGGACTCACCCACATACCGTGGCTGTTCGTGTTACACACCCTGGGCATTGGAGAGAACGCCCTGGATTGGAGTTAAAATCAGAGACCGTGGGGGCTGCTGAGGCTCACGTCCTGCCCCGGCCACCCACTAGACTTGACTTCGAGTCTCTATCCCTTATCTGTAAAATGGGATAATAGTAGCCTTCGAGCTGTTGTGGGGGGTGAGGTCAGGGGGTCCGGTGCGTTAAGGCAGGTTAGGTGGTGCGAGCAGAGGCTGGTGCGTGGTAAGCGCTCTGTAGGTGTTCGCTGTCTGTTATCGTTGTCAGTGTCCCCTCTTGTCGCTTCCACTCGGGGCCTGCGGCAGCAGCCCATTTTGGTGCTGGCGCTTGCTCCCAGTAGCATCCTACGCGGCAGTGTCCGGAGCCCTTTCACATACTTTCCTTGGGTTCTCACAGCAGCCCTGTGAGAGCGGCAGGGCAGATTTTCTGAGCCCTGGTTTATAGGCCAGGAAACGGTAGCTTTGCCCATTAGGTCCCACCACGAGCCAGGAGAGGGGCTGGGGCTGAACAAGGACCCCAGACCTAGTTAGGATTCCCTGAAGCCCCTCTGCTATTCCTACACCAGGTGGGGGGGAATGCGGGAGGGGGAGGGGCCTTCGTACCCAGCCCTGAAGCCGTCTTGGTCTGTGACCGTCTGCCTCACACCCTGCCCATGTGCCACCTGCCTGCGTCACCCTTTGATGTCTCAGTAACTGATGAGACAGCCTCACCCTGTACCCTCTGACCACTGCCCTGTCAACAAGGAGCTGAGGTCTGGCGCCAACTGGCCTCTCACCGCCCTGGGGACACTTAGTGCCAGGGAGCCCCATTGCAAAGAGGACACTGAGGGAGTGAGGTTCTGCCAGGCTCTGACTTGCCTGGGACTCGGCGCCCCGATGCCGGGCTCAGGAGCCTGCTCGGCCCCACCTGCTGAAGAGGTGGTGTGGGGGCAAGAGCTGCTGTGCGAGGCCTGCCTTCAGAACCACTCAGAGTTTGAACAAATAGGGCAGCACTGGCCTCAGGAGCTGGCAGCATCAGAGCCCCAGCGACACAACGTGCAGGTCCCGTGGTGAGAGAGATGCGGGCATAGTAGTGTCTCCTGCGGCCCTGAGAACTGGGAAGGGCTAACGTGTAAGCAGGGAGGGTTCAGGTTGGAGTGGAGCAGAGTTTTCACGCCTGAAGGCTGTTCGGTGGTCTGTCTTCGAACATTGGCTGTGGGCTCTGTAGTGACACAAGAGCAGGTGTGGCCCACAGGCCACACGTATGCCACCCCCCACCGTGGACGAGATCCTCTAGGAGCTGGTACCTATGAACATCCTACTGGGCATCTCTGGTCCCTTAAGGCTCAGTGACAGCAGCCTGGGGTTAAGGTCTTTCCTGGCTATCCTCCCGGCAGCTCCTGGGAAGACAGACAAGTGGGGGCAAAGGGACATAGCTCAGGAATGGGACCACCTGGGCTTAGGGCCTGACACCCACTGATAAAAGTGGGTAAACCACGCGACTGCCCTGAGCCTCCCTTTCTTCCTCAGGAACATGAGCGTCATACCTCCCTTAGGGTTGTTGAGAATATTACATAGAAAAGTCCTTATAAAACGGGTAGCAGGATACAGGGTACAGAGGACATAGTGAATATTAGAGATTATCGCCAAGCACAAGTCACAGTCCCTTCTTCCAGGAGCGCATGGGAAAGACAGACACATGAAAAACCGTTGGGGGCAGGGGCTTCAGTGGCCTCGTCTCCCCAGCGCAGCCCAGCCCGGACACTGACTGTGCGTGCCGTCTGTCAGTTTCACTGTGCGTTGACCCACCTGTTGACAAGGAGGCCAGCTGTGTCTGTGCCGTTCTCAAGGGGAGAGCAGCCAAGGGCCAGACCGCGTCTGTGTCCCTCCCCTGCACACAGATGGCATTCACTTACCGCGGGTTGGCTCCCGAACGTTCTGGTAATGGATCCCTCTCCATCCCGGTTACAGAGAATGCAGGCTCTCTGAAGGTCCTCTTTGGCACCCCGGAGTTCGTAGCGCCTGAAGTCATCAATTATGAGCCCATCGGCTATGCCACGGACATGTGGAGTATCGGAGTCATCTGCTACATCCTGTGAGTCTCGGGGCCCGTGAGGGAGGGGCACAGAGCGCCACAGGAGGGGCCCCAGGCTGCCCTGCCACTGAAGGAGCCAGTGTGGGCTGTGGTGGAGAGCCCACCCCAGAGTCAGGAGGGCGGCAGCTCCTATCCCCATCCCACCGGCCTGCCCCACTTCTGTTTTCCCAGTGAAGTCAGCAGCCCGTGTTGCACTCATAGGGTGGCTAGTGCTGACACTGACACCCCATTCCGGGCCCTTCATTGTCCCTCATGCTGACCAGGCTGGGGTCTGTGGTCAAGAGGGTGGAATGTGGCTGGGGTCATGTAATTTACCCTCACTTGTGTAGGTGGGTCCATGGAGAAGGACGCAGGGAGCCCAGGTGCACATCTCCTGTGGGCGTCATCACTGTCTTCAGAAGACAGCACCCCATCCTCATGGCAGGGGGACCCCAGTAACCAGCCTCCTCCCTGAGCCCAGTATCTGGGCCAGTTATAAGCACTTCTGATGAGAGAGCCGTCAGCAGACAACAGAAGGCCACACAGGAATTGGAATTGGGAAATCAGGTGGACAATACGAAGCCATTTCAGTTAGTGATGCTGGAGAAGAAGAGGGGGGGCCGGGAATGCAGAGCAGCGCTCTGCGAACAGTCATATGCACCAGTCACCTTGGCTTCTCCTTAGACTGCAAGTTCTGCTTCCTAAGAATCCACGTTTCTAGCAGATTCCAGGTTGCCAGTGGTGCTGATCCAGGGACCAGCACGCTTTGAGTAGCAGGCTCTAGAACACACACCGTGGTGGGGTCTCACCAAGTCAGTCTCTGAAACCCCAGGCTGCAGACGGTCCTTAGCCTCAGAGGCAGCCCCCGAGCTCCTGTGGCAACACGCAGTAACGGGGTGGCCTCCTCTGGAAGATGCAGATACGCACGCGTTCATTTTGCAGAAAATATATCTTTGTTGTTACAACGACAGGAAAACTTTAATGTTTTCATAGAAAACTTGAAGAGGACGTAAGAAGGGTTTCTTTGAGCCCTGGGGTCTTCAGACCCGAGTGAGAAGTGGCTCCAGGAGATCCTGCGGCACAGCCAGCTTCGGGTGCCACTGTTACAGAAGCTTGAGCAGAGATGAGTGATTTGGTGTGTGTGCGGGATGAACTGACCGAGACTGCTTCTCAAGTGCCGGGTGTCCCCCACCCCACCCGCTCCCTGGGGCCAGGAGGTTCCTTTCTTTTCCACCTGCTCAGGAGTTCAGTTCTCACTGTGGCCTATCAGGAGAGTCTCCCTCCATTACACCTGGGTAGTGGGCTCTGAACCCCAAAGAGTCCTCTTCTTCCCTGCCCGGGGTCACCCCCGCCCCCACCTCCCCAGAGCAGCAGACAAGAAGCCCCCTGGCCAGCAGCACATTTGCCTGTCTCTCCCTCCCCGAGCCCTCCCCAGGGAGAAAGGGAGCTGAGGGGTAGTGGAAGCTGCAGTGGACCTGCCTCCCTTGGTAAATAAGGAATTAGAGCAGGGCAGTGGGCCCAGCCACCCCTCCTGGGGCTGCCCCAGGCTGGGCAGTGCTCACATGGCAGCTCTGGCCCCGGGGGAGACACTTGAGAAACAGGCTTGCTCAGTGTGTTCTGTTCAGACCCAGCTGTCCTGTGGCCTCGCTCCATCCCTGGGTCCCTCACAGATTTTCACGTGGGCCCCCGTTTGATCCTCACCACACACTTACGAGTGAGTCGTGGCAGGGATCTGATCTTCCTTTGGCTTGGAGGTGACAGGGGCCAAGGAAGTCCACATGGCTGCCCACTTCCCACAGTCCTAGAGGGTGACCAGCCTTCCCGGTTCACCCAGGCCTGACGGGCTGCCCAGGATACAGGGCTTTCAGTACTAAAGCGGGGATAGTCTAGGGGCGCCTGGGTGGCTCAGTCGGTTAAGTGTCTGCCTTCAGTTCAGGTCATGATCCCAGGGTCCTGGGATTGAGTCCCACATCGGGCTCCTTGCTCAGCGGGGAGCCTGCTTCTCCCTCTGCCTGCCACTCCCCCTGCTTGTGCTTGCTCTCTCTCTCTCTCTCTCTGACACATAAATAAGTAAAAATCTTTAAAAAAATAAAATAAAATAAAGCAGGGATAGTCTGGGAAACTAGGACAGCTGATCTCCCTACCAGTCAGGGACTGCCCTTAAATTTTCACAGTGAACACGCCTGTGTAACCCGTACCCAGACGAAGAATCCCCGCACGGCTAGGGCCCCTGCAGCCCTCCCGAGTCCCCTCCCATTCACTGTTCCTCAGAGGTAACCATTGTCCTCATGTCTAACGTCATGCACCAGTTTTGCCTGTCCCTGAACTTTACATAAACAAAATCATACAGGAAGATGTGTCTGGCTTCCTTTGCTCAGCATTGTTCATGAGACCCATTCATGTTATTGTGTGTAGTGGTAGAGTGTTCATTCTCGGTGCTGCGTCGTATTCCACCATGTGACCATCGTCCAGTTTACCCAGTCTACATGGATGGGTTTTTAATAGATGCCAGTTTGGGGTATTGCAAGTATTCTGTTCCATGTTGGATATATGATCTAGAACTAGAATTATTGAGCCATAAGAGCACTCTATTTTAAAATGCAAATTCTTTTAGGTGGAGGACCATAATAATTTGGATAATATGTTATATTGCTTTATTACATTACTTTTAAAGCTAAGACCAAGAAATAGGAAAGAGCTTTTTGAAATGGGGAGGAAATAATTTTGTTGAATGGGGCACCATCCTGAAGGTGTTTGCCCAGCAGGGTGCAAGGAGAGGGGAGAGGTGCTTGTGACAGGGAGGCAGGTGAGGGCCAGGCATGATGGACACAGGTCAGCTCTGCGGGGCCTCCTACAGCCCTCCAGCGTCCAGGCTCCTGCACACACCACCGCGGGCTGCTCTGCCCCCTGGGACTTTTCCTGTTGGCTCTCACAATGGGGAGAGGACTGGGAGCTCCCCTCCTGAGTGAGGGCTCCCAGCAGAGCACGTGGTACCCAAAACAAAAGTCGGAGATAGCCAGATTGCTTCCTTTCAGACCCTGCTATGCAAAATTCTAGAGCTGCTACTGGAAGTCTCCAGAAGAGGCTCTGTGGCAGTCTTCATGTACCCTCTGTGCCTCTCTTCAGAGTGAGGTTGTCTGTTTGACAGTCTTTATCAAGGCCACCTTCCACATTTGTACAAAGGAACCCCCCATCTCCTTTCTGGGGCCAGTGAGAGATGGGGAAGCCAGGGAAATAGGTAATAGCTCATTTACTGTTTAACACATAATTTGGTGAGCACCTCCTAAGCGACCAGCTCTGTCCCCATAGGTTGTTATGACTTTGTTGGAGGAACTCCTCAAACCCCTCAGGGAGATCAGGGCTGATCTTGTCCCAGCACTGGAGACCTGGCCTCGCTGCCTACCCTGGGTTTTCCAGGCAGAGTAGAGATGCAGTGGGTGGGATTATGCCCCCCCCCCACCCTTCTCATCCCTGATTCTGGAGGGAGACTGTAGATTTCATGAATTTCCTAGAGATCCTTCTGGTGTTAGCAGTGTCTGGTTTTAGGAGGAGAGAGGACGGAAGTGCTCTAGGCCACACTTCAGTGATGTCCTAAGCCTTACTCCCTTTTCTGAGATCGCCTTTCCTCTCCTGCTTTCCTCTCACCTATTTTCTGAGGACTCAGTGTTCCCTTACTGCCTATGGGGACACCGGAACCCTTCTCTGTGCCTTCTCTCACCCCTACTCCAAAAGTCCTTCTCTCCCTCCTCTGCTCCAAGGCAAGGTAAAGGGCAATTACTGCTCTGCCTTCTCCCTACCATCTTGGGGTCAGCGACAACTCCTATTTCAGCTCATTTGTCTTTTTTTTTTTTTTTAAAAGATTTCATTTATTTCTTTGAGAGAGAGAAAGAGAGCATGAGTGGGGGGAGGGGCAAAGGGAGAGGGAGAAGCAGACTTCCCACAAAGTGGGGAGCCCGACATGGGGCTCCATACCAGGACCTGGAGATCATGACCCAAGCTGAAGTCAGATGCTTAAATGACTGGGCCACCCAGGCCCCCTCAGCTCATTTCTTGAGCATCTAGTGTGGTCTGAAACACTGCAGCCATCCCCATCCAGGGTCTAACTTCTAGGGACATCAGCTCAGTGGGCTAGGGAGAATGCCCAGTGCCCAAACATCAGGTGCCTACTCAGACTTGGGTTTTGGTACAGGGTTCTTCAGAGGGATCCAGCAGCCCCACTAAGGGCTGCCCTTGCCGTCCCCACTGCTGAGCCCGGACTTGCTCTCTGATTCCAGCTCCTGCAATCTCCAGGAGCCCTGAGCCCATACCAGTCCCAGCCACCACCTAACAGGTTTTGCTCTTCAGAGACTTGGGCTACAGTTAGTGTGACTAACCCAGGGGGTGTACTTTCTCACCACGGCATAAAATGATACTGAGTTCTTCCTCTGGGACCTAACCAGCCCCCTCAAATCTTTCCCCCACCCCAAGGAATGAGTATCTGAAGGCTAAAATGGGATAAAAGACTAGCCGCTTCCTAAGCATTCAGGAGCTCTGCTGGCAGATGTGGCCATTTCACTGGCCGTTCCTGCAGGAAGGTCATCTGCTTGAAAAACACTTTCCTGGTATAGTGCAAGAGGCATTTCTGTACCTTTCTTTGTTCTGACATTCTGCCCTGCAAGCAGAACAGTCTTCTGCATCAGATTCCCTGGGTGAAGTTTTGCTTCAGTGAGAGATTAAGAATTAAGAAATTAGAACAGCCTGCCGTCATGACCTCTGTGACTCATCAGCGACCATTAAAAATGAATGTGAAGACTCTGCACACACTTGTGAATGACAGTGTCAAGTGAGAAAAAGTGGAGCCCCCAAGAATTTTCCCATGCTGATTGCAGTTTTGTAAAAAACAGATAAATCTGTTGGCTTTGTTGGGGAGGAAGAAAAAACTTTCCTCCACCCTCTTAGGTTCTTTTCTTGGAGGCCTACAAATCAAACTGACAAGAGGCAGATTAGCAGGAGAAAAAAAAACAGATTTAATTATTACATGTGCATAGTAGTTCACAAAGAAATGTGATTCAAGAAGGTGTTCAGAATTGGGGGCTTACATACTATTTAACAGAGGCAAGCAAGCAACTGTAGAGAAATAACTAGACAAAAAGAGGTTAGGGGCTTCTGGAGGGGAAGTTGTGAGAAGGTTTGTTTAGCAAGGTCTGTTATGAAGAAGAGTCTCCTCTTTCTGGGAATGGAGGGAACATATTTACAAATGGAAATTTATGTCACCTTAATAAAGAGAACTGTATGTCCTGCTTTTAGACAAAAAGGGAGGGCAAAGAGCTAATTGCCTTCAGGTCAAAACATTCTTGATACCAAAGTGGCGTATTTTGGGGTGGCATACTGTGATCCCCTTCAGTTAAAAAATGAGATAAAACTAGGAAGAGGGGTGGGTAGTTGTGTTTCAATGTTAATGTTATTGTGTTTGTTGATTGGGTTGATCAACCATACGCGATCTTTATGCAAATTCTAGCAATAAAAAGCCGAAAAAACATTTTAAAAAAAATCCTGACAAATCCCACCACCAACATTACTGAAATCCCGACACTCTGTCATCGTGCTCTGCATGTATTGCAAGTTTTATTTTAGAGACATACTCTTTAACAGGAATTCTGTGGGAGCTCGGCAGGCAAGGAGCCAGCCAGGGCTGGGCGTATTTCAGATGGATGGGCTGCCAGAAAGGAGGAGCGCCGGAGATGAGGCGGCTCTCCCCAGCTGTGAACTTTACAGAGATTAAGGCCTATCTTTGTAGGATTACAGTCCCTAATTAGGAAAGGAGGTTTACAGAAGGGGACGGTGCAGCATTCCACAGCAGGGTTGTCTGCTCTTCTTGTGGTCTTTGGAATGCGGCAGGACTTTCCCCCCCTTTCTTTCAAATGGAAAAATGTAAAGACAGAAGGAGGCATGTAGCTGACAAGAGTCAGGCTGCTTCTAGATGGGGCTAGCTGGGGTCACACCAGATGGCAGAGATGGGGAGAGCAGGAAGCCCCTAGGAATTCTAGCCCAGTGCCCTTGGTGAAAAAAGGGGAAACTGAGGCCCAGAGAGTTGGGGGAGGGGATAGCCTATAACTGCAGACTCGGGAGTGGTTCGCTCCCACCCTTCCTTCGTTGTCATGTAACCGAGAATAATTAGCCCCGTGCCTTCTTCAAACAGAACAGAAATCAGTGTTTTGCTTTAAGATATTTTAATGCCATCTGCAAAACTCTGTTATTCTAAAACATGAATATATTGACTAGGGCGAGCTAACTCACATTGCAAAAGCTTTCTTCTTTTTACAAAAGGTTTCGCCGGAGGGTTCCTCCCATGGCAAGCTTGCCTCACAATATTTCAGTGGGTTTTGTTTTACAAAACTAAGTTTGCAGGTGCTGTTGTATTTCCTAAGCTGAGGCCTTTTGAACTTAGAGACGCCTCCAGAAGGGTTGCATTACTGTTTATGATGGGTTCTTACGGATTTGGGGGAAAGGGACATTAGTGAAGGCTTAATCTGGAAGGTTGATGGCATGAAGTCCCTGGATCCACCTCATGGGACTCAAGTGAGGTCAGGGCAGGACCAGCTACATAATTTGTGGGGCCCAGTGCAAAATAAAAAGGTGGAGTGACTTGTTCAAACATTACTATGACTTTCAGTATGACAGCAGCAGATCATTAAACCAAGAGTGGGAACTTCTGAGGGTGGGGCCCTGCATGCTTGCATAGGCCTGACACCCGTGAGGTCGCCCTAGGTCAGGGTGAATGGTAGGGGATGGTGGGTATGAAGATGAGGTACACGGAAGTGAGGGATCAGGCCGGTAAGCTGTAAAGCTGTGCTCCTTGGCTTTGAGATACTTAGCCTTACAAATTTCACTTGGCTTAAGTTATTGGTAAGTGTGTTATTCCTGAGGTCACAGACTGGTGAGGCACGACGAGTGCGGACGAGCTGTACGTGGAAGAACCGTACAACATCTACAGAGCTATGGACAGAGCTCCTTACTAGGGACCAGGCCTCGTGCCAGAGCTGTACACCATGATTGCTTCATCTGCATGGAAATACTCGTCTAAAGGAGCAGTTAAGATCTAGACTCTAGAGACAGGTTCGTGGGTTCAGATCTCACTGATTGAATCCTTGCACAAGTTACTTAACCCCACTCTGTGCCTATTTCCTCATCTGTTAAAGTAATGAGTTACCTGGGCTGTAGGGTGATATTAAGCTTGAATGAGTTCATCTATTTTAAGCTGTTTGTCCAGTGCCTGGTACCTAGTAAATGTTTGCTGCCATGATGCTGTTGATGGAGGAGGAGAAGGAGGAAGAGGAGATGTAGAATAAGTAAAAGTGGTGAAGTGGTAGGTTCTCCATCATATAGAGAAGGAGAGCATGGCGCAGAGCGATTAGGAAAATGTCCCAGATTACCGGAAAATGAAGAGACTGTGCTATTTCCTCCGCCTTTGTGTCTCTTCGGGAAGCTTTCTGGTTTGGCCTAAGTGCCTCAGGCTCACTGGTATAGACGGATCACCACACCCATATGGCTGATTTGAAGTCTGCTGTTGGTCCACGCTTGCTGAGCATCTCGGGTGTGCCGGGCCCTGTCATTGGTGCTGGCAGGTGTGAAGATGAGAAGTAGAAGGGAGCAGAGATAGCCCAGTGTGTAATGAGTGCTGTACCATGGGACTCGTCCCTGGTGAGGGTGGCAACAGGCCAGACAGGAAGGGAGTCTTCTACCCAGGAGCCTTGGAGAAGGTTCTGGGCTTTCGGCAAGAATAGAGGACAGGGATGAGGGGCCCTGCTGTGTCCTGCCAAAGCTGTAAACTAAGTAAATTCCTTCCCCTCAGCCTCACAGGCAGGTGGTGACAAGAGGAAGTAACACCCCAAAAGTACAGTGAGCACTGAGAAGAGTCGGGGCCATAAAGGCCCGGGAAGCCACACCCTCTCTTCTTTCCTCTGGTGGGAGGAGAGGGAGGCACAAGGGTATTATGGGCACAGGGCTTTGCGGGCCCTCACCTTTGACCTCGGTGACATTCACTTGGGGGGATCATCCCACACTGCCCTCCCTGCCAACACCCACCCCCATTCACCTGCTATCCTGCTTTTATCTTCCAGCGTTAGTGGACTTTCCCCCTTCATGGGTGACAACGATAATGAAACCCTAGCCAACGTTACCTCAGCCACCTGGGACTTCGATGATGAAGCGTTCGATGAGATCTCTGATGACGCCAAGGATTTTATCAGCAATTTGCTGAAGAAAGATATGAAGTAATGAGTTGACATTTCCATCTTTTCAGCTCCCCCACTCCCTGGACTGGGGTCCGGAAGCAGGGACTTCCTTTGCCCGTTCTAGGTCCCCTCTTCCCTGAGGAGAGAGGAGCAGGCACTGCGAGTAGTGGGGAGGGGAGGGGTCTTCCTAGGCCCCCCGCTTCCTGGTTCCAGACACCCCACTGGTCTTTAGAAGCACAGAAACCTCACTCAAAAAGCAACCCTTGACCGATGTTGCAGGGAGAGGAGCAGCTTGTCGTGTGTGAATAATGACAGCCCCTTGTGTTTTCTGTGTGCATGTGTGGCCATGGAAGCCATGCTGAAACCTCAGCCCCTCTTCGGGGGGGTTACTCAGGAAGTATCCTATTTGTGGCCCCTGATCGTACCCCCAGGGCTAATCCGGCTTGGTGTTTTTTCGTATCTCCATGACTTAAGAACTGCTGGCCTGAACAGGGTACCTACTCCCACTGGCCCCAGTGAGGCTGGGATTTCAGACCGCTGGCTCAGCCCTGTCCCTGAGTGGTCTCTGGCCCCCCCACCGTGCAGACTGTGTGGTTCCCCACCTCCGCCTCCGCCTGCCGGGAGCTGCCCCTGAGGTCGGTGGAGGGACACGTAAAACAGTAGCGACCAGTGGGAGGCCGGGGTGTTGGGTCACGTGGGCAGCCTGAGGCCGTGAGAGCAGGTCAGACACACAAGGCGCTCTGTCAGCGTTCCCACGAGAGAAGAGTGGAGCTGCGGAGGCCAGGGCAGGGGCCTCGGGTGTGGCTAGCGGCATTCGTGGGTGAGGACTCTCCGGGTGAGGGAACTGGCGAGAGGACAGCAGGGAGGCGGGCAGGCTGTGCGTGTGTAGGGAAAGCTGGCCTGCCCAGGGGAAGGGAGCAGCGGCTGTCTGATGAGAGCAACTGGCCCGTTGGGTGCCTTGCCCGCTCTGTAAACAGGTGGCCAGACGAGGCAGGGCCTGGCTCCAGGAGCCCCCCGGGAGCATTTGGCAACAGGGAACAGTTCCAAGCTTTGCCCTAGAAGGGTGGTGGTGAAGAGGTGGGGCACCAGAGTGTGAGAAGGGGAAGGGTGGCCCGACTCCACAGGCAGATGACTGCGTTAGCCAGGTGACTTTGGGGTGCAGGCTCCACCTGGCTGCCTGGCCCACAGAGCCCCTGAGGCTACCAGTTAACTTGTTCCCCTCTGGGAGAAATCCTGTTTGGGAGCAGGAGCACAGTTGCTAAAAGAGCAGAGTTCGAGGGTCCGTCAGATGGCTCTAATTGTCTGGCTGCGTCCTCCTCTCAGTCCTTTAGAGATACCTCAGGCCAAACTCCTCCAGTTCGGTGAGGCCTTTTTAGCATTTTGCTCTTGCAACCTTTGTAGCAAAAGTAGGCATGACCCAGGTGGACTCTGGATGTCGTGCGGGCCAAATGCCCTTCCAGTGGGAGCGATCCTCACTCCCAGCGTGCTTCGTGGAAATGCAGGCCTCCTTCCTCGTAACACTGGCCCAGGATGGCTTTTGTCCATCGAGCTTCATTCACTGAGGATTTGGCCAATGAGGTATTACGTATATACCCGTTTTCTCATCTGACCCTGAATTATCTCAGTACTGAGCTCTGTGGCCCCTCTGTGCTCGTAAAATGGATTCACAAAAGATCTGATTTCCAATATCAAGGCAGTTGAGTCCCATAAACTCTTAAACTTAGCGTCTCTTTAACCAGAAATCTCCATCTATCCATCCTGTAAAAAATATTTTTCTATTATAAAATACATGTTAATTGTAGAAAATTTGAATATAGGAACATTAAAATAATCCATAATCCCTTTATCCAAAGATCACTACATTTTGCTATACTTAGCAAATTTATTTATACTCATTTTTCTATGTATGTTAATATTTGGTTCTTTGGGCTTTATTAGTCCTTTTACAATTAAGGCAATGGCCCTGAATTATTTCTAGAGTCCCAAAGCTTTCAGAAAGATTAAATGACTTTGAGTGCAGTTTCTAAGGTTGTCATAATTCATAGGTTGTATGTAGGACATACTTCTGAGTTTTAACAAGAAAAACCTGACACTCAGCCAGACCATAAGACATGTGAGCTCAGTGATTCTCAGAGATTTTGGCCTAATGTTTTACTCTCCCCTCCACTAGACGGAGACAGAAAGATTAGGCCTCCACAGCTCCCTGCCCCCGTGTGACCAGTAGAATGACCCTGCCTTAGAGTAGCATTCCCAGATATGTCTGCCCTTACCCTTCCTAGACTCCAAGGGCAGGTCATGAGACTCCAGTTGCTTACTTGGTGGTTAGGCCTTAACACTTCCTGTTCTGGGTCTAGTCAGTGTAACCCAGACCAAGAGAGGAAAAAGGCCAGGAGCACAGTGACCCTGATCACGGTGGATGGACTGGGAACAGAGAGAGCCCTGGGCTCTGCCCCGTGTGACCAGGGACAGGTGACCTCCCATTTCTGATCTGACCAGCAGTCTCTGAGGTCCCCTCCTGCTCAGAAATCCTCTGATCTCTGCCTCCATCAGAAACCGCCTGGACTGCACCCAGTGCCTTCAGCATCCATGGCTAATGAAAGACACGAAGAACATGGAGGCCAAGAAACTCTCCAAGGACCGGATGAAGAAGTACATGGCAAGAAGGAAATGGCAGGTAATGAGGGTGTCACTTTGGACTCAGATGTTGCCCCTCACATTTGCTTCATCGGAGCTATCCTCAATCCAAAAATATTTGCATCTGTTTCTGAAATAATCTGGGACCAAGACTGACATTTCATGCCTTTGTGGCTAGGGTTGAGCCTTGAAGACTATTTGGCAACCCTGGAGAATGCGATCTTTCTAAAGGCACTGTGATGGCCTTTAATTTCTTTGTAGTGAAGGAGGAGGGCACCGGATCTACAGAGATATGATCCCCACCATCTAGGGAGATTGTATGTTACTGTGTGTCCTTGGGTGAGTGACAGCCTTCCCGTGCCTTCACATTCTCACCTGTAAAATGGGGGATGATAGTGGTACCAACATCACAGCACTGTTGGGAGAATGATAGGACGTAATCTTCATCTGGCCTTGAGCACACTGCATGGCACGTAGTGTTCAAAAATGATACCAGTAGCTCATGTATAGAGAGGGCTGGCCGTATGTCAGGGAACATTCTATGCCGTGAGCCTTTTAATCCTAGGAGGCAGGTACTATTATAATCCCCACTTTACAGACAAGCTGAGGCAGGGAAAGGTTAGGAAAGCTACCGAGAATCATGTAGCTAGTACGTGGGAGAGGATTCAAACCCAGAGCCTGGCTCCAAAGTACAGTTTTAACAATGGCACAGAATTGCCTCTGATTAATAGCAGACGGATAAAATTGTTGTCCAAAACCATAGAGAATTTGTCATCAGCTATTTTATTTTTATTATCACTATTAGTATTACAAAATTTCTGGGCTATTGGAGGGAATGTATAGTGTAACAGGCAACTGAAGCAAATGGACATAAAAGGACGTAATGCACACCAAGAACCGTAACTATCAGTATAGCCTTCCATAGCCATATATGTGAGTGTGGGTGGGAGGAGGGAGCCAGGCACAGCAGAGCTGGATGTGCTTGTGAGGAAATGCTGCCAGGAGCAGGACTTTGAAAGTGGTCACGGAAAATGGGCTCGAACAAGAGAAGGGGGATACAGTGTAGACAGAGGAGAAGGTGCAGAGGTCCTTACCCTGACAGGAGCAGAGACCTCTAGCTGGGCAGCTGGGAGAATTAGGCCATTTAAAACTGGTCTGTGTGGCAGAGAGGACGGAAATCTCTATTTAGGGGCAATTGGGACACTGGTAATTTGCCATACTGCATGACGAAACCGTGGTCACTAAACCCTCAAAAAGCACAACTTTGCACAGAGGTTGAGAGGAGCAGAGGCGAAGGGGGTGCTCGGGGTGCGTGGGTTTAAGGGACTACTGCCCCCTGAGTGGCTCAGCCAGGACTCCCTCACAATGGGAGTCAGTTCCTGGTCAGCCCCCAGTGAAGGTTTAGGGGGACCTCTTGACTCCCTCAAGTGTCAGGTGACTTGGAACACCTGTGTTGCTTACCTTACCCTCTGGTATCATTAGGATCCAGTGAAATCGGAGTAACTAATATTCTTAAAACAAAAAGGGGTCCACAAAATCATGGTTGGCTTTATTAATGATCCTATGGCCAGTAGATCTCAAAGAAATAATGGTATTTCTGGAGTGGGTAGGGTGGCTGGTGGGGGGGGGAGGGTCCTACGTGCAGCGAGTCTCATTGGGTTTTGCTTGGATGACGCCGCGGGTTAAGAGGCAGCCTTATCACTTCAAGCTCTCTGGGAGCATCGACACATCTGTTAATGAACCCAAGCCAGAAAGGACCTGAACCCAGGGGACAGGCGCAGAGAAAAGGAAATGGAAAAGGAAATAAATGGAATTTTTTAGTCCGATGGGTCCGGGAACCATAATTTGTGCTGATATTTTAAATCACTTATATTTTTTTCTCCTTGTTAACAGTGTTATTAGCCATAAGGCTTTCTGGAAGTGAGAAGGGAAAGAAAAGGATAGAATTCAGAGGAGGAACTTTAATTTCATATCTTCATATAGGTAGCAGCATTTGAAAATGGGTTTTCCACAAAAATAGTGGTTAGGTTTCACAAAATTACACACAAAAGTGGTCTAGAAAATCCCATGCAGCACAAGATGTCCCTGAAGCATAATTTCACTGGTAATGGCTCAGCTGCATCTAACCATCCACATTTTTTACCCCAGATACCAGGACCTTAGCACGCCCAGAATAGGGGCCTCCCTCCCAGAGCAGCTGAGGTTCTGTGTGGTGGGGCAGAGCCAAGTGCAGTGGAATAAAGTGGGGTAGACTGTGGTGGAGGGGAAGGGCCAGGGCAGACAGGGGGGCAAGAGAAGCTTCCTTGCTATCATTCTGGTGTGGTTTCCATAAAAGGCCCAGGAAGAAGGAAGTAACATGAGAGCAAATCCCTCTAAGTAAGGTAACATGTAGATGACTAATCATGTCATTGATCTTAGAAGGAAGTTATTCTGAAAGAAGGTATGTTTTTTATTTATATTAAAAGAGTTTTAAAAAGATGTGGTGAGCAGTAGCACCGAGGGTGAGTTGAACAGGATAACAGGGCTGCTGCTTGTAAAACTAGAAGCAAAGGACTGGGAATTAGAGGCCTATGGGCAGCCATTTTATTTTCTGAGACCCACAAAGACTTCAGCAGTACGGACCATAGGCCACAGAGAAGGAAGCTTTTGATTTGACTCCGTATAGCAGAGAGTACTCCTGGCCGTCACATTTGGACATTATGCACTTGTCAGGGGAAACTGGAGTCTCAGAGCTCTTGGTATATATGTAGGGTCTGTGATGGCCAGCTGGCTCTAGGGTGACCAACTTGCCCCAGTGTGCCAGGGGCCTTCCCAGCTTTAGCCCTGAAAGACTCTCATCCTGGGAAACCCCTCGGTCCTAGGCAAACCCGGGCTGGTTAGTCACCGTTGCCGGCTCTCCCAAGGGAGGGAGTCTGTGCGGCATTAGGGAGGCCAGTACAAACAGTGCCCGCCTGGAGCACGGGAACCCAGCCTTGGCAATCGCCCTCAGACAAGAAAAAGACTTCCTCAAAACAAGGGTGGAACTTAGGGAATTCAAACTTTCTTTCTTGATGTTCCAAAAATTTCTAAAATTCTTAGTAAAGCCGCAACCACTTTTCAGCTCAAAGGCATGAAACTAGAAGACTAGAACATACAGATATATATTTTTTTCCAGTTGTGACAATTTCTCTACTGGTATTTGTTTCATAAATCAGTTCCCAAAGATTGAATCTGACAGATTATTTTTAAGATTTTCCTTACTAAGCACTTACTTTTCTCCCTGTTTTAGAAATTATATGCTGTAATACTCCATCTGATGGAAAATTTCCCCCTATGGGAAGCTCCCTTCTCTGTTTGTTAATTTGATTGGCTCCCTTCTCTGAAATACCCTTTTAATCTGTCTTGTTCTGGCAACTTCATATTAGTCCTTTTTTTTTTTAAAACATTTTTCTTTTGTTTTTTAAAGATTTTATTTATTCGACAGAGATAGAGACAGCCAGCGAGAGAAGGAACACAAGCAGGGGGAGTGGGAGAGGAAGAAGCAGGCTCATAGCAGAAGAGCCCGATGTGGGGCTTGATCCCATAATGCCGGGATCACGCCCTGAGCCGAAGGCAGACACTTAACCGCTGTGCCACCCAGGTGCCCCAATATTAGTCCTTTTGTTAATGAAGAGGAAAAACTTCCTTATTCCACACCACACAAGGGAAGACAGTCCTGACCAGTCACCATGAAGGCGTTTGGAATTAGGGAGCCCATCACGGGCAGTTCCCTGCTACACAGTCACATGTATGAATCATAGTCTCTCTGCACAAGCTTGGAGCTATAGGGAGATTTGAATCTTCTGGTTCAAGACCATGAGGTCCACAGAGGGGAACTGATTTGCATAGTAATGTCCCTTTGTTGAGAACAAACTCTCTGAGTTGAGTGACTCCTGGTCCAGGCAAACCAATCTGTGTTGGATAAAGGGAATCGAGAGCCAGAAGGGCTGGGTCTGAGAGTTTGGCTGACTTGGTAGTAGTCTGGTCTGACGTTGATTCCATAGGGAGGGCTGCCGTGGCTGGCACCTCCTCTTGCCCCTTCCTGAGGTTAGGATGAGCTCCCATGGGAAGACCTGGGTCTCTTCAGCAAGCACAACAAACAGATCAATGATGTCACCAGAACAGCCTCTCCTAGCAGAGCATGCAAGGCTGCCAAGTGGGCTCAGTCTGCAGGTACATTCTCTGCAGGGCCAGGGGCCTCTGCACACAGCTAAGTTGGTCCATTGTCCTCTCTCATCTTCTTCTCCCACCCCCACATCACCTCCACCTGGGGCTTCCGGAATTCTGTTCAGAGGGACACAGCTTCACCATGGTGACAGAGGGCCAGAAACATAACCACACCACAGTGATGTATGGAAGAGGGCGGATGGCCAGAGGACAGAGCAGGATGGAATGTCTGTCCAAAGTACATGAAAAGAGTCAGCCACAAGGATGGCATGTGACAAACAGAAAAGTGGTGGTGGTCATAGCAGATCTCGGCTTAAACCACACACACACACCCATTATGAGTCCTTAGTGCCCTGTGATTCTTTACTTTCAAAATAATTTTACGGAAATATCCTGGCTTTCCAGATAGTCCAAGATTGTTAGGCTTTACTGAAATACTTGAGCGCATGAAGTTAGTTGAGGAGGAAGTGGCTTTGCTGGTGCAGCTTACGACCCGTAGGTGAGTGCTAGCCACCGGCCTGTGTGCAGGCTGTTTCTTTCCTCTCTCAGCAGCCAGTCTGCAGTGGCATCTGCCCCCTGGACATACAGCATCTGGATGCCTGAAAAGATGCTCTGGGTGCAGGGTTGGAAAGAGTTGGTGATGCCTTCGTTTCTCACCTTGTCATTCCACTGACCTTAGAAAAGGGGTGGGAAACTTCACTTGAAGGTGAAACCTTCAAGGACCTGTGGGATCGGAAGGTGAAGGAGAAACACAGACACAACTGTATACTATGGGGGAGTTCCTAAATTCTAAAGCATAGGACCTAAATCCTATACTTGGTAGAATTTTCACAATGCAAAGCAAGTTTTCATCTCAAGTTCTGGCATCCTTTTCAGCAGAAATTCTGTCCTCTCCCAAAGTTTCTCGTCTCAGAAAAGCAAAGTGCCACTGCCTTTCATTTCTTTGGGTCCTTCTTTTTGATGCCTGGGTGTGCATCAGGAACACTCCTCCAGAACCTCACTGTGCATTCACAGACTTGCAGGCCAGTCAGAGTGTTTCTCGAAATCTCTTAAGTATCTGAATCATAAACAGAACTGATGAGACCTTGGAGATCATCTTGTCCAACCCCCTCCTTATACAGGGAAGGAAACTGAAGGCCAGAGAGGTTAAGCAACTTGCCCAAGGTCAGTAGAATGCTTTTTCTTTTTTTTCTTTATATCATGACCTGTGGGATCTGTAGTAACTTTCTCTGGACCAAATAAATTCCTATCACTAGTATTGTTTTACGAGAAACAGCCGCACTGGACCCCGTCAGCAATAAGTCTTTGGAGCTGTCTCAGCCTGCAGTTGCTTTATATAAACTATCCCTTTTATGGGAGTTGAAGCACAGTATGAAAAGGGTTTTTGTCTCATGTTGACCTTGTTTAGTCACATTAACGCACACATTGGTTCCAGGCCCCATTCCATTCTCCGAACATCTTCTGACACGCTGATAGTGCTGAGCAGAGCCAGGTTGGGCTCACTCCTCTGGCAGAACCTCAGCACTTGGGAGGCCCTCGTTTCAGGGACAGCTGCTTCTCCTGGGCTAGGCTCTTGTCCCCGAACCCCACTGCCCAGCTGGAACCGGAGACGCTGCCTGAGTCCAACCCCGGTGTCTATTTTCCAGAAAACAGGCAATGCTGTGAGAGCCATTGGAAGACTGTCCTCTATGGCAATGATCTCAGGGCTCAGTGGCAGGAAATCCTCAACAGGGTCACCAACCAGCCCGCTCAATGCAGAAAAATTAGAATCTGAAGGTAAGGAGCTCCCAGGAAGATTTTTCTCCAGCCAGTTGGTGAGAAAGGAAGGGTTGGGGATGGAGGGACATTTTGAGGTTGGGGGGGGGGCGGGCTTCGGGTTTTTTTAAATAATATAAACTACAAGGATTAAATTCAGAACTAATTTCAGGCTTCCTTGACAATAATTACTAAGTCTAATAGTTAATCTTTAATTGTTCAACCTTAACTATTTTCAGAGGGAAGGTTATTTGTCTAATAGAACCAGATGAACTCCGCTGTTCTTTTCCCTGTATTTTACATAAGAATTAGCGAAGACTTCATTAAAACCTTCCTTTTTTCTCATTACAGAAGTGATATTTGTATATTGATAGGTAAACATAAAAAAATATATAGTAATATCTTTTTAAAAAATATCCTTCCATATTCTTTGTGTTTTTCTTTTTAAAAAAAAATGAACTATAGTTCATATTCATTTGGCATTTCTCATGATGCTGAAACATGTCATTTGGATGGGGTAGACTGTGCGCTGGTCTCCTGGAGACCAATAGGGCTAGTTATTTGCACACCATCTTCGAGATGCTGCCCTGACCGTCTCCTCAGTGAGGGCCTTGGCCTCTTTATGCTCCAGATGCACATAGGGTCTGGCCCTTATCTTCTCAAGGCGCCTCATTTTGCCAGAGACACCCCCTACCTCCCGCTGCCTGGTGTTTTTGGTATTCAAAGGTGAGAAGCTGAGTCTCGATCCCTCTTGTGCATAAAGGCAGGGTAACTGGCGAGGCTGCTTGCTGGGCCACTCTGATGGATTTGGGGGCATAGTGTGCATCACATGGGCCTGGTCCCTCCATCCACGTTCCCCAGATGACCCAGAAATAGCCTGGAGGGAAGGGAGAGGATACAGGAGCCCCCCGCCCCCCAAGTCCAGCTTTTCCCTGAACCAATCCTAAATCCCTGGTCCACGGTCATACAATGGGAAGGCAGTGTAAGCGTGGAGAACAGAACTACAGGTAGATTGAAGATGCATCTAGGACCCAGCTCCTCCTTCCCGAGGAGCAGGTAAAGGGCCTGCTACTGCAAGAGGAGGGCAAAGGGGGGACAGAGATCGGGAAGGCTGGTGTGGTTTGTCCTTCTAGATACCCTCCACTGAATCCTGAAACAGCATGGAATGCAGCCAAAAATCCTTTTTAGAGATTATTTCCTTTTTCAATGTGTCAGCATAAGGGAAGGGGGGAGTTCGAACATTTCCGCAGTTTGGTCACGGTTCTCTCTGCTGCCAAAACCTTTTGGCGGCAGGCCAACCTGTCCCCAGGAGAAAGGTGTGCTTGATTCAGTCCTCTAAGCCGCATTATTTGCTGAATTATAGCAACTTAAAAAAATAATAATAATTCAGCTTTTTTAAACCAGGGTAGAGGAGAGAATAAGGAATAAAGAACTGACCACATTTCCTTCCCTGTCTCCTAGAAGATGTGTCTCAAGCTTTCCTTGAGGCTGTTGCTGAGGAAAAGCCCCATGTAAAACCCTATTTCTCTAAGACCATCCGTGATTTAGAGGTTGTGGAGGGAAGCGCTGCTAGATTTGACTGCAAGATTGAAGGTAAGTTGTAGCTATTCTTCCCCTGACTACAAAAGGGGTGCGGTGGACTGGTGGGCCCTGCTGTGTGCCCCGGGCCAAATGTCTGTTCTGGGCAGCCAGGCTGCCAGGACAACTGGGCCAGGAGGAGTTGGCCTAATGCTCCCACTCCCCCTCCTGAAGGTTGGTGCCACTCAGTGACTTGCCTAGGACACCTTTGCTATTTCACATCCTTACATCAGCCACTAGGCTCAAGTTAAGAGTGGTTTACTGGGGACCTGTTTGGTTACAGAACATGCGCAATGCAATGAGCTTCGTAAGCTTCTGGGAAGCGTGTGAACCGCCCACAAGAGGCTTCAAAGGACGGTGGGCATGAAGAGTACTGGGTGGGGAGCCGGTGGCTCTGCTGCTCATCTAGGGGCTGTGTGACCCTGGGTGTGATCTAACTCTTCTCAGCCTCAGGCCTTTAACCTTAAGACGATGTCTAATGCCTGCGTAGCTCTGGGGATGCTGTGAGAGGACATATGTGAGAAGAGGGAACTTTTTAAGTCTGTTCAAGGTGTCATGGAGTCAAGGGAGAAGTTGCGGGATTGGTAAGTGCAGAGAGGGAGCACGCCGTGTGACTCCAGATGGAGGGAAGCTGGGCTCTGGGTGCCTACGCCACCTTCCCCGTGCTTCTCTGCCTGCCGGGAAAAATGTGGCCGTAGAACTGTGAGTTGTTAGTGCTCAGGGGAACTTCAGGGATCTTGGCATGGCACCTGAGAAGTGAGCAATGATGGTGACACAAAGCATTTCAGTTTCCACGGATGGCAACCTTCCAGAAAGATAAGGGCAAGAAAAGACAGGATTCTTTGTCTCAAGTCTGTGACTGTTGTGGTTGTGTGCCAACCAAAGTGGAGGGTTATCTCCCGTTTCATTCTGACCAAATAAAGCACAAGAGTTCATTAAGCAACTTTCCCAACGCTGCATAGCACAGGACAGCAGTCAGACAAATCATGCCTCCCACATTCTAAGATTCTCCAGCAGTATGACAAGATAATGCCTTTTGGGTAAAGTAACCCAAAGTGAGGAATGAAAAAAGTTTTTCTCCTGCGTCATTGTATCTCAGATTGCCTTGTAAATGCAGTGCCTATCATCATCTTTCTCTTTTTCTATTCAATTAAAAAAAAAATAGATGTGTTGCCTTTGCTAGTGGGGAAGTGTGCAGCTTGGGGACTGAAAGCTCTGGGGCCAATGCTCAGAATTCTCACCATCACCACTGTCTTTGGGGCTTCTGAAGTTCTTTTTCCTTTTTAAAAATTATTACAACATGGTAATTATCATTTTTGTACTTTTCACTTTGGGATTATTTCCTTTATTATTTGCATAACTTTGACTAGAGCAGTAAGGAGGAATTAAAGCATATGGCTGCAGTTTGATAAAAACAAAATCTACTTAAAAAGAATGTTAGAATTCTTAAGTTCTTATGTATCATTTTTATTCTGGATGGGGCTGTAATTTTTTTTCCTGTAAAAGTATTTCTCCAAAACGTAAAGAAAAAGTCAGTTAGAATCATTATATTTTGTAAAGGCTTATTATGTGTGAGTATATACATATATCATATATATAATACATACGATGTGTATGTGTATATAAAATATGTTTTTAAATGCTGAACTCTCCAGAAACATGACTAATAACATAAAATGTGGTCAATTTCCAGTTATCTATGGTTGGCAGATTATCTGTCTTTGGATCAGACCAAGATAAATTTGCTTTTTTTTTTTAAGCAATTTTATCAGCTACCTCTAACTTATGTATTATAGAGCTTATTATCAGCTTTGAGTTATAATTTATATAACATAAAATTTACCCATTTTAAGTGTACAATTCAATGATCTTCAGTAAATTTACAGAATTGTACAATCATCACCATCCAATTTTAGAACATTTCCATCACCTCCAAAAGATCTCCTGTGCCCATTAGTTCTCTTATTTTTAATAAAATTTAAGTTCAACTTCTATACAAGATACGAAATTTTCTCTTCATGCAAGGAGCTCTTTTGCTCTAGGCGCATGGCTGGAGTCAGGGCTGTGCTACAGGCTGTACTCTGGATCTGTGTAAAGGCGGGAGGGGTACAAGCCCCACATGGATGGCAAATGGCATGACTGTAAAGAACTCTTGAGGGGTTTCAGATATTACTATTTACAACATACACCCATATCCAAATGTAAATCTCAAAAGAGATGCTAAAAGCCAACATCATGATTTTTTTCCTGTACCCCCTTAGTCAACCCTTAATCAATAGAGGTTCCTTAGAAGCTGCTAGCATGAATTGATAAAAAACTTTGAATAACGGTTTCTGCCACTTTGTGTCCTCTCCCTGTGCTGCAGGATACCCAGACCCTGAAGTTGTCTGGTTCAAAGATGACCAGTCCATCCGGGAGTCCCGCCACTTCCAGATAGACTACGACGAGGATGGGAACTGCTCTTTAATCATTAGCGATGTCTGCGGGGACGATGATGCCAAGTACACCTGCAAGGCTGTCAACAGTCTCGGAGAAGCCACCTGCACAGCGGAGCTCATTGTGGAGACCATGGAGGAAGGGGAAGGGGAAGGGGAGGAAGAGGAGGAAGAGTGAAACAAAGCCAGAGGGAAGCAGCTTCTAAGTCGTATTACAAAGACTATTTCTCTAAAGCTCAAAAAATCCAAGATAGTAAAAGCACCTAGTGTGATAGATTATCTAGTTAGGTCATTTGAGGGTTGATTGTTCAGCAACAGCAGCTGGTACCTAGCAGCAGCTATGGATGGGCATTAATGTGAAGTAACTGGCACCTTTACGATACTAGCACAGCCAGATTTCATTTTGGGAAATTACCAGTAACTTGCCCGATCAGTTGATGTTAGAAAGTAACCAAAAGAAATCCTTATCTGGGCAAAGTCATAAATTCCCTAACTGAAGGCACTCGTGAAAAATAAGGCCCTGTGCTCGCAGCTCAGCCCAGCCTGGAGATGGAGATGCGTCTCTCCCAGCTCCTAACTCCAGAGAACGGCGTCTCCTCCAGCACCGCAGCACTTCATCCTGAAAGCAGTTGAGCCATTTTAACTTGCGAGGCCCATTTGGTTCCAAAGTATACTGTAGACATTCAGACTTTCCATTTCTCTCCCCTGTTCCACCTGCCCGTTTTTCTGGCTCTGAACTTGCCATGATTTTAAGCACTAAGGACATTATGCTTCTTAGATTCTGAAGACCGGTCCCCTGCTCGTGGATGGCTGGCTTCCTTAGGAAAATAGAATCTCTTTTCTTCCAAAATCAGTAGGAAATCTAAACTTATCCCCTCCTTGCAGATGTCTAGCAGCTACAGACATTTTTGTAAGAACCCGTGAAAAAAAAAGTCCTTGCTAATGTGCTTTCCTTCCGAAACCAGGATTCGTATTTGCGCTGTTACAGAATATCAGCTCCGCATGTGTGGTAAAGATTTTTGTGTTTGAATGTATGAAAAACCAGTTTGCTGAAAAGTTAGTCTTAATTATTTATCGGCCACTATGAAACAGATTTCAACTGATGAAGGGCTGTAGAACTGCACGTACTTTGGAATCTCCTTCAGGGTAGTCTGATGTTAACACACCTTCGATTCGAAACACTCGCCAGAGAACTCTACCTACCTTTTGGGTTCCACGATGTTTTCTTCTTGAATGTGCATCAGTCAGGCCTTGCCCCCAGCCTTCAAATGTATCCTTAGACCTGATAAATGCACTCAGACTTGCATCTTTAGGAATTTTTCTTTCACTACATTGGCACTTAAAATTTTCTTTATAAACTTTCTGAAGGTCATAAACAAAGACTATAAACTGATATGCCTAATACATTTCTCTGCGTGTGTGTGTAACATTCCAAATACTTTTCCTTTTCCACTGTTTGTAAAGTGCAGCAATTTCATATTTCAAGGAACTTCTTAATAGTTCCTCAAGAACCAATTTGAAATAACTTCAGTGCAACCCTACACAGTATCAACTTTAGAACTTTGATATTAGTCTTATGTTACCTTCCATTCTATTTTTATCTGCTTTTTGCTGCTAGTTTCAAATTTGCCAGTATTTTTCTTTTTGCTTTTTAGCAGTTAAACAATTTTTTTTCATAATAGCCACAGTATTGCCACAGTTTATAATAAAGGGTTTTAAAATTTGATTTAGAGCATTTGCAGCTTTTCTTCACTTAGTTGTCTTTAGACTGTAATCTTTGTGTGCATGCGTGTTGTCGTGTGTGCGCATGTGTGCTGTGTGTGTTTGCTACAGGTTTTTAATGTCTTGAAATTGTGTTAATGTTCTCCCAGTTTATTATGCCATCAGAATGGTAAATGAGAACACTACGACTGTAGTTAGCTCACAATTTTTAAATAAAGGATACCACAGTGCATGCTGTTTGTTCAATCTCTGCAGCCTTCTCTTTCTTTCCATGCCACCAGCTTGGAGACTACACAGCGCGATCCTGGAAACGACAAACAAACGGCGTGCTGCATAAATGGCTTAGATGGTTGTGTTTCACTAAGGAACAGAATGACTTATGTAGATCTTGTTCACACTAGCTAGCCTCAATTTTGTGCAAAATCTCTCTTGAGCATCAGTTTGGTTCAGTTACGTTCTACAGATAAATTCAATGGACATTCGATATTTATTGAATCCTCATAATGCTAAGATCTATATGACATTTTTGGCATGTGACAAAATCATCGTCATCATTAATACTATTAACTAGGGCTTGGTTTGCATTTGTAATTTTGGTGCAGTTTGTTATCAGCAACCAAACACTATCTTTCTGTGTCTTGATATTTAAATATTTGTTAGGAGGAAATTCCTGATATCGCTCCTGCTTTATCAGAAATCTGTTATCAGATGGTGAGCCCCTTATGTCTTGTGTGTTCAAACAATATTACAGATATTCTAAAAGGAATCAAGGCATGCTAATAAATCTCGGATTTGATGATTCTATGGTTCCACAATGTTGTCTAGAGGGAAACAATCCATTGTCCAATTAATAATTTTTTCACTTTCTTAAGGCAACCACAATCCACAAATGTTCCTAGTGAGGAAATTACTCTTTTTAAAGAAAAGGACTTTTTATTACTTGCTAGGGATTCTGCACCAGGAAAAAAAATACATTTTCTCCCATTCCATTTTCATCTCAAACACATAAAAACTCATTGATTGCTGTTTACATTGCAGAACGTCATATCAAATGATATTTCTATGTATAATTAAAAAGACATGATGACTTATTGTCAGCTCTAACTTATATAGTCTTTTTTTTTTTTTTTAAGATTTTATTTATTTGTCAGAGAGAGCACAAGCAGGGGGAGTGGCAGGCTCTGGCTGAGCAAGGAGCCCGACGCAGGGCTCGATCCCAAGACCCCAGGATCACGACCTGGGCCGAAGGCAGCCGCTTAACCAACTGAGCCACCCAGGCGCCTCTATATAGTCTCTCCTTCTTTTTAATCAAAGTGTTTGAGTTTTACTTTTCCCATCTTACTGGCTTTTAATAAATCGATGTTAATAAGTATCGAGGAGATGAAGGGTAATTGAATTCTAAAGAAACTCAATTCTCCAATTTTCAAGAAAACATGAATAATACTACTTTCTTTACCCTTTAGGAACTCCTTCTCTGTATTTTGAAAGGGAGGCTAACGTCTGTGCCAGTCATTACTGAGGCTCTTTGCCCCTGGCAGCATTGTGGGTCCTTGGCTCTATGGGGCTGTGACTAGTCCTGGTTAGTGAGCTGTGAGTAGAAGTGATGTGCATCCCCTCTGGGCCACAGCACTTAAGTAACTAATGCAAGACTCTCCACCATGACGGGCAACATGTAAGGTGGTGATTGCTTTATCTGCCTGGGCCCCCAGCCAACCCCCAATGGATACATAACACAAGTAGGAAATAAACCTTGGTTCTTACAAATCACCAAGATGTTAGGGTTCTTTGTGGCTGCAACATAACAGACTATCCTGTTATAAGGATATATCATCAAATTCTAGGTCTGTTCTGACTAATAAGGTAGCCGTGAGTCACAAGTGACTATTTAAGCTTAAATTAATTAAAATAAATAAATTGCTAATTTAATTCCGCAGTTGCACCAGCCATGTTACATATGAGTAGTGGCTACCTGATCAGACAGCACTGATTAAAACTTTCTGTAAAATTCTATTAGCACTGTTCTAGATGGACTAGGGAAAAACAAGAACTCCAAATTTTACCTCAACTGTGCGTATTACTTTTTAAATTATAGTGAAATTAAAACTTAAATGTTTGTGTGAAATCAGTCTGGAGGGCATCGTCCATAGTTTCACCAATTATACTGATAATATAGACTCAATACCTAGGTTATAGTTTGTGATTAGCTATTTATATATAGCTATATATATTTTATGTATGTATATATATAATATATATAACTATATTTTATATACATATAGCTATATAACTATATATTTTCTATATATAGATAGATAGCTATATATATTTTCCACTTTTTAATACATTTTAAAAATGTTTAATACAATTTAAAAATACATTTAAAAGTACCAGCTCTATGCTCCTCACCACCAAATCTAAACAGACTTGCAATTCACAAGCAATTACCAGATACTTGTGATATGAAACAACCAGCCAGGACAACAATCTCGAGTGTTTTTGGAACCTGGAGCTACCTGAGTTAGGGAAGCATCCAATGGGGCCATTTGAGATAGATGCAGAGGAGAGACAGGGTCACTAGAGCATCATTTCCTTGACAGTGACCCAAAAGGGAGGTGGGAGGGGCCATTGTGACAGCTACAATCATTTACCCTCAGTGGCTTTGATCACTGGAAATGGAAACACCCAGGACACCTGCAGTGTTTGGAGACAACCTTAAATTTCTAACTGCTGCTTAAAATCTTAGCCTGCAGACCTTGCCATGTTCCAAATGCTGACATTCTGCAGGGAGGGCTTCGGGCTTCATGTCAGAGACTGTCGCCCCAGTGGTGACCACACGGAAGTGTATCATCCATCCTCACAGTATTAGACTCTGGGACTAGAGTTCTAGTTGGAGATAACTAAGGAAGAAGAAAATTCTAAATTAACCTGTTGATTGGTCATTCACACTTACTAGCTTCTTCTGGGCAGACATTAGTAGCCTCCAATAGTTAAGAGATAGGTGGAGCTATAGGGCTCTTCCACAACCTTATTCCAGATGCTCTGTTAAAGTGAAAGAGGGGCGCCTGGGTGGCTCAGTCGTTAAGCATCTACCTTCGGCTCAGGGCCTGATCCCAGGGTCCTGGGATCGACCCCCACCATCAGGCTCCCTGCTGGGAGGCTGCTTCTTCCTCTCCCACTCCCCCTGCCTGTGTTCCCTCTCTCGCTGGCTGTCTCTCTCTCTGTCAAATAAATAAATAAAATCTTTAAAAAATAAATAAAAAATAAAGTGAAAGAGAGCCTCAGGCCAAATTCATCGAATACTTATTAGCAAGAGTCATACAACTTATTCTGTAAGGTCCATGATGTCCCAGATCTCTTTCCAGAAAGTACCTGACCTTTTCACTGAAGGCAAATGCTGCAGGACACTAGGGTAGGATTTAGCAAACCTGGTTAATCAGTCAAGGGGAGTCAGTTCCAGCTGCACCTCTTACTGGAGCTGTGTAGCTTGGGCTTCAGTTTCCTCATCTATAAAATTAGAGTAAGAGCTCCTCTCTCAAAGTTGTTATAAAAATTAAATGAGCTCAGGGTGCCTGCGTGGCTGAGTCAGTTAAGCATCTGACTCTTGATTTCAGCTCAGGTCACGATCTCAGGGTCATAAGATCAAGCCCTGTATCAGCTCTGTGCTGGGCATGGAGCCTGCTTAGGATTCTCTCTCTGCCTCTCCCCACCCCACTCCTCCTGCTAGTATGCACACACGTGTTCACTCTCTCTCAAAAATAAAAACAGATTGATTTCTTTTTTTTTTTTTTTTAATGGGGGCTCCACACCTAGTGTGAAGCCCAATGCAGGGCTTGAACTCTCGACCCTGAGATCAAGACCTGAGCTGAAATCGAGTCAGATGCTTAACTGATTCAGCCACCCAGGTGCCCCTAAAAAATACAAATAAATTAAGTGAGCTCATGCACATTACCTGCTCCTGATGGTAAGCCCGATTCTTCTGGCAGTCAGAGATGCTAAGATGAGTCAGAAACATCCTTTACTCTCAAGGAACTGATTATACTCCTGCAGAAACAAAATACATATTTGAAAAAGTTACATCCTGATGAAAGATGAAACGAACTATTTAAGTTCACTCACCTCCCAGAAAAGGATCTTCGAATCTGAAAGTGCCCATGCAACTGTACGAAAAAGAATTGCTGTGAGTTTAGGAAATGCTACGCCTGCCCTTAACTCCCAACTGCTGCTCTCCTCTTCACAGTCATGAAAGAAAAACTTATCTGATCTTATGAGTCTTATCTTGCAATTAAGAGGAAATTTCTCAGACTCAGATCGACTTTAATTGCATTATACCTTTATCCCAAAGAGTTCCCTAATTTTTTTTTTATCTTTGATCTATTTGCCATTTAAGTAACATTAACTCCCATGAAAAAACATTGTGAAGATCAACAGCTCTATACACAGGTACAGTTGGTGGAGGGGGGAGCATGTGGAAAAATAACTATAATCTGATTTGCTAAATCAGTATGTTATGGAAAAACACACAGATTCATAATTACCAAAACAATCTTAACTTCTTTTTTTTTTTTTTGATGTAATACTTTTTATTTTTGGTGGTACCTTTCAGTTTATAGAACACTCCTACAACAATAGCTCGGTTTTTTTTTTGATCATTTGATTTTTTTTTTATCGCGATAAGTGTACTCATTAATCTCCATCCCCTATGTCCCTTCTCCCTCCATCCACCTCCCCTCTGGTAACCATCAATTTGTTCTCTATGGGTTAACAGTCTGTTTCTTGGTCTGTTTCTTTTTTTTTTCCTTTGTTCATTTGTTTTGTTGCTTAAATTCTACATGTGAGTGACATCATATGGTATTTGTCTTTCTCTGACTTATTTCGCTTAGTATTATACTCTCTAGCTCTCTCCATGTTGTTGCAAATGGCAAGATTTCATTCTTTTTATGGCTAATGTTCCATTGTGAGTGTGTGTGTGTGTGTTTGTGTGTCTATAAAATATCTTCTTTATCCATTCGTCTATCAGTGGACACTTGGGCTGCTTTCATAGTTTGGCCATTGTAAATAATGCTGCAATATACAGAGGGACACGTATCCCTTTGAATTAGTGTTTTTGTACTTTGGGGGTAAATACCCAGTAGTGCAACTCCTGGATTGTAGGGTAGTTCTATTTTTAGTTCTTTGAGGAATCTCATTATTATTTTCCACAGTGGCTGCACCAGTTTGCATTCTCACCACTTGTGCAGGAGGGTTCCTTTTTTTCCACATTGAAGGATACTACATAATAATAAAGGGGACAATCCAACAAGAGGATATAATATTTGTAAATATTTATGCACCCAAGATAGAAGCACCCAAATACGCAAAACAGTTAATAACAAACATAAGAGAAATAATCATTATTAATATAATAACGGGGGACTTTAACACTCACTTAAATTGATGGACAGATAATCCAAACAGAAAATCAACTAGAAAATAGTGGCTTTGAATGACACACTGGACCAGATGGATTTAACAGACATATTCAGAACATTCCATCCTGAAACAGCAGAATACACGTTCTTTTCAAGTGCACACGGAACATTGTCCAGGATAGATCACATATTAGGCCGCAAAACAAGTCTCAACAAATTCAAAAAAATTGAAGTCATTCCATGCATCTTTTCTGACCACAACACTATGAAACTAGAAATCAACCACAAGGAAAAAATCTATAAAGAACATAAATACATGGAGGTTAAATAACATGCTATTAAACAATGAATGAGTCAACCAAAAAATCAAAAAAGAAAGAAAAAATTACATGAAAATAAATGGAAATGAAAACACAATGGTCCAAAATCTTTGGGATGCATCAAAAGTGGTTCTAAGAGGAAAGTTTGTAGCAACACAGGCCTACCTCAAGAAGAAAAATATCAAATAAACAACCTAACTTTACACCTAAAGGAGCTAGGAAAAGAACAAACAAAACCCAAACCATAATAAAGCTTAGAGCAGAAATAAATGATAAAGAAATATATGACATAGAAACTAAAAAAAGAGGGGGGTGGGGGAATGGGATAGACCGGTGATGGGTAGTAAGGAGGGCACGTATTGCATGGTGCACTGGGTGTTATACACAACTAATGAATCATCGAGCCTTACATCGGAAACCGGGGATGTACTGTATGGTGACTAACATAATATAATAAAAAATCCTTAAAAAAAAAAAAAGAAACTAAAGAAAAACAATAGAACAGATCAATGAAACCAGGAGCTGGTTCTTTGAAAAGATCAATGAAATTGACAAATCTCTAGCAAGATTCACTTAAAAAAGAGAGAGAACCCAAATAATTAGTAATTATTAATGAAAGAGGAGAAATAACAACAACACCAGAAATACAAATAATTGTAACAGAATATTATGAAAACCTATATGCCAACAAATTGGACAACTCAGAAGAGATGGATAAATTACTAATTTTTAATTAATATTTACCAAAGGTAATTCACATTGACTTGTTCCTGTCTGTATATTAACTACAGAACAAATAGCGCTCTGCTAGGCAGTCCCAGGAAATGGCTGGGTAGGTATCTTTTTTAAAATTGTCTAGAGAGCTCAAAATGGAGAGTCCTATTTTTTGGAGAAGCAGAATACCAAGGACTTAGAAAATGAGAAGCTACCATGGCAGGAGTGGAGGCCAAACAGGACCTACTGAAAATAAGCAGTCACTCTGCTCTCTTTGGAACCCATGCTAATCTGACAGTAAAGGATTAATAATTTTTTTTTAAAGCTGTAAACCCTTCAAAGACAAATATGGGAGAAGACAGATGAAAAATACCAGATTTTTGGAAGACAGAAAACAAACAAATGAGTGGGTAACTGACTTAGAACACAGAAGCTGAAATTTGACTTCCTGCAGAGAAGGAAACTGTAGGAGGCAGGTCAGCTTTGCCCTGAAGAATCCCTAAAAGGCTAGAGACTGGAGGAACCAGGTACATATGAAGGGGATCCTTAAAGGGAATGTAAGGTATCAACTCACAGATGCAAACCAAGGTCATTTAGGTCAAAGCAGGTCAAAAGTCCAACTGGGAGATCAAGACAGAGGTGGGATGGAATAAGTAGGAATTAGGAGAGACCAAGGTCCAGAGTCCAGGAAGTTGGTGTGAACACATCCATAATACCCATAAAGGGCAGAAAAGAGCCTGGTCCTAGAAAGGCATTTGCTTGCTCAAGCAGTTTTAAAGACAGATAAGCTTCTTCACACTGATCGTCCAAGAAGCCAAATTGTTTAGACTTTCTATAATGAACCTTCTTAACAGACGTCTTACATTCATTTACTTAAAATAGAAGCTCAGTTAACTAATTTCCATCTAATCCAAGTTGCCCAATTTAACCACAATTTTCATCTCTCTGTAAAATAAATTAACTGATGCCCACATACTTCTGAGTATAGTCAATTGGGTTTGTTCTTAAACTTATTTATTCCAGTTGTAACTGTAATTACATAATTATTATATAAGCCAACAAAAATTCAGTGATAAAGGGAAAAATAATTGTTTCTATGGAAACTAAATGAAGACTAGTGGCCATACATGGCAGACTGAACACTTGGCATTTATATCCTGTCTCCCAAAACCTCACTAAAATGAAAGTAAAAGGACAAAGGCATGGACCCACATGGGCAAAAAATGAGAGAGGTGATATGGTAGACTTAAGTGTTGACAAAATTGGGGGATAGATAGTTGGTAATTAATTTTGTTCTTTTTCCACTCTGCAAGTGGGTGTAGGAGAGAAAGCCTCAAAGAGCAAGCTGAGTCCTACCACGGAACTAGGCAAAAGTAGAGGGATTAGACCGACTCTCTCCCATCTCCTCCTCCTAGAGAGGCCATGGACTGGTGAACAAACAGACCTAACTGAGATGGGAGTGAAGCAACTCGGAAAACACAGGGCTCAGGGAAAAGCTACACACTAAACCTCAGAACTCCAGCCCTCTCCCCTGTGTGGCTGCCAGAACTCTGACAGCCAGGCAGGACCAGCTATGTAATTTGCAGGGCCCAGTGCAAAATGAAAATGTGGGGCCTTTGTTAAATAAATAAATAAATAAATAAATAAATAAATAAATAAATAAATAAATATTAAGAATTTCAAAACAGTGATAGCAGGGCATTAAAACAAGTGTGTGGTCCTTTAAGTGCCGGGCCCTGTGTGACTGCAAAAGTGTCACCTATGAAGCCAGCCCTGCTGCTATATAGGCAAGAGATTGGAGCATTTTTCTTGGAAAAATGAACAGCACCGAGAAATAACCCACACATGCTGTCATGCAGGAATTTCTCAATAAAACAGCCCAATTTTCATCAAATTGTCAGTGTTGGTATTTTATGATTGAGGGTGATTTTTGTGCACAAAAAAGATTACTTGGAAACCATTCTGGGTTTTTTGTTTTTGTTTTTTAAGTAGGCTCTAAGCCCAATATGGGGCCTGAACTCACCGACCCAAGATCAAGAGTTGCATGCTCCACCAACTGAGCCAGCCAGGTATCTCATTCTGGGTTTTTAAAAATTAATATTTGACCTGTTAATGTGACAAATTTTAAAACCTAGTTCTTCCTTAAACTATTAAATTCAGTTTCCAGATCTGATTTGGTAGATTTATAAATTTACCAAGATGTAATACTTTTTTTTTAACTTTTGACTTCCTTTACCCATTTCCCCCATTCCCCACCCTCACCTCAGGCAACCACCAATCTGTTCTCTGTATCTATGAGGTCGTTTTGTTTTTTCTTTTTCAATATTTCACATCTAAGATAAATCACACAGTCTTTGTCTTACTCTGTCTGACTTATTTCACTTAGCATAATGCCCTTGAGGTCCATCCACTTGTTGCAAATAGGAAGAATTCATTCATTTTTATGACTGAATAATATTGTTATTTATATATAAGATAATTTCTTCATTCATTCATCCATCACTCTTGGGTTGTTTTCACAGCTTGGCTACCATAAATAGTCCTGCAATGAACATAGGGTGTATAGGTCTTTTTGAGTTAGTGTTTTCATTTTCTTCAGATAAATACCCAGAATTGGAATTGCTGGATCATGTAGTTTTAAATTTTTGAGGGATCTCAAAAATTTTTTCCATAGTGGCTGCACCAATTTCCATTCCACCAGTAGTACACAAGGGTTCCTTTTTCTCCACATCCTTCCCAACACTTATTTCTTGTCTTTTTGATAACAGCCATTCTAACAGGTATGAGTTGATACCTCACCATTGTTTTGCTTTGCATTTACCTGATGATTAATGATGGTGAGCATCTTTTCATGTACCTATTGGTTATCTGTATGTCTTCTTTGGAAAAAAGTCTATTCAGGTTTTCTGACCATTTTCTAATCAGATTATTTGGGGTTTTGCTATTGAAATTATATGAGTTCTTTACATATTTTCGATATTAACACCTTACCAGATACATGATTTGCAAATATTTTCTCTCATTCAGTAGATTGCCTTTTTTTAAAAATGTTCTAAATGGCTTTTTTTTTTTAGTTTTTTTTTTTTAAAGATTTTATTTATTTATTTGCAGAGAGAGAGACAGTGAGAGAAGAACACAAGCATGGGGAGTGGGAGAGGGAGAGCAGACTTCCTGCTGAGCAAGGAGCCCAATGTGGGGCTCAATCCCAGGATCCTGGGATCATGACCTGAGCCAAAGGCAGACGCTTAATGACTGAGCCACCCAGGTATCCCTAGATTGCCTTTTTATTTAGCTGATGTTTTCCTTTGCTGTGCAGAAGCTCTTTAGTTTAATGTAAACCCATTTATTTATTGTTGCTTATGTTTTGGTGTCAGATTTAAAAAATTATTGTTTTGGTAATACTTACGTCAAGGAGCTTATTGCCTATGTTTTCTTCTAGTTTTATGGTTTCAGGTCTTATGTTTAACAGCCCTCAATGCATTTTGAGTTATTTTTTGTATGTTGTGTAAGACAGTGGTCTAATTTTATTCTTTGTCTGTGACTGTCCAATTTTCCCCGACACCATTTATTGACTTTTATTTTTCTTGCCTAATTTCTCTGACAAGAACTTTCAATACTATGCTGAATACAAGTGGAGAGAGTAGGCATCCTTGTCTTATTCTCAATCTTACAGAAAAAGCTTTCAGCTTTTCATTGTTGAGAATGATTTTAGCTGTGGGCTTTTCATATTTAGCCTTTATTATATCGAGGTGACTTCTACTAAACCCACTTCATTGAGTTATCGTAAATGGATGTTGAATTTCATTAAATGCTTTTTCGGCATCCATTAACATGATTATGATTTTTACCCTGCATTTTATTAATGTGGTATATTACACTGACTGATTTGCAGATATTGAACCAGGCTTACAGCCCTGAACAAAGCCCAGCTGAGGGGAACATTACTTTCTCAGCTGACTGAGTGTGCTTTTTAAGCAGACTTCAGTGGGGCATAAGACCTGGAACTACAAGACACCATGCTGATATTTCTTGTGACTCTGATGATCAAGTTAAGTCCCTTTCTGTAGTCACTATGTTTCCAACTCTAAAATCCAGTTCTTGGGTTTAAGTCCTAAATGTTCCTTTATTCCTGAAAGTCTGCACCACCTAAATGATGGTAGCTTACTTCTTTCATGACTTCAATGGTTTTACATTCTTTACTTGTCCTTAGATATCTAAATCTTTCCCATCTACCTCTTTGGAATTTCATAGTCAGTTTTTTGAATCCTTAGGAGTCTTCAGGGTATTGAAAACTTTCTCGATTTGGTTTAATCCCAAAATGTTTTCTTTCTGGTAGGGCCACACTTCTATAGACATTAAAATTATGTTCTACTGAATTCTGAATATCATGGACTTGTCTGATCATTCTACGGTCATTCTAGTGGCTAAGCACTTTACAGGAAGGCCCACACTAAAAAGGCCCCACGTAGACACAAACTTGTTTTTAGTACCTCACTCTTAAATACAAACAACCAAATACTGTCAACCATTTGAGGCAAGTCTCTAACACAAAAGGCAGAGGACAACAAAGATTAAAAAGGACTTAAAAAAAAAAAGACTATACAGGAAGAGAAAAAACAATAATTAATATCTTCAAAGAAATACAAGAAAACATTATATCCAAGGCACAAAGACAGGATGCTATTAATATTTTTTAAAAAATTAAGACATCTAGGTAAGATGGAAGAGTAGGAAAATCCTAGCTCACGTTGTTCCGTGGATACAACTAGGTATCTGATACAACACCAGTGTAAATGACCCAAAGACTGACAGAACAGACTCTCCACAGCTAAATGTAGAGAAGAGGTCACACTGAAGAGGGTAGGCAGGATGGTGACATGGTCAGGAGCTAAACAATCCTTGGGAGTGTCTATGGAAGGGAAGGATGCAGCCAACTGGAGAAGGAAAAGAAACAGACCCTCACACCAAGCACCCCAGGCATGGAGAAACTGCATGGGAAAGACAACTCCCCACAATGTTGGGCTTTGAAAATCAGAGGGGCCTAATTTCGCAAGTTCTTACAATAGCTTAACACTTTTAACTATAAAAATCAGCTGGGCTGGGCTCTGGGAGACCCTGGAGGGCAATAGGAAACTGAGTCCCCATCCTTAAAGAGACAGCATAACAAACAGCTAAGGAGATAGAGTAGAGAAAGATCAGTTTGAAAAATGCCTGGGGTATATGGGGAGGAGAGTTATTTATTAATCTCAGAGCATGTGCTGGAGGGGCAGGGATCCTTAGGAGACTTCTCCAGGAATAAAAGAGCTGGTAGGTGACATTTCCCTCCACCAACCTCCAGCCTAGACACATGGACACCTGCAGGAACCAACACAGTGCCAACACTTTCTACCTAACTGATTAACAGTGCCCCATCCCCATATTTTCTGTGGACAGGCCCCCTTTCGCCAGGCCTCAGCTCCAGGACCCCTCCCCACAACAGATCCAACAAACCTTGCTAACACTGCACAGACACCCAGCCCTGGCATTCTCCTGCAGACCTGCCCCCTCCAATATGTCTTCGCTGGAGCCCATCCAAAGCACTGCCACAAGCCCAGGATTGTGCACGCAGCCCTGATAGGGGCCAGCACCACTCCAAAGTGACTCCTGCACCAGGAACAGGGACAGATAACCACAAACACAAGTCTGACTGCAGCCCCAGCAGTGGAAGAAGGAAGACATCTGATCTGATTACAGCCCCTCCCCCCCACCACCAAAGAATGCTTCTCAAGGGACAACAAAGAGAAGGCACCCTCCAGTTCCTGGCTACCACATCTCTGGCAAACACATGATCTGAGTCAACTGAAGCCCAAAGCTGCCCTATATTGGCCCACTAAAAACAGAGGGACCAAATCCTGCCTACAACAGGCAAAGAGAGCCATCACTGAGGACAGGACTGAAGGTAAAGGTAGCTCGGCCACAATAGTAGGGTGAACACAACACACACAGGAAATAACCCTGAAGCTCCAGGTTCTGGTGAACATGGGACATTGCACTGCAGGGTACTATAGGACCTCTTCTTCATAAGGCCACTACTTTCAAGTACAGGAAACATAGCTGACTTTCCTAACACACAGAAACAGAGTTAGGAAAAAAGAGGATACAGAGGAATATGTCCCAAATGAAAGAACAGAACAAAATCACTGCAAGAGAGCTAAACGAAATGGAGATAAGTAATACATGTGATGGGGATTCTAAAGTAATGGTCATAAAGATATTCACTGGACTTAAGAAAAGAGTAGAGGACCTCAGTGAGACCCTCAACAAAGAGAAAACATAAAGAATCAGAGATGAAGAACTCAATAATTGAAATTAAAAATACACTAGACAGAATAAATAGTAGACTAGAGGAAGCAGAAGAACACATCAGCAAAATGAAGGACAGAGTGATGGAAAGCAATCAAGTTGAACAGGAGACAGAAAAAAAAATAATAATAAATGAAATAGACTTAGGGAACTAAATGACACCACCAGGTGTAATAACATTTGCATTATAGGGATCCCAGAAGGAAAAAAGAGAGAATAGGGGGAAGAAAATTTATGTGAAGAAATTATAGCTGAAAACTTCCTGAATCTGGGGGAAGGAAACAGAAATCCAGATCTAGGAGGTACAGAGAGCCCCCAACAAAATCAACCCAAGGAGGTCCACACCAGGACACACAGTAATTAAAGTAGCAAAAAAGTAGTGGTAAAGAGAGAATTTTTTTTTTTAAAGATTTTATTTATTTATTTGACAGAGATAGAGACAGCCAGCGAGAGAGGGAACACAAGCAGGGGGTGTGGGAGAGGAAGAAGCAGGCTCATAGCTGAAGAGCCTGATGTGGGGCTCGATCCCATAACGCCGGGATCACGCCCTGAGCTGAAGGCAGGCGCTTAACCGCTGTGCCACCCAGGCGCCCCTAAAGAGAGAATTTTAAAAGCAAAAGAAAACAAGGGAAACCCCACAAGGTTATCAGCTGATTTTTTAGCAGAAACTTCACAGGCCAAAAGGGAGTCACATGATATATTCAAAGAGCTGAAAGAAAAAACCCTATATCCAAGAATGCTCTACCCAGCAAGGTTATCATTCAGAATAGAAGGAGAGATAAAGAGTTTCCCAGACAAACAAAAGTTAAATTCATGACCACTAAACCAGCCCTACAAATAATGTTAAATGGGACTTTCTGAGTGGAAAGGAAAGACCATAAGGAGGAGTAAAAAAAAAAAAAGCACAAAAGAAGTAAAATTTAGTATATCTACAAAATCAGTCAAGGGATTCACAAAATAAAAGGAAGTAAAGTATGACACAATATACCTAAAACATGGAGGGGAGAGGAATAAAAATTTAGTGCTTTTAGCATGGGTTCAAAATAAGTGGCCATCAATTTAATATAGACTGCTATATACATAAGAAGTTATATATCAACCTAATTGTAACCACTAAACAAAAACCAGCAATATGCAGACAAACAAACAAAACAAAAAGAAGAGAAAGGAATCCAAGTATATCACTAAAGAAAGCCAGCAAGCCACGAGAGAAGAGAGCAAGAGAACAAAAAAACAGAGAACTACAAAAACAACCAAAAACCAAATAACAAATGACAATTAAGTACATACCTATCAATAATTACTTTGAATGTAAATGGACTAGAAACTCCAATCAAAAGACATAGGGTGATGGAATGGATAAAAAAAGCAAGACCTATTCATACGCTAGACCTAAAGTTACATGAGGATTGAAAGTGAAGGGATGGAAAAGCATTTATTATGCAAATAGGAATGAAAAGAAAGCTGGGGTAGCAATACTTATATCAGACAAAATACACTTCAATACAAAGACTGTAACAAGAGACAAAAAAGGACATTATATAATCACAAAGGGAACAATCCAACAAGAAGATCTAACAATTGTAACTATTTAGGCACCCAACATAGGAGCACCGAAATACATAAAGCAGCTAATAACAAAAAGGAAGTAATCAATGGTAATACAATAATAGGAGGGGAGTTTAACACCCCCACTTATATCAATGGATAGATCACCCAAACAGAAAATCAGCAAGAAAAGTGTCTTTGAATGACACACTGGACCAGATGGACTTAACAGATATATTCAGAACATTCCATCCTAAAAGAGCAGAATACATTCTTTGCAAGTGCACATGGCACATTTTCTAGAATAGATCATGTATTAGGCCACAAAACAAGTCTCAACAAAATCAAAAAGACTGCAGTCATATCATGCATCTTTTCTGATCACAACACTATAAAACTAGAAATCAACCCCAAGAAAAAAAATCTGAAAAGACCACAAATACATGGAGATTAAATATCATGCTACTAAACAATGAATGGGTCAACCAAGAAATAAAAGAGGAAATAAAAAAATACATGGAGACAAATTAAAATGAAAATACAATAGTCTAAAATCTTTGGGACACAGCAAAAGTGCTTCTAAGAGAAAGTTTATAGCAATACAGGCCTACTTCAAGAAGCAAGAAGAATCCCAAATAAAAACCTAACCTTACACATATAGGAACTAGAAAAAGAACAAACAAAACCCAAAACCAGCAGAAGGAAGGAAATAAAGAGTAGAGCAGAAATAAAACAGAAAGTAAACAAACAAACAAACACAGAACAGATCAATGAAACCAGGAGCTAGTTCTTTGAAAAGATCAACAAAATTGATAAACCTTTAATCGGACTCATCCAAAAAAAAAAAAGGATAAATTCCTAGAAACATATAAACCTCCAAAAACTGAATTACCAGCAATGAAATTGAATCAATAATCAAAAAACTCCTAATAAACAAAAGTCCAGGACCAGATGGCTTCACAGGTGAATTGCACAAAATATTTTAAAAAGAGTTAGTACCCATTCCTCTCAACTCATTCCAAAAAATGGAAGAGGAAGGAAAGCATCCAAATTCATTCTACGAGGCCAGCATTGCCTTGATATGAAAAGCAGATAAAGATGCTACCAAAAAAGAGAACTACAGGCCAATATCTCTGATAAACATAGATGCAAAAATCTTCAACACTTTTACTCAACATAATACCAAAAGCCTTAGCTATAGCAATCAGACAACAAAAAGAAATTAAAGGCCTCCAAATTGGTAAGGAAGAAGTAAAATATTCACTGTTTGCAGATGACATGATACTATATATAGAAAACCTTAAAGTTTCCACCAAAAAACTGCTAGAACTGATAAATGAATTCAGTAAGGTTGCAGGATACAAAATCAAAGTACAGAAGCTGTTGCATTTCTATACACTAATAAGGAAGCAGCAGAAAGCAAAATTAAGAAAACAATCCCATTTACAATTGCACCAAAAACAAGAAAATACCTAGAAATAAACATAACCAAGAGGGTGAAAGTCCTGTACTCTGAAAACTATACAACACTGATAAAAGAAATTTAAGATGACACAAAGAAATGGAAAGACATTCTGTGCTCATAAATTAGAAGAACAAATATTGTTAAAATGGCCGTACTTCCCAAAACAATCTACAGATTTAATGCAATCCCTATCAAAGTACCAACAGCATTTTTCATAGAACTGAAAAAACATCCTAAAACTTGTATAAAACCACAAAATACCCTGAAGAACCAAAGCAATTTCAGATTTCAAGTTATATTACAAATGTGTCATAATCAAAACATCATGGTACTGGCACAAAAATAGACACATAGATCAATGAAACAGAATAGAAAGCCCAGAAATAAACCCACAATGTTATGTTCAATTGATCTTTAACAAAGAGGGCAAGAATATACAACGGGAAAAAGACAATCTCTTCAACAAATGGTGGTGGGAAAACTGGACAGCTTCAAGCAAACTGGACCACCATACACGAAAATAAATTCAAAATGAACTAAGTACCCGAAACCATAAAAACCCTAGAAGACAGGACAGGCAATAATTTCTCTATCGGCCCTAGCAACATTTTTCTAGATATGTCTCCTGAGGCAAGGGAGACAAAAGCAATAATAAACTATTGGAACTACACCAAAATAAAAAGCTGCTGCACAGCTAAGGAAACAATCAACTAAAAGACAACTTACTGAATGGGAGAAGATATTTGCAAATGACATATCTGATAAAGGGTTGGTATCTAAAATATGTAAAGAACTTACACAATACACACAAAAAATCCAATTAAAAAATGGGCAGAAGACATGCACAGACATTTTTCCAAAGAAGACATACAGACGGCCAACAGACACAAGAAAAGATGCTTAACATCACTAATCATCAGGGGAATGCAAATCAAAACCACAATGAGATATCGCCTCACTTCTGTCAGAATGGCTAAAATCTATTAAACAAGAAACAAGTGTTGGCAAGGATGTGGAGAAAAAGGAACTCTTGTGCACTGTTGGTGTAAATGCAAGCTGGTGCAACCACTGTGGTAAACAGTATGGAGGTTCCTCAAAAAAATTAAAAATAGAAAAACCATATGATCCAGCAATTCCACTGCTGGGTATTTACCCAAGAATATGAAAACACTAATTCAAAAAGATATATGCAGCCCTATGTGTATTGCAGCATCATTATGGATAAAGATGTGGGGTGTGTGTGTGTAATAGAACATTACTCATCCATAAAAAAGAATGAAATGTTGCCACTTGCAAGAACATGGATGGAGCTAACTGAAATAAGTCCGTCAGAGAAAAATACCATATGATTTCACTCATATGAGGAATTTAAGAAACAAAATATAGGAACTAAGGGGGAAAAAGAGACAAACCAAATAATAGACCCTTAACCACAGAGAACAAACTCATAGTTACCAGAGGGGAGGTGGTGGGGGTGGGTGAAATAGGTGATGGGGATTAAGACTACACTTACCACGATGAGCACTGAGTAATGCATAGAATTGTTGCATTACTATTTTGTACACCTGAAACTAATATAACACTGTATGTTAACTACACTGGAATTAGTTTTTTAAAAAAAGAGAGAGAGAAAGAGAGAATGGCACACTACAAGGCAGAAGGAAGAAAAAGCCTGGCCGCCTTTCAATTCAATGACTGTGCACAATGTCTTGTCCCCCCGGTAAAAACATGGCCCAGTGAATTTCACAGATCTTAACTATTCATACTTCTTTTTCCTTCTTCCTTGGGGGCCATATGTGTTAATTTCTCATATTCCCTGTGATAGATGTCTACCATTTCTGGCTATCCAGTTCTAAACACACTATTTGGAGGGAATTTCAAGAAAGAAGCTCAAGTGTAGGCAAATAGCCCCTTACCCAGTAACAAAGTCTCTAGAATTTGGGCATGTGACCTTCCAATCAGATGCTCCTAAGACCCTGACCCTGTAGTAACACAGAGAAGCAAAAGGCAGTTTTGAATCTTTCAGGGGTACTAGAGAAACAAGTAATGGCAGCATTCAATGTCCAGGGGTAGCCAGGCCACTGACAGAAGCTGCCGGATAATAACCAGAGTCTTCCTGTGTATTAATCTGGTCTCTCTTTTTGGCTGCCTAATTTTCCATGGCTTCCTGTCCATGTTCCACACCTCACTCATCAGCTTTTCCATTAATTTTGTGAGCTATCCACTGACCTTACAATACATTCCTTTTCCCTCTAATTAACCTAAGTTGGTCTCCATTGTGTAAGAACCTGGAAATGATTAGTACCTTCCCCTTTTGTGTAGAAGTCACCTTTTCTATGAAGATAAAAAGATGAGGGAGAGGGTTGCCTCCTAATCAATTGCCCCTAAGTCAGGTGGCCAGCTCTAATCCAGAAGAATCCATTATTGTGACTTTGGTGGTAATTATTTCTTTGCTTTTCTTTATAGTTTTACCACCAATGTATATATGTCCCCCCCAAAATGTAGTTTCATTTAGCCTGATTTTGAACTTTAGATGAATCATACTGTATACATTCTTTTGTGCCTTACTTCACTCAATATTATGTTTATGGGATTCATCCAAGTTGTCAAGTAGAGCTCCAATTTGTTCATTTGCATGGCTGTAAAGTAACCCACCCTAAGAACATTTCATGACTTATTTATTTATTTTACTGTATTTATTGTGCTGTATTCAGTGTGGGGCTATAATAAACAAAACTGCTTTGAATATTCTGGTATATGTATTTTGGGGGCATTCGAGGGCATCTACTTGGCAGCAGAATATCAATCATGGGTTTTGTGTACCTTTGACTTTCCTAGATAATGCCAAACCATTTTCTGAAGTGAATGCACCAACACCACCAGCAGGCTTCAGGAGTTTCTGCTGCACTATGTTCTTGCCAACAACTGGTGTTATCAGACTGTTTCCTTTTAGCCACCCTGGAGGATGTCTCATAGTATCTCACTGCAGTTGTAATTTTCATTTCCCTGATCAACAATGAAGTTGAGGATATTTGCATATGTTTATTGGTCATATTTTTTCTTTGGAAAAGTCCCTATTCAAGTTTTTACCCATTTTTTCAATGTGATTATCCCTTACTGATTCGAAGGAGTTTTCATATGTTGTGAAAGCTAGTCCTTTCTTAATTACGTGTGTGGTAAATACCTTCTCCCACTCCGTACTTTGTGGGCTTTTCTGCTAATTTTAAGCTATCTTTTGATGAACAGACGTTCTTTATTTTAATCTAGTCATCAGTCTTTTCATTTACAGTTGGTACTTTCTATATCTTGTTTTAAAATTCTTTACCTTTGGGATCATAAAGATATTCTCCTATATTACTGTCTAAAGGCTTAAAATGCTGTCTTTCACATTTATGCCTAGAAATGATTTTTGTGTGTGCTGTGAGGAAGGGAATTTTTTTCCCCATATGATATCCAACTGTCCCAGCAGCATTTATTGAAAAGCCCATCTCTTCTCTACAGCATCTCTGTCATACACGAAGTGCCTATGTATGTTTGGGTCTGTTCCTAGACTCTCTATTCTGCTCTATCAGCCTATTTGCCATTCCTATACTAATACTATACTGTCTTATTTACTATAATTTATAATAATTCTTGATATATTATAGATGAAATTCTTCCAACATCTTGACAAATTTTGGACCTATACACTTCAATGTAAAATTTTAATTTCCTTACCAAGTTCCACAAAAACCAAAATGAACAAATAACAACAACCACCTGATGAAATTCTGATTTGAGATCACATGCAATTTATAAATTAATTTAGGGAGAACTGTCACCTTTACCATGTGGAGTCTTTCAATTTATGACTTATAACAGCACTCCAACCAGTTTTAAGGCTTAACTTGCTTCAAGCTTATGCACTTCTTGCTTGCTGACCTAAGTCCCTTGGTCTGTAGCAGAACTCACTTTCCTTGAGCTTTGCAGACCACTGGCCTTGAGGAGTAAAGGACCAAACTTTGCCAGAAGATAAGGCCTGATTACATTCTAAAGCAGCTGCTGCTGATGCCAGCAAGTCTGTTCAGGGTCATGTTGACATAGGACTAACTGCCTGGACAGCTGCTTCTTCTGCAGATAGCCTCCCTCCCTTTTCTCCTGCCTTCTCTTTTAAAACCCTCCAGCTTCACCTGGACAGTGATGATGGTCTTTGAGATATTAGGCCACCATCTTCCCAAGTTGCCAGCTTCCAAAGTAAAGCAACCTTTCCTCTCCCACCATCGCTTGTCTCAAGTATTGATTTTCAAGTGGGAAGCAGCTGAACCTGAGTTCAGAACCGGTTCTCTGCCCAGTAACAAATTCAGTATCCCTCCACTTACTTTAGGTCTTCCTTAACGTCACCCAATGTTTTATTATTCTCTACTTAGAACTGGAACATTAGCACAGAGGCCATGTAATTATGTACACATGCTTAAAACTGTTCTGTTTTCCTGATGAACAGAAACTTTCGTGATTATCTCTAGTAATGCTTTTTGACTGGTATCGATAGAGATGTATTAGCTGTATTAGTTTTCAATTGCTGCTGTTACAAATTTTCACAAGCTTAGTGGCTTAAAACAATGCAAATATATTATTTTACAATTCTGTAGGTCAGAAGTCTGATACAGGTCTCACTGGGCTAAAATGAGATGTTGGCAAGGCTGCATTTCTTGCTAGGGAGAAAATCCATTTCCTTATGTCTTCCAGATTCTAGAAGCCCCTTGCCCCCATCTTCGAAGCCAAAAACATTGCATCTCTCTTTGCCTTTTTTCTACAGTCACTTTCCCTTCTGACTGATTCTTTTTCTGCCTCCCTCTTATGATTATGTTGAGCCCACCCAGGCTATTCTCTGTATATCAAGGTTTAATCACACATGCAAAATCCCTTTTGCCAAGGAAAATAACACCTTAATCTAAGTGTTTGTATCCCCCAAAATTCACATGTTGAAATCCTGATCCCTAACACCTTAGTACTTCGAGGTGGGGCCTTTGGGGTATGATTAGGAATAGGATGAGCACCCTTATAAAAGTGGCCCTAGAAATCTCCCTTGGTTAGTCTCAGTCCTAGCCCCGGTACTAGCGATTGCCCTCAGAGAAATCCTGGCTTTGGCTTTTGCTAACTGATCACTGTTCTAATTTCAATTTACTGTTCTTAACCACCACCAACAGAAGATCTCTTCCCACTGCCAGTTCCCGCTCTGGAGATCCCTTACTTTCCTGCAAATTTAATAATGGTTTAAAAATAACATCATTTTTCTCAAGTCTTTGGGGGTTTTCTTGCTGGCCTTTTTTTTTTTTGGCAATGGAATGTGGTAGGCTGTATAATGGCCCCCCACATAGGTCCCAATTCTAATCCCCAGAATGTTACTTCCATGGCAAAAGAGGCTGTGCAGGTATGATGAAGTTAAGGCTCTTGCTATGGGGAAATTATCCCAGAATATCTGGTTGAGCCCAATGTAATCACATAGGTTGTTAAAAGAAAGCAGGTGGACGTTCAGGGAGGGCAAATCGAAGTGATGCAACTTGTGAGCGAAGGAATGCCAGCAACTTCTAGAAGCTGGAGGAAGTAAGGAATGGATTCTCCCTTGGAACCTCCAGAAGGTAGTTTTGTCTGCACCTGGTCTAAATCTAATTACTCAACCTCTCCACTTGGATGTCTAATGTAAATCTTAACCTCAACACGTAAAAAACAAAATTCCTGATTTCTGCGTTCAAAATACTTTCTTCTACAATACAATCTTCCAAGTTGCTCACAATGTCTCTTTTTCTTATAGTCCATTTATAATATATCCACAAATATGATCAGCTCTTTTAAAATAGGTCCAGAATTCAATCAGGTTTCCATCATCTCAATCACGACCACTCTGGCCTAAATCACTATCACTATGGCCTGGATTACTGCAATAGCTTCCTAACTGATAACACCTTTCACCAATTAATATACATTTATTTTCCACCAGCTCCCTCTATATGGTCTCTGGGAGACAGAACACTTTGTGTCTCATTTAGTGCCAGGAACCCCCAATGCACCCTCACAGACGTTCCATGTGTTAGAATGGATAAATATTTTATACCATGTATATAGTAATTCATTTAAGATGTCTGTGTGAAAATTAGCTGTAGGAGCCTTTTACAAATTAAAAAAAAAAAAAAATCCAGAACAAAGCCCTGAATGAGTGAGGGGGGTCAGCTGGTTGAAGCAGTTTCCATAAACCTTCTCTGTTACCTCAGCAGACAGGTTTTCCGTCTAAGCCAACACTCTTCGGTTTTTGACCACTGTGGGTGGAAAGTTTCTCGCTCCACTCGGCACGTCACCCTTAGCTGACCGCCTAATCACCTCGTCCTCGTCCTGCTTTGGCGACAGGTGAGCCCAAGCGGCTTCGGACTGGAAGATGCACTTGAACCTTCCAGACCCTCACAAATGACACTGGATCCTAGACCACACGTGTGACTTTAGTTAGAAAAAGGGACACACTTCTAGTTGACCTTCTTCACTGTACTAGTAACTGAAAATTTAAAGCCAGGGAAGAAACCTTCTAAGACTGAACCTTCAACCTGGCTGCTGGCGCAGGAGCGGAGAGCACCAGCCGGAAAGCGTATTCCTCGCCGGCTTCTGGGGTTGATGGGAAGCGATATCAGCGTCCATTACCCTGACCCAAAATGGCAGCTTATTCGATCACGCTCATCGCGATGAAGCTAGAGCCACTGGAAGACGCAAGATGAAAAGGAAGAACGAAAGCATCATTTTCTTGATTCATCACGGAGGCAGAGTTTATAAGGAGAGAAAAAGTCAGGGACGACGAAGCATCCAGGTGTTAGAAACTGCGGGACCACCGAGGGAGGCCAAAGGCGGTTCTGACCTGATCCAAGATGGCGCCAGAGAGTATAACCCGGAGCGCACAGAGGCGGTGATTACCGTGATCCAAGATGGCCGCTGGCGTTTGAAACGAGCTGAGCGGCGGGGAGCGCCAGGAGTGTTTTTGCCCTCTTTCAAGATGGCGGCCGCCGTGGGCGCTGTCCCTGGCTCCGCCCCGCGGACTCGGCCCCACCTCTCCCTCGTCCCTCCCTCCGCCCCCTCGCAGTGCCTCGTCCGGGCGGTGGTGCTCGCGCAAGGAGAGCGTGCTCTGGGCACTTGACATGGCGGCACCGGCGGCGACTGCAGCGACGAAGGGGAATGGGGGCGGGGGGGCTCGGGCCGGGGCCGGTGAAGGTGGCGGCGCGCGGAAAAAGAAGGGCCCAGGGCCGCTGGCCACGGCGTATCTGGTCATCTACAATGTGGTGATGACGGCGGGGTGAGGCCGGGGCTCGGGGAGGCGGGGAGCACGCCGGGCCAGGGAGGGGGCTCTGCGGCCGGCGGAGCGGCCGGGCCGCTGGCAGGGCAGCCCGGGCGGTGGGTGTCAGGGTCCGGGCTCCGGGCATGAGGGCAGCCGAGTCGGCCCAGGTGCCTGCCCGGGATTCCCGCCTGGGCGAGGGGCCGAGCAAGTTCTCGGACGCTGGGTGTGCCCGAGCTGGAGTTCCCAGGCTCCAGGGGGGCACGGGGAAATCCTCCCTGGTGCTGGTCCAGAGGGCCTTGGGAGAACGGGTGGGCTGGTCAAGGGTCAGTCTTCGGGTGGGGCGGAGTGCCGGCTAACCTGCAGCGCCCAAGAGAGCCCCGGCGGCAAATCACGAATGCGAGCCATTTCCCCCAAAGGGAGTAGAGGGAGCTGTGGCTGCAGAGTGACCATTTATTTAGGCGGCTGTTTTTAAAATCCAGACTGAGCTTTAATCTGAAAGGTAATGGAAAAGCGTTCAAAGTTTTTGACCAGTGACATGAGCAGAGCTCTGCTTTGGATGAGTTGAGACTTTTTAGGATGGATTGGGGAGGGAAGGTGGAAGGCAGAGTTATTGGGGAGGAGGAGAACAGACCCTCTAAACAGGTTTTACCTCCTCTTGTTTCTCCCTCATTTTAGTTCATCCCTTGTCACAGCAGGTTTTTTGTTCTAGTTCTGACACTATCTGTGTGACCTTGGATAAATCACGTTGCTTTTCTTGTCCTCCCGTTTTTCATCTGTAAAACTAAAGAGTTTGGATTGGGTGATCTCCAGGGTTCCTCCAGTTCTTTGATCCCATAGTTTTGGTGCGGAGGATCACAGGATCAGACTATTTGTTATGTATTTTTTAAAAGATTTTATTTTTAAGTAATCTGTACACCCAGTGTGGGACCCAGACATAAAACCCAGAGATCAGTAGTCTCTTGCTCTACCGACTGAGCCAGCCAGGTGCCCCTGTTCTGTATTTTTAAATTGTATTCATTTGTAAAAGATTTTCCCTAACATTACGAAAATTTTCAAAGATGCAGAAAAGTTTAAAGAACTGTATGGTGAACATCTAGTTTTATTTCTTTTCAAAATAGGTACTACATTGGCAGGTGCATAATTCAAAATATACCCAAGAGCATACAGTGAAACTCTTCCCTCTCACCCTTCCTTTCCATCCAGATCCCTTCCCTCAAGGTGCTAATTTTGTGATTGCTTCAGATGCTGATGAAAGCAAGTGTGTACACACACATACACCCTTTTTAACACAAATGGCTGATGTCATATTAGCATTTCAGCACCTTGCATTTTTCACACAAATATATATATATATATATATATATAGGGAGGATTGTAGACTTGATTATTTCATTTGAAATGGCTGGTGTTGAAACCTAGGTTCAGAGAGGTTGTGACGTTGACTAGTTTGAGATCACTGAACTTGTTGGTAATAGATCTGAATCTAGAGTCTATTTCTCTTGATTCACAGGCCAGTGGAGAAATAATACAGATGCAAGTTCTCTTTATTGCATAATTGGTCAAAGAGTGATTTTTAAAAGAACATTTCAGGAGTTTGTATTAGTATTTATATGTACATTCTTGTAGGCAAGGCCATTAACACGAGCATTGGACTGGAGAGAGATTTTAAAGTACCCTGGGAAAGAAGGAAAGAAGCCTTTATTCTTGGGTGATGGAGGATGGGGAGTGGTGTCTTAAGCCAAGAAAGAAATTGGGATTTTGAGAGGAAAGTAGTCTTTTTTTTTTTTTTTTTTTGGAAGTTGCTAATGCTGGGACAGTTACACCATTAAGGAATTCATTTCTTTTATGAATTCTTATTTGATATCTTTGTATGATAGTTTCTGGAAATAACATAGACCATATATCCCATTGCCTAGTTAGGATTGTATATTTATTTAGGTAAATCTATTACTGCTTTCATGGAGACATACCTTAATAATAAAGGTGCATTTGTTTCACTATGGAACTTAACAAAAAATTACAGGGCCTGAGAAATTCATTTTTGAGGACAAAGCAGAAATGTAACATTCACAGTGATATACCTAAGTGTTTCCCTGTTTTGTGTTTTGTATTGATATGGCCTTTTTTTTACTGAATTGATTTTGGGAAATTCAGCTAAAAAAATCTTTTTTTTCTTTAAAAAAAAAAACCCAACCTTTTATTCTTATTTCATTCGCAGTTTTAAAAGAGTAGGGTATGGGTGTGTTTCTGTGAGATACTTGTGAAAACAGTTTAAAACATCTTTCCTCCACCCTGTTATTATTACATACCCTTTGACTGCACAGGCCATTTAAAATTTTCCTTTAACAGCTTTTTTCTCTTGTCTTAGACTTTCTGGCACTTAATTTAGCTGCTGAAGGACCAATTTAGCTTATTCTCTTCGTTTTGGCCTTGTTCTCAACAGGCAAGTTTGCCAAAAAGCTGAGCTCCAGATGGGTGAGGTGCCACTGTGCTTTTGCAGAGCACTCTTGGTTGGGTGCTGTTGGTGGTGCAACATTTCTGTGCATTACAGCTTGGCATTTGAGGGCCATAGTTGATAAATCCGGGCTACTGATTCTTGAAGTCACCTTTAGCAGTTATCGCCAAATTTTCTGTGGCCCCCAGTCCTACTTAACCGTTTTTTGTTTTGTTTTGTTTTTTTCCTGATTACTCTTTTTCCTCTTTCTCGTAGGTGGCTGGTTATAGCAGTTGGTCTGGTCAGAGCGTACCTGGCTAAGGGTAGCTATCATAGCCTTTATTATTCCATTGAAAAGCCTTTGAAATTCTTCCAAACTGGAGCCTTACTGGAGGTAGGTCCTGAGGTTTGTTGTTCTTATTGGTTTCTATTGTTAAAAATTTGAAAACTTGCTTCATAGTATACTGTAATGTTGATGACTAGATTATCTTTTTGACAGTCTAGATAAGGTAAAATCTCATTTAATTTATATTACCTGGAATATATTTTACACTCAGCTTCTATTGAAAATCATTTTTTAATTCTAGGGAAATCCTAGGGAAGTGTTAGCAAACTCGGATACTTTCAGCAGCCAGCTTATAATGGAAATAGTGAAGCTGGTGAGTGTAGGATGTCAGACATGGTAGATACAAGAAACAGTAGAGGGGACGCCTGGGTGGCTCAGTCGTTAAGCATCTGCTTTCGGCCCAGGGCGTGATTCCGGGGTCCTGGGATCAAGTCCCACATCAGGCTCCTCTGCTAGGAGCCTGCTTCTTCCTCTCCCACTCCCCCTGCTTGTGTTCCTTCTCTCGTTGGCTGCCTCTCTCTCTGTCAAACAAATAAATAAAATCTTTAAAAAAAAAAAAAAAGAAAGAAAGAAACAGTAGAGCCTGTCTACATGCATCAAAAAACTTTTCTTAAATAAATGTTCATTAGTTTCCCTGCGTTAAGAGTAACAACATATCTAGTCCTGTTTCCTGGGGTCAGTATATGTTAGCATTTTTGAGTTGCAAGTGACAGACATTCACTTCGAAGTATTTTGACCAAAAGAATTTACTGGTTTTATAGTCGATAAAGATAAGTGTTAGCTTACCAAATCAAAGGAACCAGCTCAGGAATGAGACCCAAGCATTTGACATTGCCAGACTCTTTCCATCTCTCATCTCTGTTTATGTCTATTTCTCTTTGAATGTTGGTCTTAGGCTCTCCTACTGCAGACTGCCTTCTCCACATGGTAGGAAAGGGGCGAGTTTTTTTTCTCAGCATCTGTGTCACAGTTCTAGGGAAGCTTCTGATTGGCCTTACTTAGACCAGTCACACCTGCCTATGATGTGAGATAGTTGATGAGCCCGGCCTAGGACATATGCCCATCCTCTGGCCAGGGGACTATAGGCTTTGTTAATGGAAAAGGAGGAATGGAGTAGCTTTGGGTACACAGAATCAATAGCTACCATAGTTCATAATGGTAAAAAGCCTTCAGATTGCAGCAAAAATCTGGTGTTCAGTTTCATTTCACTTAGCGTCCAGGGCAAGCCCATTGCGACATTTGGAAGGATATTCCCTTTCACCTCCAGGATATGACATGTAATACCTTTTAACCTCTCATGTTCATATTTGAAACAGAAAGTTGTAGTTTTCCTTTTTTTGTTTTCCTCTCAGGAAGCAGGGGTTTCAAAACTGTCCATATATACACGTTTTAGGCAGATGGTATGGGGAGGTGAGCTTCCAGCTGCGAATCGAGGACCCATATTCTAAGTATGCTGGTTTTATCAATTTTGTGAATTTGAGCAAGTCATTTATCTCTTGTCCACCCCTTCTTATCTGTGAAATAATTAGACTAAAGTAGATTTCCAAAGCCCCTTCCTGCCCTAACAGTTTGAGTCTGAGGGAACTTCAGCAAATCCTTGTGTGGGCCATTTGTTAAACTTAGAGTTTTGAATTTTTTTTTTTTTTTTGGAAGCTGCCAATAGTAAGTAGTACTTTGCCTCTCAGAGCTTTGGCCAACACAATTTTCTCTAGCTATAGAGAAGCAAGTTTGGGGCCAAGACCATGAGAAACTGCTCCAGTGCTTGACAGGGTATGCAATTGCACCCGATTGGAATTCTTCAGTAATTTAAAGGGGTTCTATCTCGGTAAGCCTTTATAATATTAGAAGTATAATTTTTTAAATTTCAATATGTCTTAGGAAAGGTAGTGACATTAATATGTTTTACAAAATCCACTCAAGAACCAAATCTTAACACTTTGAAGGATTAGCCATTTATCCCTATATAATTTTTAACAGGGATTTAAGAAAACATTTTGGATTTTTGGTTTTATCTCTATTATCCCCACTCAGAACCAATTAGGTGACAAATCCTGGATTTGGTTTTGGGAAAAGGACTTTGCAAAATGAAGTGAGGACTCCCAAGAATAACAGGGAATTAGCCTTGCAGTTGTCAGTCGTGGCAGTAGACCCCTCAGCCTGGGGCAAGAGAGCAGCCTTATGAAAACTGCATCTCCTGAGTTGTCGGTTAAAGAGGGTTTCATGCCTCTGCAACCTATATCGTATAATAATTACATGTGCACAGTGTTGTTGAATTACAGATTAGTTATTCTTCTGGGAATTATTCATGTTTGACAATATATCTCGTTTGCAGGAGGAGAAAAGGAGAGAATGATTCCAGGGAGGTTATTCATTTGTATCTCTGAATGCTCAATATTCTTTTTAATTGAAGTATAATTAACATACAGTGTTAATAGTTTCAGGAGTGAAATAGAATGATTCAGCAGTTCTATACATTACTCAGTGCTCATCAAGATAAGTGTACTTTTAATCTCCTTTATCTGTTTCACCCATCTCATGCTACCACCAGTTTGTTTTTTGCATTTAAGAGTCTGTTGCGGGGTTTTTTATTTCCCAACATTCTGTGTCTTTGATTTTTATTTTCTCTGTCTTTTTTGCATTTTTTTGCTTTATTTTGAATTATAATTCTAATATAGTTAACATACAATGTTGTATTATTCTCAGGTGTGCAGTATAATAATTCAGCAATTCTGTATACTACTTAATGCTCATCATGATAAGTGTGCTCTTAATCCCCATCATCTATTTCACCCCTCCATCGCCCACCTTCCTTCTGGTAACCACCAGTTTGTTCTCTATAGATAAAAGTATGTTTTTTGATTTGTCTTTTTTTTTCTTTGTTCATATGGTTTCTTAAATCCCACATATGAGTGAAATCATATGGTATTCATCTTTCTCTGACGTACTTCACTTAGCATAGTACTCTCTAGAATCATCCATGTTGTTGCAGATGGCAAGATCTCTTTTTTTTGGCTGAGTTATATTCTTTGTGTGTGTGTGTGTGTGTGTCACATCGTTGTATATGTATACCACTATAAATGAGGTTACTTACTTGTATTTCTGTATGCTGAGTGTTTTTTTTTTAAGATTACATTTATTTATTTGAGAGAGAGCACAAGGACATGAGCTGGGGAAGGGGCAGAGGGACAGGGAAAGGGATAAGCAGACTCCCTGCTGAGCACAGAACCTGACAAGGAGCTTGATTCCAGGACCCTGAGATCATGACCTGAGCCAAAGTCAGACATTTAATGGACTGAGCCACCCAGGCGTCCCTGAATGTTATTTGTTAGTAGGTTTTGTGGGAGTTTGCTTAAAAAGCAAATAGAGATTACTTGTTGTTTTCAAGAAACTTCAAATTTTCTTGGGAAAATGTAACACTATGCTTTTCAAAAGATTTAACATTTACCATGCAAGCGCAAATGGGATGGAGTGGTATAATAAAATAGGTGATTCCACTTTTGAGGAAATTAATGTTTTGCAAAATGGGTGGAAAGATAATATATTGAGTCAGTGATACAATAATATAGCTTTTTTGTAACATGGACACAAATCCTAATTTTTTTTTACATACTCATTGGGGAATGTCTTGAGTGTATTTTATAGATAATTTTACAAGTTACTCCACAGGTGATAATTTGATTAAGTATGTATTCGAGTTGTTGTAATGTGTACTATGGAGGTTGAGCCCTTGCTAATAAAGAGCTTAAAATCTTATTGGGTAGATGATTATACTAGGGCTCTTGGCTGGAGATTACAGAAACCTCCTTAACCAACTTGAATGGTAAGGGGACTTTATTATAAGTTTATAGGATGTCCCATGGAATCCAAGGACAGGGATGCAGCCTGCAGGGAACTCAGGGATTCCTGCTCCATCTCTTACCTCTGCTGTTCTCACTTTCTTTGTCTCTGATTCTTCTCTTCTTGCACACTGGTTTTCTTGGTTTCTTCGTCTACATGGCAAAAAATGGTAGTAGCCAAAAAGCACCTGAAATTTACTCCTGCAAGCAAGAGATCAACTAGTTGGAAATAGAATCCTACTCCTAATTCCACATTCCCAATGAAGGGCCTAATTTGTCCATCTTGAATCAGGTTCTCATTCCTGGGCCAGTCACTTGGTAGACAGGAGCAAGGTCACATTAACCATATAGAAGTTGGAAGGGTAACTTCTAGAAAAAGGGGTGCTAGGTGGAAAGCCCAGTAAGTATTTATCAAGTACTGAAGCACAGTACAACCAACATCATAGTGTACAAAATGATTTATAAATGACAGAAAATAAAATATACTGATAATCTTGTAAGCCAACAGGTGAATGTATGAATAAATACGGTGTGTCTTGAGTTGAATCTTGAGTAATCCTGAGAGCTAATTAACATAGGTAGCAAAAAATATATTTTTAAAATATCATTCATTGATGAACTAATTTCTATACCATAAAGTTAATGAATTACTAATACATGTTATGGCAAAGCTGAATCTTGAAAACATTGTGCTATGTGAAAGAAGCCAGACACAAAGCACTACACATTATATGATTCTATTTTATGTGAAATGTCCAGGGAGGCAAATCCATAGAGACAGAAAGTAGATTAGTGGTTGCCAGGAGCTGTGGGGAGGAGAGAATGGGGAGTGACTGCTAATGGGAACAGGATTTCTTCTTAAGGTGATGACAGTATTCTGGAATTAGTGATGATGATTGCACAACCTTGCAAACATACTAAAAACCACTGATTTGTACACTTTAAATGGGTGAATTTAGTGGTATCTAAATCAGATCTCAGTTTTTAAAAAATTCATCTATAATGAGCTGTGGATAAGTTTTCTTCTTCTTCTCCTTCTTTTTTTTTTTTTTTTTTTTTCTGTGATACTCATTGTTAAGGATAGATTATCTTTCCAGCTTTGTTAGAATTGAGTTAAAGATTTAGAATTTAGTAGGGGTGCCTGGGTGGTTCAGTTGGTTAAGCGTCTGCCTTCGGCTCAGGTCATAATCCTGGGGTCCTGGGATTGAGTCCCACATCAGGCTTCTTGCTCGGCGTAGGAGACTGCTTCTCCCTCTGCCTGCTGCTCCCTCTGCCTGCTGCTCCCCCTGCATGTGCTCTCTCTCTTTTGCTCTCTCTCTCTGTCTCTCTCTGAGAAATAAGTAAAATCTTAAAAGAAAAAAAAAAGATTAGAATTTAGTAGATTGATGTTATATTATGACAGTTTAAAATTTTCTGAGAGGGGCACCTGGATGGCTGAGTCAGTTGAGAGTCCGACTCTTGATTTTGGCTCAGGTCATGGTCTCAGTGTCATGGGATTGAGCCCTAGGTCAGACTCCATGCTCAGCGGGGAGTCTACTTGAGATTCTCTCCCTCTGTCTCTCGCTGTCTCTCTAAAATAAATAAATAAATCTTTAAAGAAAAATAAAAATAAAATTGTTTCTGAGAGAATTTGGATTTAGTTAACATAAGACTGTAGACACTTCAAATGCTCATGAATGGATATGCCTCAGTGATTGGCGGTGTGATTCTAGTGGTTTAAGGACTGCTCTGCAAAGACATTAATTGTTGAGACTGATACAGACCATCTTCAACATATGTATGTCTCTCTATATATATCACTTAACCCACCAATGTCTAGCTGGGAATGCCTACCGGATCACAGGAATTCCCTTTCCTTCCCATTCTCTTCCAGATCTTTCTATCATTTAGAACCCCCTCGCCTACAAAAAGAAAGGGAGAAACACCCCAGTCTTATTTGTAATCTTTTCCTAGAGTAGATCTAGAGCTGGGTCTGCAGTGGCAGAACTGGTTCCAGAGAGGCAGTGGAGGAGAGTAGACAGCTTTTGTTGTATCTTCTTACCCCACTACCACTTTCCAAGCCCTGTCTCTGTAATCTGGTCTGACTCATTGTGCCTCACCTCACAACTCTCTTCAGACCCTTTAATGACATAATCAGGAAGCTGATTTTGAGTATTTCTCTAAAATATGGCAAAATGTTAAGAACTTGTGGTGTCCTTAAGAAAGAGGGGGCTCCCAGGGGCTCCTGGGTGGCTCAGTTGTTAAGCATCTGCCTTTGGCTCAGGGCGTGATCCCAGAGTCCTGGGATCGAGCCCTGCGTCGGGCTCCTCTGCTGGGAGCCTGCTTCTTCCTCTCCCACTCCCCCTGCTTGTGTTCCCTCTCTCGCTGGCTGTCTCTCTCTCTCTGTCAAATAAATAAATAAAATCTTTAAAAAAAAAAAAAAAAGAGGGGACTCCCATCTTGTCTCCCTGCCAGTTTTTCTAACTGTTTGCCTCAAATACTAGATGACTTTTTTCTACAGAGATACTAGGAGGTTAAGTTCTGTGGCATTAATACGATAGTATGCTTTAGGCATCATTGGTCAAGTTTACTTTTGTGTACTTGTCTGGGGACATGACCACCCTCTGTAATATTTTCCCTTCTTGTGAAAACTTCCCAATAATAATAATCCTAAAAAGGAAATTTTGAAACACAAGCTCTATGTACATTTTAGACTACCTTTATTATGAAGACTTGTTTTAAGAAAACAGACCTCTGAAAGAGACTTCTGCAAACCCAGCAGAGCAGTCATAGTGGGGATATCTAACACAAACAGAAAGGACAACAGATCTCAGACAAGCCAGGTTCAAAAACAATGTGAAAACCAGAGGTGAAATAGAACTTGGTGTAATTAATAAGTGTCACAACATTAGAAGGGAAGAGGGATCCTGTGGGAAACAGAACCCACCCACACAGCCTCACTGTTTGACAACTCAGGCAAATAGAAGAAAATTGATATGGCATTCAAACAGGTAAGACAGCTAATGACTGTAGAAAGAAGCGGGCAGAAATTTTTTTTAATGAAATGAAAATATTGATGGTATCAGTACAAGGCAGGAAGGAGGCTATAGTTCAGAGAAATAGATAATACTAAAGAACAAGAAAAGGTGAGAATTCCCAGTTACAGTCTAAGATTAAAGAGTTACAGAGTAGCTGTTGGGAGAGCATTACAGAATACGTAGTGCAAAGTGGATCAGAGATATTATGTGTTGGTGGACTAGCTAATGTGTGAATGATTATCTGAACAACAGAAAAAATATATGGGAAAGTAATGAAATTCAACAGACTATTAATAATATAATAGAACTGATGTATCTAGAAAATGGATTTTGGTTATAGAGCTTGTCAAAAAGTAAGGGTACCAGCAACAGAAAAGGTTAGAACATATTACTCAAATAATCAGGAAAAATTCTAGAAAACTTAACTGAAAGACCAATTCAGTATGGTTATTGAGAGTATATGGAGTTACACACTGGAGCTGTTTTTCAAGAAAAAAAAATCCTCTCCCTTCTTTGGCACCTATTTTTTTTTTTTTAAAGATTTTATTTATTTATTTGACAGACAGCCGGCGAGAGAGGGAACACAAGCAGGGGGAGTGGGAAAGGAAGAAGCAGGGTCTCAGCAGAGGAGCCTGATGTGGGGCTTGATCCCAGAACGCCAGGATCACGCCCTGAGCCGAAGGCAGGCGCTTAACGACTGAGCCACCCAGGTGCCCCTGGCACCTATTTGTTAAATTTTTAAACTCAAAACAAAGATAAGCAATTTCAAGCAGAAAAGAGATCTTGAAATGTAATAGTAAAACAGCCTAGGACTTTAGACTTTGAAGAATAAAAAATCCACATGAAATTAGGAGAAAGCTTTAGGTTCCTAGGTAACCTTGCAATTTCCTACAGGTGGAGACATTTTGAAATACTTACAAAAAGTAATGAAACTGTGAAAGAATCTTATCAAAGGGTTTTTAACTCTTATGTAAATAAATAAAATTAACCAAGTATTTAGATTAGCATTGTCCAGTAGAACATTCTGCAGTGATAGTGTTCTGAATCTGTGCAGTTTGATACAGCAGCCACTAGTCACATGTGGTTCTTGAGCCCTTGAAATGGGGCTGGTGGGACTGAGAAACTGAGCTGTTTTGTTTTTTGTTTTGTTTTGTTTAAGTAGGCTCCAACATGGGGCTTGAACTCAGAACCCTGAGATCAAGACCTGAGGTTAGATCAAGAGTCAGTTGGTGGCTTTACCAACTGAGCCACCCAAATGCCTCAAAAACCTGAGTTTTAAGTTTTATTTATTTTTAGTTTAAATTTCAGTAGGTATATGTGGGTAGTGGCCACTGCACTGGACAGCAGGGCTTTAGAGCCTGATTCAGATTGCAAGGTGTCCATTTGGAATTTCGTAAGATAATTCAGATCTTACCTGAGTGGAATGAAGTGGGAAGGAGAGTAAGCCAAGGAAGACATTATAAATTCTATGTCACTCCAGAGTTTAACTTCCTAATTCATAAGGTGAAAATAATGAGAATAATTACTAAAATATGCCGATGTCTTTAGATTAGGAAAAATCATTAGAAAAAAAGCAAATTGCAGATATTGGAAGAGGTGTAGAAGGATATATATTAAACTGCTACTGGTACTTATCCTCATGGCGGGTTGTCATATTTGGGGGAAAATAAAAAGGAAGTTCTCCCCCTTACTCTATATTTTAGTGTGTGTTTGTATATCATTTCTGTGAATCCTGAAATAAAAAGAAGATCTAATAAATATAGTATGTAATACATAATATAATAGGAAACAAAAATCTTGAGAAAAACAAGATTAAAATGTTTTTTGAAAAAGGAAGAAAGGCAGCTTAGGTAAATTACCTTGTGATTTAAAGTGAAGTACACACAAAAGAAAAACAAAAATAAAGTACAGAATTTTACATCTGTTGTTAAAAAGGAAACAATAACAGTAAACCTACAAGATGACTGAGTGTAGCACAAACTCATCATTTCTAATGTTTATACAAATAGACTCATTATTTTCAAAATAAAAGTTATAGTGATGGTTAACAGTTTAAAAAACAAAATTCAGCAACCTGTTGCTATGAAAGACAAGTTTACTGGAGGACAAACCAGTCTGCCATGACCAAGCATACAAGAAAAGCAAGACCGCCCAGTTACAGCATAAGATAAAGTTGATAGCAGAAGCCAAAGAGAAACTGGCAGAGTTCACAATTTGTCATGCAGGAGGAACATGGCAAACACGTTGGTGGAATTAGTTGATGGGTAAATGATTATCATAGAAAAGCTGGCAGAAATGTTACAGAAGTAAAATTAGAATTGTACTTAAGTGTCACAGTATGTGTAAAAGAATACTGGAGACAAGAAATCTGGGTAGTGAGGCTTGATTTTGCCACATGGTCTTAAACTCTCTGCAGTGAATACACTGGATTAGATTACCTTAAGTTTTTCCCGGGTGTGTGGGGGTTTTTCTTAAGATTTTATTTATTCAGAGAGAGAGAGAAAGAGAGAGCAAGCGAGCAAGCCGGGGGAGAGGGAGAGGAAGAGAGAGAATCCCAAGCAGACTTTATGTTCAACGCAGAGCCCCACACGGGCCTCAATCCCACCACCCCAAGATCATGACCTGAGCCGAAATCAAGAGACACCCAACCAGCTGAGCCATCCAGGTGCCCCTAGTTTTTTCCCAGTTTTAAGTTAGTAACGGTTAAGCATTTTACTATCAGATTATGAAAATAAAGCAGGTTAATGAATTAATGAATTACAGAGCTGAATATAGCAAGAAAGGTTAAATTAAATGAGAAAGAGAAAATAATGGTAATTAAGGAAATTACACTTATTTTCTCCTTTTAAAATGGATATAAAAGGATTTTGAAAACAAGTTTGGACTGGAGTCTTTGAGGGAGTCCAATATATTTATTGCCTCATTTTCTTGCTTATGTTCTGAACATTGAGAAATAACTGAAAGGAATTGTGTAAGGATCCTAAAAATCAACTTTATTAGTGATAAAGGCCTAGCTGGAAGCTGTGTGTTTGTGTGCAAACTAAATGGGTTTGTGAACTGAACTCCAGAATTAGATCACCACCCACCCTGCCTTAGGCAGCAATGGCCAGAGTGGCATGGAGTAAATAGAGAACTTGGAGTTCTTTGTGAAAACCCCAGGGTAGAGCTGAGTTGAGAACTCCCTATTTATTCTTCTCAAATTTACTGTTCAGATGAGTCATCCTTCCTTTCCTGGGATAAAGTGATTAACAGAAAAAGACCAAAAATATTTGGGAGAAAACTCTTCTCACAGAAACCAGAGGAGGGGGGAAAGGTGTTTCCCTCTAATCGTTAAGTGCTGCATATTCATTAAGGGGAGGGGAATAAACCCATAAGCATAAACAAGAAAATGCATGGAGTCAATGTTTTGAGAGAAAATGGAATCATACATACATATGGTACGAGAATTTTCAAAACTAGCCAGATACTGGTAAACATAACTCAGGTTAGTTCTGGACCTCCCATAACATGAGTGTGGTAGATGTGTCTTAGAGCTGCCCAGCTCAGGAGAGTTTGTCCTCCCTGGAAGTTCTCCCAGTTCCACGGCTGGACCTGTCTTTCCTGATAGAAAGGGCATCTCTAGTCCCTGACTCCCTCTCAGGCCATAGCTGGCTGGTCCAGGGGTGCACATCTGACCCATACTGCTCTGGTCAGATATTTTTCTCCCAAGAATTTGGGATTTTGAATTGAAAGAGATTGGGGCCCACTGTAGCCCAGTCATATTAAATCCATGAGCTACAGCTGAGGTCTCCAGAGCTGCTTGGGTTCCAGTTCCTCTTCAGATTTGCTAAACTTTTTTGTGAGAGTGTTTTAATTGCCACAACGGGTGGAGTTGCTGTGTCTCGATGTCTTACAGCACTTGAGAGAGTCCGACTCAGTAAAGGTTTGTCCTGCATCTGCCCTGACTTTTGTATATCCCCCCAGGCTAACCATTCTATAAATAAAAATCGACGATTTTGTAGTACATATTGATATTAAAATACTTTCATGAGAAATTAAACCAAAACCTTATTAAGTTAGAAGTTGTTATCTTAGTGTTCTATTGCTGCATAATAAAGATATCACAAACTTAGCAGCTTGTCTTTAAAATAACATTCATTTATTAACTCATGCTTGTGTAAGTCAGAAGCTGAGCTTGGCTCGGTTATCCACATAGGGCCTCACAAGACTGAAATTAATGTGTCAGTCAAGCTGGCTCTTACCTGTGGGCTCTAGGGAAGAATCTGCCTCTAAGCTCATTCAGCTTGTAGGCAGAATCCAGGCCTTGTACTTGAAGGTCTGAGGTCCCACTTCCTTGCTAGTTGTCAGCTGGAAGTCGCTTCCTGCTTTTGCCATCAGCTCTGCTTTTATAGGGCTCACCTTATTGGATCAGGTCTGCCTATACAATCTCCATACCTTAAAGTCAGTTGATTTGGGACTTTAATTACTTTTGTAAAATCCCTACACTACAGTACCTAGATTAGTGTTTGGATAACCAAGAAACAGGAATCACAAGGAATCATCTTTAGATTTTGCCTACCACAGTTGATATGAAGAGGAAACCTAAGTGAAATAAAGATACCATCTCAAAATTATTGAGTAATTTGTTCACTCTGCACATTGCACTCTGTAAGAATTGCAGCATTTCCAACTTGCATATTTAGCTGAAAAGAATTTCAGTGCAATAGTGTTGTTACTGCCAATGCAATGAAATGGACTGAAATTACGTAACAGGGGATTTGAGATTCCTGTTTAGATCTCAGTTATTAAGTTAGTAAAGGTACATAAAGTACAGGGATCTCATTTAATTTTTTAAATGTAACTATTTTAATAATATTTCTTATTGCCTTTTTGAGGGATCACCATAGTTTTTCAGTTTTATCCTAAAACTATCTCCAGTCTATTACACAACTGCTTTATTGCCTCTTGCATTATTGGTTTGTTTTTATCTAATCCATCTCTTCCTTGTTGTACCATTCACAGAATATAGGCAGATGGGCTTTCTGTGATACTTTCTTCCTACCCTGCCTCGTGACATAACATGAGGATTATTTTGACAGTACACTTAGAAATAAATAAGACCAGGTTCATTTATATTTATATTGTACTTGCTTTTTATTACTTTGTTATTTACCTTGGCATATTCTAACTTCAGTTAAGATTACTTCCCTATGTCCATTACTATCTTAATACTGTTTTTCATTCTAGTGTTGGTCTGCGCCTAGGCTTTTATTGTCCTATACTAGTTCAAAGTGCTTTCTGATATTCTTATTTTAAAATCCAAACTTACTTGTCATAAATTGTCACATATATCTGACTATTATGTCTCCAAACATTTGTATAGTGAAATTCATATTTTAAAAAATAAATTACTTTGTATTCTTTATGTTCAGAACATTGTATTTTTAAAAATTTTTTGTGTAGGTAGATTCTATCATCTGTGAATTTCATTTCAGAATAGAATAGGCATTATAAAATATATGCAGTTAAAAGGGGGAGATTGGGTCTACTAGGACTAAGACCTGATACTCTGTTACACAAAGAAACAATGATAGCCCTCAAGCACTGTACAGTTGACCCTTACACAACACAGAGGTTGGAGCACAAACCTCCCGTGCAGTCGAAAATCCATGTATAACTTTTCACTTCCTAAAAACTTAACTGCTAATAGCCTACTGTTGACCACAAGCTTTACCAATAACATGAACAGTTGATAAACACAGTTTGTGTGTTACATGTATTCTTTACTGTATTTTTACAATAAAGTAAGCTAGAGAAAAGGAAATTTTATTAAGAAAATTATAAGAGAAAAATGCAGTTACTGTACAGTAGTAGAGTGAGGCACCACACATCACCTCCTCCTTACCCAAAGTTAGCAAAGATGGTGACACCCGCTTTGTGCTCCTCTTCCCAGGAATGTGGGAAACCTCATTCCAGGTACAGTTAAGGGGAGGTCAAAGAACCGGTGAAGGCAGAGCACCTTTAGACCTTCTCTCTAGGTCACTTGCTTCACCTGACCCCGTTTACATGGTTCTAATACAGTTTCTGCTTATGGGAAATACTAGCAAGACTTGAGAGGCCAGTTCCCCTTGGGTATTGGTTCCCAGCCTCAAAGAATTTTCAGCACTATGGACAGCGCCCTTCCCCTGCTTTCCTCTCTGCAGGCTAGGTTTCTTTTTTTTTTTTTTTTTAAAGATTTTATTTATTTATTCGACAGAGATAGAGACAGCCAGCGAGAGAAGGAACACAAGCAGGGGGAGTGGGAGAGGAAGAAGCAGGCTCATAGCAGAAGAGCCTGATGTGGGGCTCGTTCCCATAACGCTGGGATCACGCCCTGAGCCGAAGGCAGACGCTCAACCGCTGTGCCACCCAGGCGCCCCTGCAGGCTAGGTTTCTGCTTGGTGCTATCCTGCCCCGAGTTCTCCTGGAACCCTTATTACAGGGAGGCAGGTTATCATTCTGTGGTCCTTGAACAACACTGGCCAGTTTCTGGCCCTGCCACTTTGTTAAGAATCCCTCCCCAGAGCCGGTTCCTTTGCACCTCTCAGTTGAAGACCTCAACGAACCGAGCTTCCCCCAGGTGGGTGGTGTGGTGATGAATGCCAGGAATAGGTAAGAGCCCTGCTGTCCCAGCCTTCTCCATATCTTTCCTCCACCTTTCCTTCACTTCTAGGCATTTGGCAACCTCTATCTTACTTGTTAATCACAATATGAGATATGTATTTGGGGCTCCTAGGTGGCACAGTCAGTTAAGCGTCCAGCTCTTGGTTTCAGCTCAGGTTGTGATCTCCAGGTCATGAGATCACATGGCTCATGGCTCAGCATGGAGTCTGCTTAAGACCCCCTCTCCCTCTGCGCCCCCCCCCATGTTTTCTCTCTAAAATAAATAAATTTTAAAAAATATATATATATATATATATTTATTGAAAAAAAATCTGAGGGTAAGTGGCCCCGTGCAGTTCATACCATAGTTGTGTAAGGATCAACTGTGTGATCTATTCTGTAACATCCTATTGTTAATCAGCCTCCTGGGTGGACATCTTACCACATACATGGATAGGTTTTCTATCTATGTACCGTTATCTGTCTTGTCTCAGCATGCTCTTTATTCATGTCTTTTGTTCCTCATTTAAATCTACAGACATCTTTTATTTTCCTCAACTTTACAGCAGGAGGTCCAGATTATCTTCTAATATGCACACATCTGAGATTCTTAGCAGCGTTTTCTTTTGAAAAAGATAAGATTTGCAGTATAGTAATTCTTTTCTTATCAGTTACCAAAAAATTTGCGAAGCTTGATTCTTTTTAATCCAAACATCTTTCGCTCCCCCTCCCCCCAAAATTTAGAGAATTAATAATTTTCAAGCACATAGTCTTATCAGGCATATTTTAGATGAGCCAAGTCTTATCAAGTTATGGTTTCAGCAGTTACCTTGTAACTAATAAACAGTGAAATAATATTACAAAAAAATCAATAGAGTAGAAGCAGAGCCTTGATTCTGGACATCACTTACTACTTTGGGGAATTCGAGCAGCTTTTCTCAGCCTTGGTTTTCTCATCTATAAGTAAAGATATCGATAAATATATCTGGCAGGGTTGTTGTTAGGACCAAACTATAGAATGACTGCTACAGAAATGTAAATTCTAAAATGTAGTACAATAACTGATAGTTCTTATCATCCAGAAAAGCTTTGGTCATTAAATAATATTGTAGATTTCTTCAGATTACTTTTTTATTATTATATAAGTTTCAGGCATATGGCTCTATAATTGGATATCTGTATACACTACAAAGTGATCATAAGTCTAGTCTAGTTCCCAGCCATCACCATAACATTGTCCCCCCTTCACCCCTTTCACCCACCCCATAACTCCCTTCTCCTTTGGTAACCACTGGTCTGTTCTCTGTGAATTTGTTTTTGTTTCATTGTGTTCACTTGTTTTGTTGTTTTTTAGATTCTACATATGAGTGAAATCATATGGTATTTGTCTTTTTCCATATGACTTATTTTGTTGAGCATAATGTCCTCATGCTCCATCCGTTGTAGCAGATGGCATGATGTCTTTTTTATGGCTAAATGGTATTCCATTTTATGAATATACCACATCTTCTTTATCCCTTCAGCTATTAATGGTCCCTTAGGTTGTTTCTATATCTTGGCTATTGTAAATAATGCTACAGTGAACATGGGGGCGCATACATCTTTTCAAATTAGTATTTTATATTCTTCAGATAAATATGAAGTAGATAGCTAGGTCAAATGATAGATTTATTATTAATTTTTGAGGAATCTTCACACTGTTTTCCATGGTGGCTACACTAATTTACAACGTCATCAGCAGTGTACTAGGGTTCCCTTTTCTCCACATCCTTGCCAACACTTGTTATTTCTTGTCTTTTTTTTTTTTTTTATAACAGTTAAGTTCTAACATTAAGTGATATCTCATTGTGGTTTTGATTTGTATTTCCCTGATGATTAGTGATGTGCTTCTTGGCCATCTGTATGTCTTCTTTGAGGAAGTGTCTGTTCAGATCCTCTTCCCTTTTTTAATAGGGCTGTTCGGTGTTTTTGTTGTTGAATTGTATGAGTTCTTCATATATTTTGGATGTTAACTCCTTACTCCTTATCATATATATAGTTTGCAAATGTCTTTTCCCATATGGTAGGTTGCCTTTTCATTTTGATGATGGTTTCCTTTGCTGTACAGAAGCTTTTTAGTTTGATGTAGTCCCATCTGCTCATTTTTGCTTTTGTTTCCCTTGCCTTCGAAGTCAGCTCCATAAAGATGTTGCTAAGACTGATGTCAGGACCTTACTACCTCTTTCTTCTAATAATTTTATGGTTTCAGGTCTTAATTCAAGTCCTTAATCCATTTTGAGTTAATTTTTGTGTATGGTGTAAGATAGTGGTCTAGTTTCATCTTTTGCATGTGGCCGTCCAGTTTTCCCAGCATGATTTGTTGAAGAGACTGTCCTTTATCTATATTATGTTCTTGGCTCCTTTAGCACAGATTAATTGTTCATGTATGTGTGGGTTTATTTCTAGGCTCTTGATTTTGTTCCATTGATCCGTGTGTGGGTTTTTTTGTTTTGTTTTGTTTTTTTACCCATACCATACTGTTTTGATTACTATAGCTTTGTAGTCTAGTTTGAAATCAGGCAGTGTGATACCTCCAGCTTTGCTGTTCTTAAGATGGCTTTGGCTATTCAAGATCTTTTGTTGTTTTGTACATATTTTAAAGTTATTTGTTCTAGTTCTATGAAGTATGCCACTAGAATTTTGATAGCTATTTCATTGAATTTGTACATTGCTTTGGGTAGTATGGAGATTTTAACAATACTAATTTTTCCAAACCATGAGCATAGAATATCTTTTCACTTATTTGTTTTGTTTTTTTTTTTTTAATTTCTTTCATGCATGTTTTGTAGTTTTCAGTGTACAGGTCCTTCAACTTCTTGGTTAAGTTTATTCCATGGTATTCTATTCTTTTTAGTGCGTTTGTAAATGATATTATTTTCCTAATTTCTCTTTCTCATGTTTCATCATTATTGTATAGAATGCCACAGTTTTCTCTATATTGACTTTGTATCCTGCAACTTTACTGAATCCATTTATTTATTCTAACAGTTTTTTGGTGGATTCTTTAGGATTTTCTATCTGTAGTATCATATCATCTGCAAATAGTGACTGTTTTACTTCTTCCTTATCAGTTTGGAGGCCTTTCATTTCTTTCTCTTGCCTAATTTGCTGTGGCTAGAATTTTCAATACTATGTTGAATAAAAGTGGCAAGCATGAGCATTCTTGTGTTTTCCCTGAAAGCTTTTCACTGCTGAGTATAATGTTAGTTGTAGAATTGTCATTTAGGGCCTTTATTATGTTGAGGTATGTTCCCTCTGTGCCTACTTTGTTGAGAGTTTTTATCATAAATTGATGTTGAATTTTGTTGAATGCTTTTTCTGCATCTATTGAGATGATCATATGATTTTTTTTTAAAGATTTTATTTATTTATTCGACGGAGATAGAGACAGCCAGCGAGAGAGGGAACACAAGCAGGGGGAGTGGGAGAGGAAGAAGCAGGCTCCTAGTGTAGGAGCCTGATGTGGGGCTCGATCCCATAATGCCGGGATCACGCCCTGAGACGAAGGCAGACGCTTAACCGCTGTGCCACCCAGGCGCCCCTGATCATATGATTTTTATCTTTCATTCTGTTGGTGTAATGTATCATATTGATTTGTAGATGTCGAACCATCCTTGCATCCCTGAAATAAATCCCACTTGATCGTGGTGTGTGATCCTTTTAATGTATTGTTGGATTTAGTTTGCTAAAACTTGTTGAAGATTTTACATCTATGTTTATGAAGGATATTGGCCTGTAATTTCTTTTTTTGTGGTGTCCTTGTCTAGTTTTGGTATAGATGATGCTGGCCTTGTAAAATATGTTTGAAAGCTTTCCTTTCTCTTCTATTTTTCAGAAGAGTTTGAAAAGGAAAGGTATTAAATCTTTGAATGTTTGGTAGAATTTGCCAGTGAAGCCATCTAGTCCTGGACTTTTGTTTGTTGGGAGGTTCTTGATTACTGTTTCAGTGCCCTTACTCGTTATCAATCTATTCACATTTTCAGTTTTTTGTTTTTGTTTCTTGAAGTAGGCTTGTATTGCTATGAACTTCCCTCTTAGAACCACTTTTGCTGCATCCCATAGATTTTGGTATGTCAGATTTTGTGTCCATTTGTCTCTAGGTATTTTTTTATTTTTCCTTTGGTATCTTCAATGAACCATTGATTGCTCAGTAGCATGTTGTTTAATCTCCATGTTTTGTGGGTTTTCCTGGTTTTTCTCCTTGTAATTTTTAGTTTCATACCATTGTGGTCAGAAAATATGCTTAATATGATTTCACTCTTTTTTAATTTATTGAGATTGCTTTATGGCCCAGCATGTGGTCTGTCCTGGAGAGTGTTCGATGTGCAATTGAGAAGAATGTGTATGCTGCTACTTTTGGGTGGAATGTGTTTAAGACCAGTGTTTCCTTATTGATTTTTTTGTCTGAATGATCTATCTGTTGATGAAAGTAGGGAATTAAAGTCTCCTACTATTACTGTTGTTGCTTTCAATTTCTCCCTTTAGGTCTGTTAATAATTGCTTTATATATTTTGGTGCTCCTGTGTTGGTTGCATATATATTTATAAATGTAATATCTTCTTGCTGGATTGACCCCTATATCATTATGTAATGCCCTTCTTTGTCTTTTATTATAGTCTTTGTTTTATTTATTTTTATTTATTTTTTTAAGTAGGCTCCATGCCTAGCATGAGCCTAGTGTGAGGCTTGAACTCATGACCCTGAGATCAAGACCTGAGTTGAGATCAAGAGTCAGACACTTAACCAACTGAGCCACCCAGACACCCCTCTTATAATCTTTGTTTTAAAGTATTTTATCTGATAGGAGTATAGTTACTCCAGCTTTCTTTTCATTTCCATTTGTATGAAATGTCTTTTTCTGACCCTTCCCTTTCACTCTGTGTGTGTCTTTTACTTCTGAGTCTCATAGGCAGCCTATAGATGGGTCTCATTTTTTTATCCATTCAGACACTGTGTGTCTTTTGATTGGTGAATTTAGTCCATTTACATTTAAAGTAATTTTTAATAAGCGTATACTTATTGCCATTGTGTTAATTGTTTTCTGGCTATTTTTGTAGTTCCTCTCTGTTCCTTTCTTCTCTTTTTCTCTTCCCTTATGGTTTGCTGGCTTTCTTTAGTGTTATGTTTAATTCCTTTCTCATTTTCTTTTGTGTATTTACTGTAAGTTTTTTTCCTTGTGGTTACTGTGAGGTTCACACAAAATATTTTATGCAAATAGCAGTCTGTTTTAACTTGATAACAACTTAATTTTAAACACAATTCAAAGCTTTACCTTTTTACTCTCCCCTCATTTTTTTATTTGTGATGACTCCTTTTTATATCTTTTATTTTATGCTTCCCTTAACTAATTATTGTAATTTCAGTTAAGTTTACTACTTTTGTCTTTTAACCTTCATGCTTGCTTTATAAGTGATTGATCACTGCCTTTGCTATATAGTTACCTTTTCCAGTGAGATTTTTACTTTCCTCTGTTTACTTGCTACTTAACTTAAGGAAGTCCCTTTATTTTATTTTATTTTTTTAAAGATTTTATTTATTCATTTGAGAGAGCGAGACAGAGAGAAAGCACAAGCAGGGGGAGAGGCAGCAGAAACAGACTACCCACTGAGCTGGGAGCCCAACACGAGGATTGATATCAGGACCTGGAGATCATGACCTGAGCCAAAGGCAGCCGCTCAACCATCTGAGCCACCCAGGCACCCCTAAAGAAATCCCTTTAATATTTATTATAGGGCTGGTTTAATGGTGATGAATACCTTTAGCTTTTGCTTACCTGGAAAACTCTTAATCTCTCCTTAAGTTCTGAATGATAACTTTGCTAGGCAGAGAATTTGGGTTGGAAGTTTTTTTCCTTTCAGCACTTTGTATATGTCGTGCCACTTTCTTCTGGCATGTAAAATTTCTACTGAAAAATCTGCTTATATAGCCTTCTAGAGTTTCCCTTGTACATAACAAGTTGTTTTTCTCTTGTTGCTTTTAGGATTCTCTCTTAATCCTTAACGCTTACCATTTTAATTATAATGTATCATGGTATGGATCTATTTGGGTTCATCTTATTTGAAACTCTGGGCTTCCTGGACCTGGATGTTCAATTCCTTCCCCAGATTAGGGAAGTTTTCAGCCATTACTTCTTCAAATAATTTTTCTTGCCCTTTCTCTCTCTCTTCTCCTTTTGAGAGCCCTACAATGTGAATGTTATCCCACTTGATGTTGTTTTAAGGTTCCCTTAAGGTATCTTCACTTTTCTTAATTTTTTCCTTTTTTTTTAAACCACATTTGTAAAGGTGCTGTGTAAACTGAGAAAAGTGTTAATTATTACAAGATATTTTAGAAGTAGCCAGATAAAGTGCCAGAACATAGAGACATATCTGCTAATTTTTTTTTTCTTAAATTCACATTCTCAGAACCGTTTCTAAAATTAGAATTCTAATTAGTTTCTTATCTTCTCCTTTTTCAAAAGACTGTTTGTTTTCAGGTTATATCCTTCTTAATTTTTTGCTCCTTAAAAAGTGATGTGGGGGCGCCTGGGTGGCTTAGTCAGTTAAGCATATGACTCTTGATTTCGGCTCAGGTCATGATCTCAGGGGCATGGGATCGAGCCCTGTGTTGGGCTCCACGCTCAGCAGGGAGTCTGTTTGGAATTCTCTCTCTCCCTCTCCATCTGCCCCTCCCTCCCTTACCTTCCCTCTCTCCCTCTCAAATAAATACATTTTTTAAAAAAATGATTATGGTAGTATCTTGTATTTAGTTAAAAATGGGCACTTGACAAAATAAACAAGTATATCAACTCCCTCACCTTTTAAAATTGTGGATATTTTCTTAGCACTTGAGATTAAGTTGTCTGGGAACCAATGCACTGTAATTCCCTGATTCAGATTGAAGTTTGGGGAGTTTTTTTCCCCTTCTACTCCCATTACGAAGTCCCACCAATTCTTTATCTGAGTGATTATCAGCTACATTCTTTCTTTCCTATGTTCCCATTTCTCATACTGGGCAGGCTGTTACCACACTACACTTAAATTACTGCTGGACCTCCTTTGCTATTCTTCTGCCCTTGATTCCTTTGTGCCCCAAACCTTCCACAGCTTCATAACATTCATCAGTTACATCACCTTTTTATCTTTTCATTTTTACTATTGAAGTATAGTTGATACACAGTATCCTATTAATTTCGGGTACATAGTTATTCAACAATTGTATATATTATGCAGTGCTCACCTCAGTGAGTCTGTTACCATCTGTCAGCATACAACTTTCTTTCTTTCTTTCTTTCTTTCTTTCTTTCTTTCTTTCTTTCTTTCTTTTTTTCTTTCTTTCTTCTTTTTGCCAACTAGGGAGATGCCTTTGGGCTTCAGTTTTTTCCTTTCTTATTTTTTTTTTTAATATATAAAGTAGCTTTATTCAGCTATTATTAACATATAGTTTTATGTTAATTTCAAGTGGGCAATATAATGCTTCAGCAATTCTATTCATTCAGTCAGTGCTCATCATAATTGTACTCTTAATCCCCTTCACCTATTATACCCATTCCCCCCCACCCCGGCAGCCTTCCTGTTCTGTATAGTTAAGAGTCTTTTTTTTGTTTTTGTCTCTTTTTTTTTCTTTGTTTTGTTTTATTTCTTAAATTCCACATACAAGTAAAATCATATGGTATTTGTCTTTCTCTGACTGACTTATTTCGCTCAGCATAATACTCTCTGGATCCATCAGTGTTGTTGCAAATGCAAGATGTCATTCTTTTTTATGGCTGGGTAATATTCCACTGTGTATATATAACATATCTTCTGTATCCATTCGTCAGTTGATGGACACTTAGGTTGCTTCCATATCTTGGCCATTGTAAATAGTACTGCAATAAACACATGGTATATATATGTTCTCCAATTAGTGTTTTCATATTCTTTGGGTAAATACCAGCAGTATGGTAGTTCTATTTTTAACTTTTTGAGGAACCTCCATACTGTGTTCCACAGTTGCTGCACCAGCTTGCATTCATGGCAACAGTGTACAAGGGTTCTTTTTTCTTGACATCCTTGCCTATACTTGTATTTTTTGTCTTTTTGATTCTAGCCATTCTGACAAGTGTGAGGTGATATCTCACAGGTTTTGATTTGTATTTCCCTGATGATTAGTGACGTTGAACATCTTTTCATGTGTCTTTTGGCCATCTGTATGTCTTTTCTGGAAAAAAATGTCTGTTCTTGTCCTCTGCCCATTTTTTTAATTGGATTATTTGGTTATTTGATGTTAAGACGTATAAGGTCTTTATATATTTTGTGTATTAACCCCTTATTGGATACGTCATTTGCAAATATCTTCTCTTATTTAGTGTGTTGTCTTTTTGTTTTGTTGATGGTTTCCTTTGCTGGGCAAAAGTTTTTTATTTTAGTGTATTCTCAATAGTTTTAATTTTGCTTTTGCTTCCCTTGCCAAAGAAGACACATCTAGAAAAATGTTTCTACCACAGATGTCAAAAAGATTACTGCCTATGTTTTCTTCTAGTTTTATGGCTTCAGGTCTCACATTTAGGTCTTTAACCCATTTTGAGTTTATTTTTGTGTCTGGTGTAAGAACGTGGTCCTGTCTCATTGTTTGTATGTAGCTGTCCAGTTTTCCCAGCACCAGTTTTGAAGAGACTTTTCCCCATTGTGTCTTCTTGCCTGCTTTGTCATTGATTATGCCATACAACATTATTACAGTGTCATTGACTATTTTCTCTATGCTGTGCTTCTTTTTGTTTTTTTAAGATTTTTTATTTATTTATTTGACAGGGACAGCCAGCAGAGAGGGAACACAAGCAGGGGGAGTGGGAGGGGAAGAAGCAGGCTCATAGCGGAGGAGCCCGATGTGGGACTTGATCCCGGAACGCCGGGATCACACCCTGAGCCAAAGGCAGACGCTTAACGACTGCGCCACCCAGGCGCCCCTATGCTATACTTCTTATCTCCATGACTTCATTCATTTTATAACTGGAAGTTTGAACCTCTTTATCCCTTTATCTGTTTCACTCATCTTAATTTTTTATTTTCATTTTGCTGTTCTGTCTGGGCAAATTCCATTGCTTTGTCTTCCAGCTTCCTGATGCATTCTTCTACTTCATCCAGTCTGCTATTTTTTCAAACTTCTGTTCTTTACTTTCTTATATTTTCTGTATCTTTGTTTAAGTTCTCATTGTGTTCAACCAGATTTCTACTGAGATCACTGAGCATCTGTATGATAATTTCTTTGAACTTTTTATCAGGTTGATTGCTTCTCTGTGTTTCATTTAGTTCTTTTTCTGAGATTTTGTCATGTTCTTTTCTTTGGAACTTATTACTCTGTCTCGTCATTTTGCCTAACGCTTTGTGTTTGTTTCTATGTATGTTTCTATGTATGTTTCTCCCAGTCTTGAATGAGTGGCCTTACATAGGACATGGTACTATTTGGCCCAGAAATACAATCTCCCAATCACCGGAACCAGGCGCTCAAGGGGTGTCACCTTCGTGGGCTGTGTGTGCCCTCCTGTTGTGGCAGGGCCTGAGGCTGTGGTTGGTTGGCTGCGCTAACCCTTGGTAGGGCTACAGGTGTCCACAACTGCTGCAGGGTGTCTGTGGGCAGGGCACTCTGCTGGGTGTTCCCATTGTTACTAGAAAGTTAAAGGAATTCCAGGATGGTGCTGGCCAGCACCCACATTAGTAAGGTAGACTTGAATCACAAAAATTGCTCCCACCAGTGTCAGTTTCCAGAGAGAGCCCCTGCTGTTTCCTGCCTCTTCGGGCAGACACTTTTAAGGTTAACAAATGATTCTCCTTTACCTGTGGTCTATGTACTATTCAAGTTGGTGTTTTGCACTGGTTTCTGGGTTGAGTGAGTGTGTGTGGGCCCTTTAAGAGCAGGTTTTCTGTTCCCTGCAGCTTTATAGTCTTCCTAAAGGTGATCCCTATTGATTTTCAGAGCCTAGTGTTTTGGGGGCTTATCATCGTCTCTCTTGTGCAGGATCTAAGGATTTGGGTACCAGATACAGAACTCAGGTACCTTTGATCCTCTGGATAAAGTCCGTACTTTTGATGTCCCTCCCAATTGTGACACACCATAGCTGGCGTTTATTGCCTAGCAAATCTGTGTTACTGCTGCTATCCTTTTACTCTTTGTTGTGAAGGCTCTGTTCATTGAATTTTCAGGTCCCTTTCAGAAAGAATTATTCCACAGTTGGTTATAGATTTGTTGTGTCCACAGAGGAGGTGAGTTCAGGATCTTGCTACACCACCATCTTGAACCCGGCTCCTTAGATTACATGTTTACCACAACCACCACCAGCGTTAAAGCAATGCCATATTCAGGATGAATGAATAACCTAATTGGCCACTTGGATGGCCACTGAGATGGAAAGTAGATAACAGTCTCACCCAAAGCACTGGAAATAAAAACAGGGAAGACCCATACCAGAAGTATTGGCAGGACTTGGAAACCAGTAGGACTTGTCGGGGAGGGGAAGGAAAAAGCAGTTGGACTTGGGAGATTGATGATCAAGAGGCATAGCAGGTATGAAGGAAGGAAAGGGGGGTTTCTTGAGGAGGCTGCCGTGTTTGAGCTGCTGCTGGTACGCCTAGATGGAGATGTCCAAAGGCAGTTTGCAGTGTGGGCCTGGGGATGACGAGATCTAGGGTCACAGATTGGACTGGGAACATGCCTGTAATGAGGTCACCAAATGAGACAAGATGGAGTCTCACTGTGGAGCTTTGTAGGTTGAATGAATGTCTGCATTGAAGGGCCTGCCGGGTAAGAAGAGCCAACAAAGGCTCTTCTGACCCTGTGTTCTGTAGTCTGTGACAGTTCTGTTCTGTAGAATATGCGACATGGGAGATGGACACCTACTGCTCTTTCAGTATATGTATTATGAACGAAATCCTTGATAACTGGTACACTACTGGGTAAGATTTATTCCTTAGGAAATCTCCCACAGATACGGAAAGTAAAAGGGAAGAAACAAACAAAAATAAGTAAGAATGTACATTTTGTTAAATAGCCAAGTTTAAAAATGGAATGTGTGTTTTTCAAGTCTAATACTGAAAAGTTAGTCTGTAGGAACTATATATTATTATTGATCTTTACTAATTCTTTTTTCCCCCTTTTTTCTCTAGATTTTACATTGTGCAGTAGGTAAGTATGGACTTTCCCCCCTACTAAGTACAGTGGGTTCTGCTATTTTTAAAAGTCAGAAATAATAGGTCAATTTGATTATGACTAAATAGTGAAAAAACAAAGCTATTTAATCATTGTATATAAAATTGCTTACATTGGCATGGCTTTTGGTTTCTTAAATGACAGGTACTACTTAGATGTTATCACTGAACAATTTATTAAATGTCACAACTGTTTCACTCTGTCAATTTAAAGAGGCCCCTCTCACCCTGTTATAAGGGTGACAGAAGCACTAGCATATTTATTAAAATGTGACTTGGGGGCCTTGGTTCTGGGCTATGGTTCTGGGCTATGTAGAAAGCCCTCCCTGTGATCACTTAAATATTAGATGCTTTTTACTTATGTTTAAAATGGAGTAGTTGGGGCACCTGGGTGGCTCAGTCATTAAGCGTCTGCCTTCAGCTCAGGGCGTGGTCCTGGCATTCTGGGATCGAGCCCCACATCAGGCTCCTCCGCTGGGAGCCTGCTTCTTCCTCTCCCACTCCCCCTGCTTGTGTTCCCTCTCTCGCTGGCTGTCTCTCTCTCTGTCAAATGAATAAATAAAATCTTTTTTAAAAAATTTTAAAAATAAAAAAATAAATAAAATGGAGTAGTACATATATTGCCCATCTCCCAGATGACTACTGAATGAAAGTAAGAAGGATTGGAGAAATCTAAGTATAAAGAGTTATATAAATGTAAGGGATTTCTACTAAAAGCAGATACAGTGTGTTTTGGGGGGAAGGGGCGTGTCATCAACTTCTGCTTCAGAACTGAGGAATAGTTTCTTGTCTGGGGTGAGCTAGACCCTTCTAATTAAATAGAAATCAATTCTGGAAAGTTGACAGATTCTGTAAGAGTAAGCCCATGGTGGTTGCTGTGCATTTGGGCTTATCTTTGAAAGGGCGGATTTGCATTTGACCTCGGGAAGCACCAAAGGTCTGAAAACTCTAGAACCGTGCATCCAAACCATTTTGATCCTATCAACTTAATTCACAAATTAGGTGGGTACTTACTGTATTCAGGGCACTGTGCTTGGCACTGTGGAGTTCAGAGATAAGGAGACTTAGTTCAGAAGGACACACAGGTGGACATGCAGCAAGCTAGCCCGTGTAGGTCTTACAGGGTCTCTCTGATACCTGGCTCCATTAATTTTAAGGAAGACAAAGGATCTTGGTTGTAAACAGCTGCACCTCAGCTAATTTCCCACTAGGAAGAAGGTCTACAGTCAGGGGTTTCTCATGATTTACGGGATTTTGTATGCCTGTGTCTATATTTATTTTAGGGGCGGCTGGGTAGAATTCATAGCTTTCATTAGGTTCCCACAGGAGTATGTGATCCCCAGAAGGTTAAGAAGCACTGCTTTAGAACCTTTGAGCAAGAGATTTGAAAGGGTCTTGGGGTCTCATGCCACATGGTCTGCTTTCTCAGATGTTATAGGACCTGGGCTGTGTCACTTAGCCAGTAAATGGGTTTTAGCCGATGTATCATTTCACACACATTTCCTTTTTAATCCTTTATCTACAATTTTGAGATGAAAAATTTTGTCCTTTCTTAGATGGTTAAATGAATTTTAAGCATAAGCTTGCAGATTAGGGGATACATTTTGCCATAGAGAGTTCCTGAACCACTTCAGGCCTTTTCCACATGATTGAACCCTGTGCTCCATTCTCCGCATTCTCTTAACCTTCAGCTGCCTTTAAATGCATGTTTTTGAGCATGTGTGCTACATTTTAATTAATATTTCATTGTATTTTAATGCCCTGATTCCCTTTATCTTAGAATGTATTTTCATACTTCTTTGTAAAATTTCTGCCCAGAAATAAAGTTTCTGACCAGTATACGTATTCTTTCATACCAGGAATACTACTGGATGCCTGGCACGTGGGTGCCAGACACTGGGTTGGACAGGGAGAGTAGAAAGGTGAGCAGGCACAAGCTTGAGTTCAGGAAACCCACAGTCAGGGCCCCTTCTGAGCTCCTCTGGAGGGGTGCGCTCCAGACTGGTGTTCATTTCACAGTCTGCTCTGATAGTTTGTGGACCACTGTCCTCGTGGCCTAGCATGATACCTGACACATAGTAGATACTTAAAATTCCTTTTTAATTCCTCCAGGACCTTGCTCTGTCAGTGATTCTGTCTCCTGCATCCTCATTCTTTGTCATCCACATCTTCCTTCTCACAAAATGCTCAGGGTACACCATCCTAAAAATAATTTTGGACCTAGCCTTTGACCCTACATTCCTCCTTTACCAGTACTAAATTCCTCTCTGTCCCTTTTACCAGATTTATGGTGGACTCTTTCCACTTCCTCACTCCCATTAATACCTTAGCCCAGCAGTTGGATCTCCTTGACCTAGTAAAATTGCCTGTTGGTCTAAAATCAGCAACAGTTTCTGCTAAATTCTGAGGACATGTTTGGAGCTTACTGGACTTCTCGACTACATGGGGCACCACTGATGACTCCCTCCACCAATTCCTGTTCCTTTAGTTTCCATTATACTGAGCCATTCTGGCTCTTCTTGTCCTTTGTGGTTCTTTTCTTTTTTCGGGGGCTTTTTCTTTGTCTTCTTGACTCTTCATTGTGGGTATTCCGAGGGTCTGGCCTAACTCTTTGCCCTTCTGACTGAATATGCCCTCTATGGGTGATCTCTTTCCTTCTCATGCTGTGAGATACTTGTGACACCCACTTTTTAAACTCCAAGCCACCCCTGCACTCCAGACTGCAGATCATCCTTTACCTGCGGGCTATCTGCTTCTGAATGCACACCTCCTTCTCAGTGTGAGTCAGAGTCCCAGGCTTGTTCTGCCTCCTGTGCTTTCTTTGTCAGGGGCACCACCAGCCACCAGCCCTTTAGTCCCCTAACCTAGACCTACAGCTCACTGACAGCTCCTCCTCCTCCCGGACCCCCACCTCTATAGCCAGGTGATCATCAGATTTTATCATTTCTGTTTCCTGCATACGTTTCAAATTGTCCTGTTTTTTTCATCACTATTCAGGGCCTCAGTATGCCTCATCTAGGCTCCCTTATAGGTCTCCCTGAACTTCTAGGCTTATAATATTAACAGTGATAAGAGCTACCCTTTATTGACCATTTACTGCATTCCAGTGCTTCACATTCATTACCTCATTTATCTCCCATTTTACAGTTGACAAGACTGAAGCTTAGAAAGTTTTATTTTTTTTTTAAGATTTTATTTATTTATTTGAGAGAGAGAACATGAGCATAAGCGGTGGGAGGGGCAGAGGGAGAGGGAGCAGCAGACTCCCCCATGAGCTCGATCCCAGGACCCTGAGATCATGACCTGAGTTGAAGTCAGCCGCTTAACCGACTGAGCCGCCCAGGGGCCCCTTAGAAGGTTTTGTATCTTGCCAAAGTTCACAGTTAATAAACCCTAGATAGAATCAGGAGTTGAACCTTTGGCTGTGTGACTCTAAGCCCATGCTTCACATAGCCCTTGAGGGATTTAGTTAAAGGATAATTCTGAGCTTGTTGTTTCCCTGCTTAAAACCCTTCACTGGTTTCAACTTCTTCATGATCTGGACCCTGCCTGCCTCCCCAACCTTATCTGTGCCCTGCCTCTCATTCCATGCTTCAGCCACCGAGAACTTTTTTTGAGTCTCCCCCATGTTACCGTACTACTGCCCTACTTCCTGCCTCTAGTCTGTGCCAGGCTCTGCTCTCTGTCTGGAATGAGCAGCCCACCCCCTTCAGCTGGCAACTCTTCACCAGTAAACTTTCCTCCCATGCATTGGCTAGATTAGATGCCATTCCTCACCTTCCTGTAATATCCTGCACCTCACTGTTGTTATACTTTCTGCCATGTGTTATGGTCTACCACTGTACCTGTGTCCCCCACCAACACCACTGAATTTTTTGAGAAGTGAGAACTATTTCTTACTGATTTCTGTATCCTGGCATCTAACAATACAGAGCGCCTAGTGAGAGCTCAGTGAACATTTGTTCATAATCTTAACAAATTCTGGTGACCTTTTCCAAAACTTGTTTCAAAATGTTTTCAGTTCTTTTAAAAACTAAGAATAAATACGCTGTTTCTAGCATTATTTTAAAGACAGTGCCTTATTTTTTTATTCATACAACTTGTTAATTTTTGGAATGCTGGTTTCTTTTCTTGTGACTTTGTGAAACTTCACTGTAAGAATTTGGTCTTTTAATACTTGTTGTGGAGCCTTGAGTTTACAGACTGTTTAGTTTACATACTGTTGATGAAAAGTCCGGACCTCTGTCAGACCTGGGTTATCAGCTGTGTGACTTCCAGGAAGTGACTCAGTTTCTGTGCACCTAGTTCCTTCATCAGCTAACGGGGGATGATCCCCACCTCGTAGGGTCGTTGTGCAAATGAAAGGGGACATGCATGAGAACTACTTAGCATAGTGCCTGAAACATGGTAATGCTGAAAACTGCCCCCAAAATGGGAGCTGTGATTAACTAAAGCAATGTAACGTTACAGAATGTTAAATGTTTCTGTCCCTAATGTAATGTTTAATATTTATACAGGTATAACTTTTCCGTATTCTTAGTTTTTTTTATTATAATTTCTGTGTAAATGATTGTTTCAGGGCCACTTATTCTTAGTGTGGGTTGGAGCTGCTTCTAGTTCATAGTTGTGACAATGCAACTGGGCAAAAATAGCTTCCAGAGATGGTAAATTAAAATTCTGTATGAGGGGCTCATTTCTGTGAGAAATCAAGGCTTCTGTCCGTGCAAAAGGTTCCCGTGCCCCAGTTACTTCAAAGTCAGTGGTTTGTTCTCCATTGATAATGTAGAGACAAGAGTTCTTTCTTGGGGTTGGGGGAGTGATTTTGAACACGTATTGGGGATGTATTTTCTTTAAGTAAGATATAGTTGACATCTAACACTGTATTTGTTTCAGGTGTACAATATAAATAATTTTGGAAGTTCTCTTTTGATTGAAAAGTGTAGAACAGGAACTCAGTCATAGCCCAGAGGGAATTATGTCTAAAGTTGAGTATTAGCACTTTGATATCATCAACAGACAGGGACAGAAGCCCTTTTACTAAGATACTCCGGATTTGTGATTTCAAATATTTGTCATATGTGCCAGCTTGCACTCCTCTCTCAAACTAATGACACCTTTTCTTTTATTTACTTATTTTTAAAAAGTGAATTTTAAGAAATTTGCAATTGTCTTAATAATAGGAGGTAGCACATGCCTTCAAACCTGACTTTATTAGGTAACAAATGGTGCCAGGGAGGAAGAGGAGCAGCTGCTGGGGAGATGAGCACGAGAAGACCACATCTCCTACCAGAAATCTTTTCCCTTCCACCAATTCGAGTGAATTAAATCTTCATCAAACTATAACACTTCTGCCCCCCACTTTGAGAGGGTCGAGCTTTTAGCAGTCATTTACAGTGTGGTATTGTGAGGGGGATCTTTCGTCACATATTATTAAAACCAGACCCAGAACCCTCCATGTTGTAGTGGGAGAGAACTCTGGAAGGAAAGCATCCTGGCGGGAAGGGAGAATTCCTCTGGATTCGCTTACCTGGAATTCCCTTTCCATCCCTGCACCTGCCCAGTCCTCAGGAGTATGGCTTTGAACAAAAACTGCTTTCTTTGGTTCCACTTAGGTGAGTTGACCTAAGATGAACTTTACCAAATAGCAAAGAAGACAGAAAGGGAATGAGTATCAAAATACAAACAGTATAAAAATACCCATATCCCCAAAGTACAAACTCTAGATCCTGACATCTACCTCCCCTTTTGTTACTGGGTGTTGATACAGTTGCCCAGTTGCGGACTCTCTTCCACCCTGTTTTTAGTGTGCTCAAACCCTGGGAACCCCCCACTCCTCTCCCCAGCCCATTTTTCTGACCCCCTCACAAAAGTGAATAAAAATGTTCCAGATTTAGATTCAGGTGTTGCTTTCTGACTGGGGGCATGTTTAGTGGTGGTAATGGCAAAGGAAAGAAGGAGCCCTTAGAGGTGGGAAAGTGGTATTAACCTTTCCCAGGAGGCTACCCTATCTCCCCTGCCTAGAAGCTTCTAAAGCTCCACCTGGAGAGTTCCTGGGGAGCAAGGGGTGGGGGTAGAGACCTGGATAGGAGCTTGCCAAAGTCAGCCTTCACATCTTTGCAATTCTGCCTTTGTCATTTATTAAGTACAGTTCTGACAGTGTCCTGACAACCAGAGCTCTGTGTGAAGACCATATGGCCATGATCTTTCCCACATCAGTCAAGCCCTTCACACCAGCCTAGCTTAGTCTCCCTCTGCCTTGGCCCTTCATTCCTTCTGTAGCTTCCTGAGCAAATTTTGCCTCCTCCCTCCAGACACGAAGCGAAGAGGAAGAACAGATAGTTTTAGCACCTGCATCTTCTGTGCCTGGTACCAAAGCTAAAACACTTGTTCTCTGAATAAACTTCGTGTTTTCCCACCTCCATAATTTTGTATGTAGTCTCTTTGCCTGGAGCACCCAACTCTGTTGGTTGTTCCTCGCTCCATGTGAATGTACTGAGATGAAGGGAAGGGAGAAATAGAGCATGCTCATCAGGAGCCCAAAGCGCCTGCCCAGGGAAGGTGGGAGACTTACCCAGAGCTCATGGGCACTGCTTAGCACCTGGCCAGCACTCAGTAAGTTGTAGCAGCTCCTCCGTTGATGATTAGTGGGCAAAACTTGATCTCTGAGGGTTCCTGTGCCCCGTCGGGGTTCAGAAGGGAAAGCCATGAAGAGAGCCTGGATTGGGGAGTTTTACCTCTGCCGTCCTTGTACGAACAGCCAGGGGTTTGGTTTGAATAGAAACCTGTTACTGAGATATTTAAAGTATCTTCCCTGTATGATAATAGTGTAGCATCCACTCCTTTAGGAACCAAGTTAAGGCAAACCAGGCCTTTTGGAAACACTACTAGTTTTGTGACAAGTCAGGTGTCCTCTTTCTAGACCTTAGTTTTCACATCTGAAAAACTAGGGGTTGGACTAGATAACAGATTATCTCTAACATTCCTTGTAACTTGATGTTCTGACATTCCATGAAACTAATGTAGCTTCAGAGATGAATTTCAGTGATGTGAGTAGTGATAGAAGAAGAGGATAGGCTCGATCTTTCAGTGTACCTATGTGTTGGTATTAGGAAACTATTTCAGCAGTGTACTGTTTCAAGTACTGTAGTTTCAGGAAATCTTTCCACTCAATGCAGTGTGAAAGCCACATCTCAAAGCAGAATTGAAATAGATAAGCACATGCACTTTTTCTATAGTATGCAGTTACCCATACTGATCACTAGATGGCACCCTTGTATTAGTAAGGAGATTTTTCTCTTGGAAGTTACAGAGCTGGAGGACTTCTAATAAAATACAGAACTTCTGGAGGACTTCTAATAAAAATAGATCGTAATGAGTTAATAGCTAAAACTGAAGAATGATCAAGTTTACCAGGAAAAAGGAGAAATGGATGTTTTTCTGTTGAGTCTGATGACTTGATCACTAATATCGGAGATAACGAAAAACTGGAACTTTCTGCGTTACCCTGAAGGAAATTATCTTATAAATACTTCTTTTTTTAAGGCACCAAAGTGTCTTTAAAACTAAGAATAAGCTCAATTTACTTCATTAAAAGCCAGCCCCCCCAAAAAAAAAATTCTTAGAAGTTCTCTGGTGAGGTGGTTTGTGACAACCTGTAGCCAATTTACCTTTCATTTGTGTTCTTAACTTCAAAAGCAAGGTTAGTTCAAGGAAGCTGGAAACACATTATAGTGGCTGAGTTGAGTAAATTCCATTGAGCCAAAAGGGGAAAGTTTGAGTTCTCTTTAGCAAAAGAATTATTTGATTTATGGCTCTGTGGCAGGAGTTGAATGGTTAAATAAATAATAAAGGGAGCAAGAATGCTTAGGAATATTTGTATGATAGTGGTATGTCTTGTTTTATAGTTCTGTACAGCTTTCCTGGGAGAGGATTGTTTTCCTCTCCATTCATAGCGAACATCTTTCCAATAATTTCTTTCTGTCAATAAGAGTTTCTATCTCACTCTGTTCTTTTAATTCATAATCTGCATTTAAGATTTATCCATGTCTTTGTACAGCTTGATAGCACATTCCTTTTGATTTCTGAGTAGTATTCCACTGTGTGGATGTTCAGGTTTGTTTATCCGTTCATTTATTGAAGGACATCTTGGTTGCTTCCGATTTGGGATGATTATGAATAAAGATACTGTAAATATTCATGTGTTGGTTTCATATGGACAAGAAATTTTGCATTTTCAAATCAGTAGAGTATATACGTGGTAGCACAGTTGTTGGATCGTGTCGTGGGACTGTGTTTAGCTTTGTAGGAGTCTGCCAAGTTGTCTTCCAGAGTGGCAGTACCACTTTGCATTCCCATCAGTAATGAAAGTGCCCATTGCTCTGCATCCTTGCCAGCAATTAGTATTGTGGATTTTAGCTATTCCAATATGTGTGTAGTAGTATCTTTTGTTTTAATACTCATTTCTTGACTGACAGATGATGTTGCATATCTTTTCATATTCCTAACTGACTGAGCCACCCAAGCGTCCCCTATCTTTTCATATTCTTATTTGCCATCTATGTATCTTTGGTGAGGTATCTGTTCAGATCTTTTGCCCATTTTATAATTGGGTCATTTGTTTTCTTGTCGAGTTTTAAGAATTCTTAGTATAGGGATGTCTGCCTTTGGCTCAGGTCGTGATCCCCTGGTCCTGGGATCGAGCCCCCTGCTCAGCAGGGAGTCTGCTTCTCCCTCTCCCTCTGCCTGCTGCTCCACTTGCTTGTGCTCTCTCTCTCTCTCTGTCTCTGTCAAGTGAGTAAATCAGATCTTCCCAAAAAAGAATTCTTATTATATTTTGGATACATATATAGGTATATCTTCAACAAACATTTTCTTCCAGTCTGTGACTTGTCTTTTCATTCTCTTAATAGTGTCTTTCACAAAGCACAAGTTTTTAATTTTAATGAAGTCTAGCTTAACTACTTTTTTGCTTTCATAGATCTTGCTTTTGGTGTTATATCTAAAAAGTCATCACCAAACCCAAGGTCATGTAGGTTTTCTCCTGTTTTCTTTGAGATGTTTTATGGTTTTGCATTTTACAGGTAGGTCTATGATCTGTTTTGGGTTAATTTTTGTAAAAGACATCCAGTCTATGTTGAGGTCTTTTGTTGTTGCTGTTTGTTGGTTTTTGCATATGGGTGTCCGGTTGTTTTAGTACTACTTACTGGAAAGATTATCCTTGCTCCATTGAATTATCTTTGTGCTCTTGTCAAATATTAGTTGATTGTGTTTGTGTTGGTCTATTTCTGGGCTCTCTAATGTATTCTGTTGATCTGCGTCTTACTATTTTGCCCATTGCGCACTGTCTTGATTATAGTAAGTCTTGAAATTCAGTAGTATAATTCCTCCAACTTTGTTCTTTCTTCAGTATTGTATGGGTCTTTTACCTTTCCATATAAACTTTAGCATCCGTTTGTTAATGTCTACAAAATAGCTTCCTGAGAATTTGAATGAGATTGTGTTGAATCTGTAGATCAAGTTGGGAAGAACTGACAATCTTAACAATATTGAGTCTTTCAGTTCACAAATAGGGAATAGCTCTTCATTTATTTAGCTCTTTGATTTCTTTCATCATTGTTTCACAGCTTTCTGCATACAAATTGTTTTGTTAGATTTATACCTAAGTATTTGCCTTTTTTTGATGTTATTATAAATAGCCTTTTTAAATTCAAATTCCAGTTGTTCAGTGCTAGTATACAGGAAAGCAGTTGACTTTTATATATTGACCTTGTACCCTGCAACCTTGCTATACTTGATTATTAGTTCCAGGAGCGATTTTATAGATTCTTTGGGACTTTCTGCATTGACAGCCATGTCATCTGTGAATGAAAACAGTTTTATTTCTTCATTTCCGGTCTGTATACTTTTCAGGTTTTTTTTTTTTTCTCTTAACTGCAATAGCTAGGACTTCCAGTTTGACACTCATAATGTTCTTTACTCAATAAAATAAAGATATTGCCAGATCAGTTTTTCTCCACAGCCAGTTTTGAAGAAATACACTCTTCCTACTTCATACTTACTATCAAGGTGTAAAATTCAATGTTAATACATAAGGTCCCTTGGGTTTTCTGGAGTGTTTTTTTGTTTTTTTTTTTAGATCTTCTGTATCCTTATTCTTTGTCTGCATGATCTGTTTTGCTCTGATACTGAGAATATTAAAGCCTGTAATTATTAATGTGTTTCTGATTTTCCTTCTTTCTCCTATAGCTTCTGCTTTAGCAAAGGTAGTTGCTGTGCTGTTCAGTGTATAGGTATTTGTAGCTGTTACATCTTCATTGCGAATTGTGACTTTTAGCACTAAAAAATGTCTTGTTTGCGGCCTTTCTGAATCACTTTTGTATTAATCATAGAGGTGAGTCTTGTTTTGTGAGCTGGTCTGAAAATCTCTTTCCTTTAATAAGTGACTTAAGCCCATTTATAATTATTGATATGACAGATGTTTGGACTTACTCTGTCACGTATGTTCTAATTGCCGCATATACTATGTAATACTTGCTGTGTTTACCTACATGATGTGTTTGGTTTGGTTCTTTGGTTTTGGTATTTAGAAGGTTTTGTTCTAGTGGTTACCTTTGCATTTATACAGCTTTTTAAAAGATTTATTTATTTGAGAGAGAGAGTGCGAGCGGAAAGCGGGACAGAGGGAGAGAGGGAATCTTAAGCAGGCTCCATGCTCAGCACAGCGCCTGATGTGGTGCTCGATCCCACCACCCTCAGATCATGACCTGAGCCGAAATCAAGAGTTGGCTGTTTAACCGACTGAGCCACACAGGTGCCCCTGTATTTATACCTTTTTTAAAGGCCCTTAGTTCTCTGTTTTCTTATTTAAACTTCTGTGACCTAGTTTCTCAGTTTCTAAAGCTATCTTTTTCGCCCCCCACCTGTGGCCTATGTGGCAGTCAGTGAGCTTATTCTTTCCACTTTCCCACTCCCTTCTCCTCCCAGTTTTTAAATTTACATTATTTTTACTTTGTCTAAACATGTAACATCTATATGTTTTTCTTCTGCCTTGTCTTCACCTTTGTCTTGGACTTAAGTCTACACTTAAATATATTAAATATTCATGTCCTTTTGCTAAAGTTTCCTGTCACCTTTTAGCTGGAGGAAACTCACCTCTAGCAGTGTCAGGGACTGTGAGGGCTGTCTCAGTTATTACCCCACTTGGAAGCCAGGAGGTTCGTGTGTGACCGACGGGTGCTAACAGCGTGCAGTGGAGGAACATAGAACTTGGGAATCTACTGGTTTTATAGTGAGTGGAAGCAACTTGCTCTTTGTTTTTGAGTAGATGCTTCCTTACTCCTCAGAGTTACTCTATGCAGACACAAAGAACAACAACCTGGGCAGAAAGCGGTCAGTACCTTGCCTTTCTGGCATACCCAACAGGAATGTGCAGGGGTGCTCAGGGCCCGTGTCAGATTGCCTTTCCCAAAAAGTAGCTTCTCAGGAAGGAAGAAGCTTCTCATGGGCATAGTATTCCTCTAGTTCGTACATGCCTAAGACTTCTTCTGTAACCTTAATATTTGAAAGACTGATTTAGATGTAAAATCATCAGTTCACCGTTTTCTTCCCTTGGATTTCTTAGAAACGCTGCTCTGTTATTGCCTTGCTTATATGTTTCTCTTGGGAAGTCTGGTGCCAACCTAATTATTTTGCTCTTTTAAGATATTTGGTCTTGGGGCGCCTGGGTGGCACAGTCTTAAGCGTCTGCCTTCGGCTCAGGGCGTGATCCCAGCGTTCTGGGATCGAGCCCCACATCAGGCTTCTCCGCTGGGAGCCTGCTTCTTCCTCTCCCACTCCCCCTGCTTGTGTTCCCTCTCTCGCTGGCTGTCTCTGTCAAATAAATAAATAAAATCTTAAAAAAAAAATATTTGGTCTTTTTTCCTGAAAGCCCTAAGGATTTTTCCCCCCACTTTTATTGAAGTATAACTGACAAATAAAAATTGTATATGTTATGGTATACAGGGAGAGGTTTTAATATATTTATACATTGTTAAATGATTACTACAATTAAGCTCATTAACATCATTTCACAATTTTTTGGTAGTGAGAACATTTAAGATCTACTGAGATCTACTTAGAAATTTTCAGTTATACAATATAGTGTTATTAACTATAGGCACCATGCTGTACGTTAGTTCTCCAGAACTTATTCATCCTGCATATCTGACACTTTGTACCTTTTCACCAACATCTCCTTATTTCCCCATCTCCCCAGCTCTTGGCAACTACCATTCTATTATCTGCTTGTATGAGTTCAACTTTTTTAGATTCCACTTACAAGTGAGGTCATGCAGTATTTTTGTTTCTTGCCTGGCTTATTTCACTTAGCATAATGATCTCCACATTCATCCATGTTGTCTCAAATGACAGGATTCCTTCTTCTTTAAGGCTGAATAATATTCCATACATATATTCTGTGTGTGTGTGTATGTATGGAATGTTATTTTCTTTATCCATTCATCCATCAATAGATACTTAGGTTGATTCACTGTCTTGGCTCTTGTGAACAATGTTACAGTAAATATGGGAGTGCAGACATCTCTTCAAGATACTAATTTCATTTCTTTTGGATATGTATCCAGAATTGGGATTGCTGGATTATATGGCATTTCTATTTTAAAATTTTAAAGAACCTCCATATTGTTTTCATGAATGCTGTACTAACTTACATTTCTGCCAACAGTGTACAAGGGTTCCCCTTCTTTATAGTCTCTCCAACACTTATCTTTGGCTTTTTAAGAATATTTACTTTTGGAGCACCTGGTGGCTCAGTCCGATTAAGTGTCTTAATTTTGGCTTGGGTTATGATCTCAGGGTTGTGAGATTGAGCTCCGTGTTGGGCTCCATGCTGGCTATGGAGCCTGCTTAAGATTCTGTCTCTCCCTTTCCCTTTGCCCTTCCCCTCTTACCCCTCTCTTTAAAAAAAAAATAAATTAATTAAATAAAATAAAATTAATAAATAAACATCCTAAAAAAAGGGATAATTATTTTGGATACATATTTGAAGGGGTACATGCACCCTGATATTTATAGCAGTATTGTCAACAATAGCCAAACTATGGAGAGAGCCCAAATGTCCATAGACTATTGACTGGATAAAGAAGATGTGGTGTGTGTACACACACACACACACATACACACAAGAATATTAGCCGTCAAAAAGAAAAATCTTGCCATTTGCAATAATGTGAACAGAGCTAGACTGTATTATGTTAAGTGAAATAAGTCAATCGGAGAAAGAAAAGTACCGTATGATTTCATTCATATGTGGAATTTAAGAAACAAAGCAGATGAACACATGGGAAGGGGGGGAAGAAAAAGGAGAGAAGGAAACAAACCATAAGAGACTCTTAAGGATAGAGAACAGAGGGTGGATAGGAGGGGGGTGGTGAAAGAGGGCACTTGTTGTATTGAGCAGTGGGCATTGTATGTAAGTGATGAATCACTGAATTCTGCACCTAAAACCAATATTGCACTGTATGTTAACTAATTAAAATTAAAAAAAAAAAAAAAAGTTGGGTTACCGGGGTGGTGAAGTCAGTTTAGCATCTGACTCTTGATCTCAGGGTCATGAATTCAAGCCCCGTGTCGTGTTGGGCCCCATGCTAGAGTCTACTTAAAAGAAAAAAGAAATATTTTAATAGGTGTGGGGTGGTATCTCATTGTGGTTTTGATTTGTATTTCCCTGGTGATTAATGGTGTTGGCCATTTCTTTATATACCTGGTGGCCATTTGTATGTGTTCTTTTAAGAAATGTCTCTTCAGGTCCTTTGCCCGTTTTCTAATTGGGTGTTTGTTTTCTTGGTATTGAATTGTTTGAGTTCTTCTATATTTTGGATATTAATCCCTTATCAGATGTATGGTTTACAATTATCTTGTCTCATTCCATAGGTTGTCTCTTCATTCTGTTGCTCGTTTCCTCTGCTGCGCAAAAGCTTTTTAGTTCTCTGTAATCCCATTTGTCGATATTTTGTCACCTGTACCTTTAGGATTATATCCAAAAAATAATTGCCCATATCTATGTCAGGGAGCTTTTTCCTTATGTTTTCTTCTAATAGTTTTATAGTTTCAGAGCTTACATTTAAGTCTTTAATTCATTATGAGTTGATTTTTATATATAGTGTGAGATAGGGGTCCAGTTTCATTCTTCTGCATGTGGATATCCAGCTTTCTCAACATCGTTATTGAATCCTTTCCCCATTGTGTGTTCTTGGCACTCTTGACCATATGTGTACGGCTTTATTTCTGGGCTCACTATTCTGTTATTTTGATCTATATGGCTGTTTATATGACCATACCATCCTGGGTTTTTGTTTTTGTTTGTATTTTCATACCATGATGTTTTGTTTATTGTAGCTTTGAAGTATATTTTGAAATCAAATAGCTTTGACTATTTGGGGTCTTTTTAGGTTCTATGAGAATTTTAGGATTTGTTTTTTCTATTTCTGTAAAAAAAAAAAATGCCATTGGAATTTTGATGGGAATTGCATTGAACCTGTAGATTGTTTTGGGTATTATGGACATTTTGACAGTATTCTTCCAATCCACAAACACAGGGTATCTTTCCATTTATTTGTGTCTTTAATTTCTTTCATCAGTGTTTTATAATTTTCAGTGTATAGATCTTTCACCCCCTTGGTTAAAATTGTTATGAAGTATTTTTTATGCTATTATAAATGGGATTTTTAAAAAATTTCTTTTTCAGATAGTTTGTTGGTAGTATATATAAACACAAAAGATTTTTGTATGTTGAATTTATATCTTACATCCTTACTGAATTCATTTATTGGTTTTAACAGGTTTTTGATACAGTCCCTAAAGTTTTCTTTTATATATAAGACCATGTCATTTGCAAACATAGACCATTTTACTTCTTCCCTTCTGACTTGGATGCCTTTTGTTTCTTTTTCTTTCCTAACTGCTCTGGCTAGGACTCCCAGTACTCTACTGAATAGAAGTGGTAAGAGTGGGCATCTTTGTCTTCTTCCTGATAATAGAGGAAAAGCTTTCAGCTTTCCACCATTGAGTGTGATGTGAACTGTGGGCTTGTCATATATTGCCTCTATTATGTTGAGATACATTTCTTCTATACTTAATTTGTTGAGAGTTTTTAATCATGAAAAGGTTTTGAATTTTGTCAAATGCTTTTTCTGCATCTATTGAGATGATCGTATGATTTTTATGCTTCATTTTGTTAATGTGGTGTATCATTTATTGATTTACATATGTTGAACCATTCTTTCATCCTAGAGGTAAAACCCACTTGGTCATAGTGTATGATTTTTGCTGTTCAATTTGGTTTGCTAGTATTTTGTTGAGGATTTATACATCTGTGTTCATGAGGGATGTTGGCCTGTAATTTTCTTCTATTGCAGTTTCCTTGCTTGGCTTTGGTATCAGGATAATGCTGGCCTCATAAAGTGAGTTTGGAAGTGTTGCCTCCTGTTTAATTTTTTGGACAAATTTGAGAAGTATTGGTGTGCTTTAAATGTTTGGTAGAATTACCAGCCAAGCCATCAAGTCCAGGGCTTTTCTTTGTTGGGAAGTTCTTGATTACTGATTCATTCTCTTTGCTTATTATTGGTCTGTTGAGATCTATTTCTTCACAATTCAATCTCGGTGAGTAGTGTACTAGGAATTTATCCATTACTTCTAGGTTATCAAATTTGCTGGCACATAAATGTTCATAGTTTCTTATGATCCTTTGTGTTTCTCTTGTATCAACTGTACTGTCTCTTTTCTCATATATAATGTTATTTGAGGTTTCCTTTTTTTTCCCCTTAGTCTATCTAAAGGCTTGTCAGTTTTATCTTTCCAGAAAACCAACTCTTCATTTCATTGATCTTTTCTGTTATCTTTCTAGTCTCTATTTCATTTATTTCTACTCTGATCTTTATTATTTTCTTCCTACTGCTTACTTTGGGCTTAGTTTGTTCTTTTTCTAGTTCCATGAGGTATAAAGTTAGGTTGTTGATTTGAGATCTTTTGTAATGTAACCGTTATTGCTATAAACTTCTCTCTTAGAACGCTTTTCTGCATCCCATAAGTTTTGATATGTTGTGTTTCCATTGTCATTTGTCGGAAGATATTTTTTGATTTCCATTTTGGTTTCTAATTTTCCAGTTTTACTCTAGTAAAAGTTACTAGCTTCTAGTTTCATAACATTGTGGTCAGAAAAGATACTTATGGGGCGCCTGGGTGGCACAGCGGTTAAGCGTCTGCCTTTGGCTCAGGGCGTGATCCCGGTGTTATGGGATCGAGCCCCACATCAGGCTCCTCCGCTATGAGCCTGCTTCTTCCTCTCCCACTCCCCCTGCTTGTGTTCCCTCTCTCACTGGCTGTCTCTATCTCTGTCAAATAAATAAATAAAATCTTTAAAAAAAAAAAAAAAGAAAAGATATTTAATATGATTTTAGTCTTCTTAAAATTTTAAGACTTGTTTTGTGATCTAACTTATGATCTAATCTGGAGAATGTTCTGTGTGCACTTTGCAAAGAATGTGTATTCTGCTGTTGTTGGATAGAATGTTCCGTATATGTATATGAGGTCCATTTGGTTTGTAGTGTTATTAATGTCCTCTCTTCCCTTATTGAAACCTGTCACAATGATCTATCCATTGGTGAAAGTGAGGTATTGAAGTCTCTATTATTATTGTATTACTATCTATTTCTCTTTTCAGTTCTGTTAATACTTGCTTTATATATTTAGACACTCCAATGTTGGGTGTGCATATATTTGCAGTTGTTATATCTTCTTGATGAATTTACTCCTTTATCATTATATGGTGATCTTTGTCTCTTGTGACAGTTTTTTACTTAAAGTCTATTTGTTTGATACATATTAGCCACCTCTGCTCCCTTGGTTTCCATTTGCATGGAATATCTACCTTCACTTTCAGCCTGTGTGTCCTTAAAACTAAAGCGAGTCTCTTGTAGGCAGCAAATAGTTGAATCTCTTTTTTTTTTTTTCTATCCGTTCAGTCACTCTGTCTTTTCATTGTAGATTTTAATCCATTTATGTTTATAAATTATAATGATTATTTTGAGTTGTCAGGCAGTTCATAGTTCTCCATTTCTTTAGGGTCAATTATTGGTACTTTATTTTGTTATTTTGGTGGTGTCATGTTTTCTGATTATCCATGACTCTTGTGGCTTTGTATTGATGTCTGTGCATTTGAAGAAGTAGTCATTTTTTCCAGTGTTTATAGACTGGCTTTGACAGGGAAAGCCCTGTACCAGTCCACCTGGCCAGGATTTTGGGCAGGCTGTCTAATTGGGATCTGCACAGGAGCTTGCTGCTGGAGTCAGGCAGGCTGGCCAGGTGCCTGTGTTAGTGGGTGGGTGGGCCTGCTGCCTGGGCACACTAGGATGGGTCTGAATCTAGGTCTACAGGGTGGGCTTGGTGCCTGGGACTGCAGTGTCAGGCCCAGATCCTGGGTCCACAGGGGCCAGCCTGGAAAATGGGGCTACAGTGGCCTGTCTGGCACTGGGTTGGGCCTGAAGCCTGGGTGCAGGGTCATGGGCCTGGTCCAGTGCTGGGTTCTACAGTTGGGGCCACAGGTGCAGGTCTGGTGCTGTGATAAAGTTGGGTGTTTACACTTCACTCTCCTTACCCCACAACAAAGGGCATTTCTCTCCACACTGTATTGTCCAGGCTTGAGATTGGGGTGACGTAGGTAATGTGAAACTACCCTTCCTATTCTCTTCATTGAATCTTTTCTTATTTCTCTACTTCAGCCAGGTACTGTAACCTTTCACCTGGAATCCTTAGCTCTTGTGAAGGTACTTTTGTTCGCAGATTGTTGTTCAAATATTTTTCTGAGGGGATAAGTGCTGAATAATCCTATTCTTCCCCTTGCTGACATCACTGAGGGTTTTTTCATTATATTTAAAGTCTAATACATTTACTAAGATATGCCTTAGAGTTGACCATTATAGGGCAATTTCCCTAGGTAATTAGTATGCCCTTTTGATATGTAGATTCAGGCCGCCTTTTATTTCTGGAAAGCTTTATTGGATTGTAGTTTTAAATTTTAGTTCTATTCCATTTTTCTGTTTTTCTTTCTCAGGGACTCCAAATGTATGCATAAGCTACCTCAGAGGTATTGTGCGTTTGGTCCCAGACCACTGCAATAAAGCGAGTATCACAATTTAAGAGAGTTAAATGAATTTTTTGGTTTCCCAGTGCATATAAAAGTTATGTTTACACTGTACTGTAGTCGATTAAGTGTGCAACAGCATTATATCTAAAACAACAATGCACATACCTTAATTTAAAAATACTTTATTGCTGTAAATGGCTTAGTCAGTTAAGCATCTACCTTCAGCTCAGGTCATGATCCCAGGGTCCGGAAATCAAGCCCCATGGCGGGCTCCCTGCTCAGCCTGGAGGCTGCTTCTCCCTCTCCCTCTGGAGCTCCCCCCCCCCAACCACTCATGTTCTCTCACACACTCTGCACGCACCCTCTCACTCTCTCTCAAATAAATTTTTAAAATAAAAAACATATAAAAATACTTTTGCTAAAGAATGCTAGCCATCATTTGAGTGTTCAGCTAGTCATAATCTTTTTCCTGGTGGAGGGTCTTGCCTCAGTGTTGATGGCTGCTGACTGATCAGGGTGGTGGCTGCTAAAGGTTGGGTGGCTGTGGTAGTTTCTTAGAATAAGACAGCAGTGAAGTTTGCCACACTGATTGACTCTTCCCTTCACAAACAGCTCCTCTGTGACATGTGTTGCCGTTTGATAGCATTTTACCCGCAGAACTTCTTTCAGAATTGGAGTCTGTCCTCTCAAACCCTGCCACAGCTTTGTCAACTAAGTTTACGTCATACTCTAAGCCCTTTGTTGTCATTTCCACAGTCTTCACAGCATCTGCACCAGGAGTAGTTTCCACCTCAAGAAACCACTTTCTATGCTCATCCATAAGAAGCAACTCAGTCACATTTTCAGGCCCAACTTCTAATTCTAGTTCTCTTGCTGTTTCCCCCACATCTGTATTTACTTCTTCCACCGAAAACTTGGACACTCAAAGTCTTCCATGAGGGTTGGAATCAACTTCTTCAAACTCCTGTGAATGTTGATATTTTGACCTCTTCCCATGAATCATGAATGTTCTTACAACATCTAGAATGGTGAATCCTTCCAGTAGGTTTTTAATTTACTTTGCTCAAATCTATCAGACACAGATCTACCTATGGCATCAGTAGCCTTACAAAGTCTATTTCTTAAATAATAAAACTTGAAAGTCAAAATTACTCCCTGATCCATGGGCAGCAGCATGGATTTTGTGTTAGCAGGCATGAAAACATTAATCTTGTTGTACATCTCCTTCAGAGTTCTTGGATGACCAGGTACGTTGTCATTGAGCAGTTAACATTTTGAAAAGAATCTTTTTTTCTGAGAAGTAGGTCTCAGAAGAAGTGGTCTTGACACACTTAGTAAACCATGTTGTAAACAAATGTGCTGTCATCCAAGCTTTGTTGTTCCATTTACAGAACACAGGCAGAACAGATTTAGCACAATTGCTAAGGGCCGTAGGATCTTGGAATGGTAAATGAGCACTGACTTCAGCTTCAGGTCGTCAGCTGCAGTAGCCCCTAACAAGAGACTTAGCCTGTCTTTTGAGGCTTTAAAGCCGGGCATTGACCTCTCTTCTAGCTGTGAAAGTCCTAAATGCCATCTTCTTCCAACAGAAGGCTGTGTTATCTACATTGAAGACCTGTTGTTTAGTGTGGCCACCGTCATGAATTATGTGAGCTGGATCTTCTGGAGAACCTGGTGCAGCTTCTCCATCAGCACCTGCTACTTCCCCTTGCCTTTTCATATTACAGAGATGGCTTCCCTTAAACCTCATGAACCCACCTCTGCTAGCTTCCAACTTTTCTTCTGCAGCTTCCTCACCTCTCTCAGCCTTCCTAGAATTGAAGAGAGTTAGGGCCCTGCTCTGGATTAGGCTTTGGCTTAAGGGAGTGTTGTGTCTGGTTTGACCTTCTATCCAGACCACTCAGACTTTCTCCATATCAGCAATAAGGCTGTTTTGCTCTTTTACTATTCATGTGTTCACTGGAGTAACATTTTTAATTTCCTTCAAGAACTCTTCCTTTGCATTCACAACTTGGCTAATTCTTTGGCACGAGGGGTCTAGCTTTTGGCTTGTCTTAGCTTTTGACATTCCTTCCTCGTAAACATTTAGAGGTCATTGTAGGATTATTAGTTGGCCTAATTTCAATACTGTTGTATCTCGGGGAATAGGGAGGCCCAAAGACAGGGAGAGAGATGGGGAAACAGCCCATCAATGGAGTAGTTGGAACACATACAACAGTTATCAATTAAACTGGCCATGTTATGTGGACAACAGTTCATGTTGCCCTGAAACAATTACAATAATAACATCAAAGATGACTGACCACAGATCACCATAACAAGTATAATAATAATGAAAAAGTTTGAAATATTGCAAGAATTACCAGAATATGAAAGAGACACAAAATGATGACACGCTATTGGAAAAATGGCACCAATAGACTTGCTGAAAGTAGGGTTTGCCATAGACCTTCAATTTGTGGGAAAACGTAACATCTGTGACGTGCAGTAAAGTGTGAAACACAATAAAATGAGGTATGTCTCTATGTTGGATCTTCTTTGCCTCTCTTCCAACCACTTTTTCCTCGATTCCTTTATTTATCTCCTTTTCATTCTCTTGGTGGCTTTGCTTCTTTTCTTCAGTGCCCTTATTAAATTTTCATTTGACTCTATTCTCCTTTGATCACCTTGAAATTAGTCTTCATTTCAGGTATGATTTTGTCTTTTTCTTTCATTCTATCCTGAGTCAATTTTTGTTCTGCTTCTGCCTGCTTTTGTCCCATTTCTGTTCTCTTAGTTTCTGAACTTCTTGTTAAAAATAATCTTTCATATCCCCAAATGCTTATTTAAGTATATTTAATTCAGTCTGGAGTGTTGTGTTTAAGTTTCCTTGTGACTGATTTTGTGGAGTGCATTTTCATTAGCATTTTCATTAGCTGAAATGTTTTGATCTTCTTCTTTTGTTTTCTTCTGATAATAGCTTTGCATAGTTGTAAATTGCTTTCATCTATTCACTTTGTGGAAAGGGTTGGAAGTTTGAGTTCGTTTTTAAGATTCCTTTTTTTTTTTTTTAAGATTTTTATTTATTTGACAGAGATAGAGACAGCCAGCAAGAGAGGGAACACAAGCAGGGGGAGTGGGAGAGGAAGAAGCAGGCTCCCAGCGGAGGAGCCTGATATGGGGCTTGATCCCATAACGCTGGGATCACACCCTGAGCTGAAGGCAGACGCTTAACCGCTGTGCCACCCAGGCGCCCCTGTTTTTAATATTCCTAGTTTGAGAGAACTTTTATCTGTAAATGTAGTGACGTGTAGCCCCTTCAGCTGAGTGCCTTTATTTGAGGAGGTTATTGGGGGGAGAAATTGTATGCCCATGAATTGTTTTAGCTCTAATTTGTTGTGGGAATCTAAATTTCCCCTTTTCTCCTTCACCATCCGGTCACTAGAAGGCACCTGTCCCTTCCCTTTTTACCCATTTCTTCCTAGAAGCAGTGCTTTCTTGGGATTGCCACTCAAGTCCCATGGATGTAAGTCCCTCCCCTCTAGCTGGTGCTCTCATTGACAAGGTGTTTTTTCAGTGATTTTGTACTTAGAGTGGACTACCTCTTTCTGTGGTGATTTTAGTTCAAATTTAGGCCCTCTGTTGTTCTTTTCTCATTTCCATGTCCTTTGTCCAAACTCCTCATTTTCCACAAAAGTTTGGCAGTTCAAAAGGTAGCTCTGCAGGAATTTGGTGGTTTTTTCCTACTTGCAGATGATTTGTGCCTGTAGTTGTCTCCGTCTTTTAGTTATACTGAGGATGGACGTTTTGTATTGATTTGTTACTGTTGATCTGTATAGCTATTTGGAGGGTGCATAGTATTGTTATATAGATGTCTTGTGATTTTTATTTAGTTCTCTGTTTGTTGAATATGTAGGTTTTTTTGTTGAATATGTAGTTTTAAAATGTGCAAATTATAACTATACTTAATAACTAAATCTTTGCACAGCTGTGGTTAGTCTATATGGATAAATTCCTAGAAATAGGTTCAGAGTAATATCACGTTTTAATACTTTTACTAACGTATACTTCCCAGTTGCCCTTCAGAAAACCTCCAAGCATTTATTGAGTTTCTGCGGGGCGGCAGGCACCTCGCTGACTAAACGTGGAGAATACAAATACCCAGTCCTGCTCTCAAGCCAAGGACACAGACATGAAGCACAATGTGACCAAAGTTTTGCCCAAAGAGTAAAGTCAAAGCAGGATATGAGCACAGGAGAGATGAGAGTACGTTTCGGAACCCTTTTCTATTATAAACAAACTCACCTTTGTCTTCACAGAATTCTTCCTCAGCTTTTTGACCTTGATGGAACCCTGGCTCTCTGAGGACACGCTTCTCCTGCTGCCCCTTACAGTGGGGTGACTCACTCATCACCCACCCAGTCTCTCTCCCTGCTCTTGCTGGCCTTAGGCCACCTGCCCCTGTCCTTAGGCTTGTACATGGGCTCTTCTTTCTCCCTGGGCCCCTCAAATGTCAATGTTCCCGTGGCTTTGGCTCTGAGCCTTCTTTTTCTTCCCTTACACAATCTCTTTGTGTGACCTCATCATACCTTCCCTGTGGCTTCAGTGGCTCCCACATACTCACTTCTGGGCCATATCTATCTCCTGACTTTCTGTCCCAGCTGTCTATTTGGAATCTCCACTTGGTTACTCTGCAGAAACCTCAAACTCAACATGTATAAAGCTTAACTCATCACTGTATGCCAGGCCTGCTTTCTTCTATTCTCTGCTGGACCTATTTGTAGCATTACCAGTTCCTGCCGGTTACCGAATCAGAACCCTGGGGGTAGGCCTTGACTTTTTGTGTACTCTCTCTCTCTCTCTCTGTTTTCCTTCAGGGGACATTGTTTCTCTGCCTCTGTATTTATCCTCTCTCTTTTTGCTCTCATGTCCTACCCTGAAACTCTTTTACCCTTCTTTCTCTTCCTTCGTGCTTTTTCCCTCTTCCCTTTATTTCTCCTACCACTTCATTGTTGCTCATTTTCTCCATTTCTCTTTTTCCACTTGCTTCCCCATTTGTTCCCTCTGTATTACCTGTTATCAGACTCTAATCAGCCCTCACTGCCAGGTATGAGTCTTGGCCATGCCTCCGCTCTTCTTCATTTGGAGAATTTGAGTTTGGTTGGGAAGGCTTGAGGCCAGAATACCATTTCTAAAGCCTGGGGCAGAGGAGAATGGGGTGGACAAAGTATCAAATACTTCTAAACCAGAAGCCAACTTGCTGCTGTCTCCCTTTCCCTTCCACCCCAAGAGATAGCTAGTATTTGTCTTCGGAGCATACATGAGTTCCCAAATGACAGCTCTGGAGTGCCTTGAAAGCCACAAACAGTTAAAACTTGGGTGCAAGAAGCACCCGCAGAAAGCTTTCAGCCTTATAAAAGAGACCCAAATGATCAGGAATGAGGGCTTTAAAGAAATATCAATCAGTGAACATCAGCTGATCTTGGTGTGTTTAATGGTGGCTCTTTTTCACAACCTTCTTGAGACTTGGTTCATCATTAGCTTTTATCACAGTCATAGCTTTGAGGAGCATGACTAATAATTCCAGGAGGCAGTTGAGTTGAATAAAGAGTGTTTTGAACTTCTGAGTTGTTCCGTTAGTGACAGCTGCTCAGAAAAGAATCAGGGGTCTATAAATAATGGCAGATTAGCACCTTGAATAGACTATCAGGAATCAAATAGCTTACTCTTATAGATAGATTTTTGGAGCTGGAATATATTTGTTTCCTTATTGACTTACAAGAAAATACAAAAAGCAAAAGATAATGTGACAATCTAAGGCGGGAATACCCTTTCTATATATATATATATATATTTAACATATATTGGTTTATTTTTGGTAAAGTAAGTTGAGCAGAATCTCAGAAAATAATTATATATAAAGTAAGTTGAGCAGAATCTCAGAAAATAATTATATATATATATATATATTTAACATATATTGGTTTATTTTTGGTAAAGTAAGTTGAGCAGAATCTCAGAAAATAATTAGTTCAGTTCATTATGCCTTTCGAGGAACCTGAGGGATATGTCGTTCCACCCTTCTGCAGGAATCAAAATGGTTACTGCTTCCAAAGAATGAACAGACACTCAAAATCATTAAGTTGGTGCCTGGCTGGCTTAGTTGGTAGAGCATGTGATTCTTGATCTTGGTTGTAAGTTTGAGTCCCACACTGAGTGTTGAGGTTACTTAAAAATAAAATCTTTAAAAAGTAACTATATAAAAATAAATAAATCATTAAGTAATTATGCAATTATAGCTTACAGAAATACAATTTATACTGAAAATATGGTTCTGCTGAAATGTTCTATATTGATACATTAAAAAATCCCCCAAAACTGAGTGGCTTAAAATCACAAACATATCCTATCTCATCGTTTCTGTGGGTCTGGAATTCAGGAGCCATGTTGGGTGGGGGGAGGGTGGTTCTGGCTCATTCCCTGTCATAGTTGCAGTCAGATGTCAGCCAGGACTGCAGTCAGCTGAAGACTTGACCGGAACTGGAAGATCTGCTCCTGACATGACTCACTCACATGGCTGTTGGCCAGAGGCCTCGGCCTCACTATTTGGTCCTCTCCACGTAGGGCTGCTGGAACGTTCCTCGTAACATGACAGCTTGATTCTCCCAGAGTGGATGATCCTAGAGAGAGGGCAAGGAGGAAGCCACAGTGCCTTTTATGATCTGTTTCCTATTGCCAACCACCATTACTTCTATTTTTTCTTTTTGTTTGAAGCCAGTCACTAAGTCTAGCCCCACAGTCAAAGGCAAGAGAATTAAGTTCTACCTCTTGAAGGGAGGTCTATCAAAGAATTTCGGGGCAAATTTAAAATCATCACAGCCTTTTTTGGCCTGCTTTTCTCTTTCCCGTGGTTAGAAGTAGTGTAGCTTAGTAGTTAAGACTGGGGATTCTGGAGCCAGACTGCATAGGTCTGATTCTGGTTCTCCCACTTACCCATCATGTAATTTCACATGAGTTACTTTCTCTGGATCTCACTTCCCTCTTCTATACAATGAGGAAAGTAATAGTCCCAGCCTCACTAGAGTATGTGAGAAGTAAATTAGCTAATATAAATGACGGATGTGGAACCATGACTGATGTGTAGAATACTCTCAATAAATAGTAGATTTTAGTATTGTTGCAGTTTGGGCAGCGATATAGCCTTATATGTTTCTCTCATTATTTCCAAATAATCTAAAGTAATGCTTGGCCTAACACAGCACCTAACACAGAGTTTCTGGTCATCTTGACAAGTCCTGTAGGATTTTAGGAAAATGGATCCATGATAGGATCTCAGTGTAGACTCCACCTTTTGTCGAGTAGCCTGTGAGGACCTTAGCTTCCTAAGGACATACCATGAGGAAAGTATATCCCTCTGCAGTTTGAAACTCTGACCTGGAAGGGACTTTCTCCTAAACTTTTGCAGCAACCTGCTTTGGAATATGGATTCTATGTTCATTATTCTCATGGTTCATTGACATATTCAGCCCATAAATATTTATTACAATTTCTTTGGAGTTCAAAGCAAGATGATTCTTCATAGTACTTTATTTACTGTGAAGAATCAAGTAAAATACATACTTCCTAGCTCTCTGAAGTATACACCTCTTTTCATGTAACATTTCATCTTAGATCTGTGACTGATTTGTTTAGATAGTTAGAGTATGGTGCTTATGCTAGAGTTTTTCCTTAAAATAATCTGTGTAGGGGGAATGGGGTAATCACAGTTCCAACACTTTTAAAGAAAAATGGTTTATTAAAGAGCAACCAACTATTTATGATAGTTAAATACTTCAGTAAATACTGCATTTCTATCGGTTAGATCTTGACCTGGCATTGACTTGCCACATTCTTGACTCCAAAAAGATGTTTTTAAAAAATGCTCATGAATACCACATGTCAAAATTGCAAAAGAAAGCAGGTTTGTTTTGTTTTTGTTTTTGGACATAAAATACTAGTGATTTTTTTGAGATATGAACTCTGTTTTATAGATGATTTAGAAAACTGTAAACCAGAAGGAATTATTACACCAAATTTCCACCATCTTCTTTCTTATTGATACCATTAGTCTTTGTGGCTGGAAAGTATAATTGAAATAGCTTCTTTTAGAAAGTGTTACCCAGGGACACCTTGGTGGGTGGCTCAGGCAGTTAAGCGTCTGCCTTTGGCTCAGGTCATGATCCCAGGATTCTGGGATCATGCTTCTCCCTCTGCCTGCTGCTCCCCCTGCTTTTGCCCTCTCTCTCCCCCTCTCTTTCTGACAAATAAATAAAATCCTAAAAAAAAGTGTTACCTAGTCCAACACTCTTATATACTTTGATCTCTTAAGTTTACCCAAATTCCCTTCAGATTTCCAAATCTGAAAGAAATTATATAGGTAGGATTGCACTTGGCTATATATGCCAGAATTCTGACTACTGTGCTTTAACCAAATAAGTGTTTCTTTTTCCATATAACCAGAAATTATGCTCTACCATTCCTAGTGTGACTTCTGTCTTGGTACATGTGATCCCATAGTTAGAAGACTGCTATGATGAGTTATGTGTATCTTGTTATATTCCAGGCAGAAAGAGCTGCACAGCAAGGCTCTTGAGAAACTCTCAGTCCTTCACTGGTCAAAACTGGGCCCCCTGGCTTCCTCCACCTGCAGGGGATTCCAGGGAAGCTAGTGCTTAAGCAGGGTACACTGCCACAGATCAGTGCTCTGTTAGTGAGGAAGAGAAGGAGAATGCCAGTGAATAAGCAACTATTAGTGGCTGCCACGAAGGATTTGGATAGCTGCTGAAGTCTCAGGCCAATATAGCAATCCACCAGTCTATCCTTGGCAACAGAGTACGGTGGTATTGTAGTACTTGGTATGAGTAATTAATCTGTTTTATATTTCTAAAGTTGGATTTGAGAAGCAAAAACATAGATTGGCTAACCCCAGGAGAATATATATATGGTTCTAAATCTCAGTACCCCTAACTATGTACATGGTCATAAACCTCAGTAATGACCTGTACATGATCTTCTCCTTGCAGCAGTCTTCATTAGAATAGACGTTACTCCTTCAATAAATAAAAATTTCTAAAGGCTATTTGAAGTTAGATTTTTTTATTATATGTGATTTTTTTTTTTTTTTGGTGAAAATGATTGTAGATGAGTTGTGCATGACAATGATTACACATTGTGTTGATCAAAATTGTACCCATTATTATTTTTAAGAGAATTTACAATATGGTGGCCATTAAATCAAGTTTTTTTTTAATGGAAAGGCCTTATTTCCAAAGTAATCTTATTTCTTATAAATTTATATCTTATGTTTTTACATTCCCTATATAAAAGTAACACATGCACATTGTAAGAAAAATTCAGCTCATGCCGAAAGACACAAAGAAGAAAATAAAAATGACTTTACTTACCCTGAAATAATTGTTGTTACCTTTTTGATATACGTTCCTATATATATAAAGTATTTGCGTTTTAGGATAATGCATTTTAGGTATTTAGGTAATATAGTTCGGAATTATCTGTGAACATATTACAGCACAAATAAGTTTATTAACTGAGTTATCTCTTGACATAAAAATTTGAGAAAACTTTGGATAAATAACTCCATTTCAACTTAAAAAGGTAAATAAAAGTTACTATTTCATTTTCATTATTCATAGCTGAAAATTTTTGAACTAGTGTTAATGGAAAAGTTTGACATTAATAACTCCTTACTGACTTTGATTTGTAACAAAAAATAAAAGGTTTTTGCTTGAGTCTAGGATTTCCTTATTCCTCCCTGGGGCCATCTATTTATTTTGGGGGCTCACAGTTGAAATATTATCAGAATAATAGCAGATGATTGATAGGAAATAGGATTTTTTTTTTTTTAACAGTGACCATTTAAAGATCTGTGTAGGTTGGGTCGTTTTATACCTGCACATTCATTTGCCTATCGTTTTCAAGCTGCAGATATATTCCACCTCTCTAGTTAAATTTAGCTGAGGAATTGTTAGGTTCAGGTTATAATTGCTCTCTCTCTTCTCTTCACTTTCCCAGCCTCTGCAGTACTTTGACAAGCTTCACTCCTCCTGCAAGCAGTGTTTTCATTGTGTGTCTTTTATACACTGTCGACAGGCTCTTTCCATGTTCCGCTGGTCTTCTACTCAGTGAATACCACCACCGCCTCCACCCCGCCTTAGTGCAGGGATGGGCAAACAGAGCTGGGCAGAGTCATCGTACTCTGAACAGCCACTGGATGAACAGCCCTCAAAAGACCTTTTCTTTTATCCTTCTGAGATCTCTTGCCTACAATAAGAGTCAAGTTACCCCAGATGGTGCTTAGTTGCCTTGATTATGGGCTCAGGGTTCAAAGAGCTAAGCTTTCCTATAAGTATGGGTAGCAATGGGTAGCAAAGTGAGTGAAAATACTATGTTTTCCATTCAAATGCCACTTTAACATTATTTATTGGACAAATAACAATAGATACAACAATGGAATTCATTTTAATCAACAGGAAAAAAAAATGCCCCTAAATTCTACATTTTTAGTCAACAATTTTATTTTTCTTTGTTTTTTTTCCAGGCCTGGTCTATATGTATATGCAGTTTTTACATTGTTATAATTAAAGTGGTTATCATTTGATTTCTGAGTTTTTTTAATATAATCATTTTCCATTTTGTTACATAATTTCAGGAGTATACTTCTAATGAGTTTATTTTTCAAATGGTACCAAATGGTACAAAACTCACGTTGACTCACATGGTACAAAATTCAAAGTATGTAAAAGGGTATACAGTGGAAAGTAAGTCCCTGTCCCACCTTGGTTCCTTATAATCCAAGTTCCCTTCCCCTTTTCCTACAGATAAAACTGGTTTCCCTGGTTTCTGTTTTTAAGATTTTTTTATTTTTATTTATTCATGTGAGACAGAGAGAGCATGAGTAGAGGAGAGAGGCAGAGGGAAAGGGAGAAGCGGACTCCGCACTCAGCTGGGAGCCCGATGCTGGGCTCAATCCCAGGACCTGGGATCATACCCTGAGCCGAAGGCAGACGCTTAACCAACTGAGCCACCCAGGCGCCCTGCTTTCCCTGGTTTTTTTTTTGTAACATAACAGTGTATATATACTTTTTTTTTTCTTGCTTGATTCTTTCCTTTTATGTACCACACTGGTGTATAACATACTGGTTTCCCCAAATCTTCTAAAGCATACCAGTGGAAGTTTGTGGGGTTTTTTTTCCCCACAGGAAGTATATTATATTGTTCTTTAAAAAGGTTCAGGGCTTGGTTTTAAATCAGGCAGCAACATTTCTCATCAATCTGACATCTCTCTCAGCATGTCATACTGGCTTCAGCTAGCAGTACTTTATTAAATCCAAAAGAAAAGCCATTTCAATTTTGAGGAAAGAATCCAGTTCTGAGAACAATTAACATTAGTCTGTAATTTAAAACAAAACGAAGGCTAGTATTTCATGTTGCTTTGTACACCCTTCTCCTCATACAGAGCCAGATGTGTAATTTTCCTACCTCAGGCAGACACTAATATTGATAGACACCACACACACAGCTTCTCCCAAACAACAAAAATCAGATATGTCCAAGGGATAGTAAAGGTTTTGCTTATTTTATCATCATGAAGTGAATTTTACCGTAACTGATGTGATTTAGTCCGTCCTAAGTCTTTGTAACGCTCAGATTGGCCATCTCTGGCCTGTGGCAGCATCGTTAGATGGTCTTCAAAGTCTTTTTTGACAGGACCCCAGTCATCTTGATGACTTCCTTGTTTTCTGCTATGAAAAGATGTTTCAAGCTTATCTTTTTGTTTTTAATGATTTTTTATTATATTATGTTAGTCATCATACAGTACATCCCCAGTCAGGCTTATCTTTTATTCACTGATATTTTAAATTTTTTAATTCGCTACAAAATATTGAATTAGATGTATCATTATGCCTCCCCTAGTGGAAAATGCTTAGGTTGTTCACTTTTAAATATTGTTAATAATTTTTCAGCCAGTATCTCTGTTGATATATAGATTTTTTAGTCCTTGGTTTTTGCCCTTTGTGTACATTTTCAGGTATAATTACTAATTCAAAGAGTATGAGTATCCTTTTAACTCTTAAAAATATTACCAAATTGCTAAAGGAATTGCTAAAGGATTGTGCCCATTTGCAAAGTGAGTATGGTGGTTTTAACACAATACCAACATTTTGCTATTATTTTTAATATTCACTAAGTTAGTCATATGACCTCAAAGGTACTCTTGTTTACTGTATTTTTTACTAATTGTAAAATATAATTCCATATTATTTATTATGTTTATTTTTATGTGGATTATTTACTTAAACCCTTTGCTCATTTGCCTAATAAGATCTTGATTTTTTAAAAGATGAAAACAGTTTCTGTTTTGTATACAGAAATATTTGTTTACAAATATTTTTTTGAAGATTTATTTATTTATTTGAGGGGGGTTGGTGAAGGGCAGAGGGAGAGGGAGAGAATCTCAAGCAGACTCTCCACTGAGTGCAGAGCACGAGTCGGGGCTCAGTTTCAGGACCCTGAGATCATGACCTGAGCCGAAATCAGGAGTCGAACGCTTAACTGACTGAGCCACCCTGGCGCCCCTTGGTTGCAAATGTTTTATTTCTATTCTGGTTATATATTGACCAATAAGTAACCTTTGAGAGTAACCACCAAATTTTGCACATAAACATTAATTTATTTATTCAAAACTATCTCTGTAAGCTTGGCAAGTCACTTTACCTCTCCAGACCTCATTTTCTAATCTGCCAGACATTGGGTTGAACTTGCTCTCATAGATCCTTTCCAATTCTGACAGCCAAGATTTTCTTAGCTGCAGATCACCATACTAAATAATCCTTGTAGTTCCTTGCTCTTATAAATAGAGCATCTGTCCCATGGAAGTCTTCTTTCACCACCACCTTTGTGGTTAAATTTCATCTTCTTTAGTCTTCCTTCACTGCCCGGATGCTTTGGCAGAACTCTGAGAAAGAACACGGTTTGGTAGAAGTATATTTCTTGGTTTGCTTAAATGAAATCCCGTGATTGTTTTTTTCAAGTCATAAGGAAATGACTCTACTTTCTCCACCTTGTCATTGGATCTTATATTATTTCAAGCAAGTGACAACTGGGTCAGGTTCAACCTTTTGAGAAAGGTTTACATAAAAAGAATTTTTGGAGTATACTGAGACAAAATTTAATAAAATTTTTAAATAGAGATTCAAATAAAATGTTTTCTTATCCCCAATATCCAGGACACTTATGGATTGTTAGCATAAGTTTAGCCAAAAGTGACTGTATATCTAAGTTCAGCTATCAGTTTTATTTGGTCTTGACTGTTGTATTAAATCTTTTTTTTTTTTAAGATTTTATGTATTTATTTGACAGAGAGAGACACCCAGTGAGAGAGGGAACACAAGCAGGGGGAGTGGGAGAGGAAGAAGCAGGCTCCCAGCGGAAGAGCCCGACATGGGGCTCGATCCCAGAACTCCGGGATCATGCCCTGAGCCAAAGGCAGAGGCTTAACGACTGAGCCACCCAGGCGCCCCTAAATCTTTTTTTTTAAGAGAAGCTTACGATTAGTCTTGCTGTAAAACATATATGAAATACATATATTTCAAATATATATATTTTAAGGCTGCAATTAATGGTCTGGTCTAAAATACCTGGAGTGCTGTGGGCAATAAAAATAATCAGATGGCAATTTGCTTTTGAAATGCTAACTACAATACAGAGGTTCGAGAGTCTCCGTGACTTATTATTGACTCATTGTGTTCTCTTAGAGAACGGCTTCTAATATTTTTATGTTTTCCTGTTTTTCAAAAGTGACACTCTTCTGTTATCTTCGGAAAGGTGGGAAACTTGTCTCATTTTTTTTTTCATGTCTGCATTTTGCTCTCATTTGGAGATTAGACTTTCGGTAGCCTTATTCTTAAGAGAGTGGAGACCCCAAAAGTAAACAAACAAATGAAAAGCCTCTGGATATTTGATTAAGCCCTCAAGAAGCTCATTCCCTTCAAAGGCCTCTGGTTCCTCTCTTGGAGCCAATTTATTATTACTTTTTACATGTGAGAACCTCAGTTAAGAAGAGCAACCTGCCAGTGGCAGACACTTTTGACAGCTAGCCATCTGAAACCGTAAACTGTATAAAGGACATCTAATAAACTAGAAACTGCTACTATAGTCAAAGCCATTTAATATGTAGGGATATGGCTCAAAAAACCAAGCACCTGGTTCTTTTTCTTTCATGTGTATTGAATTATACAACTGGATTGTTTTTTTTCTCCTTGTATTCACCATAAAGGAGCACAGTGCCAAGTTCATGGTCTCCCCCAAACACAAGTACACAGGCCCTCTTCACATCTGTTTAAGTGTTAATTTCTCCCGTTGTTTCAAGATATTTTTCCTAACCTTATTTTCCCTAAGCCTGGCTTCCTACCTTTTATTTGTATTATGTATCATTGTGTTTTTCCAGCACTTCTCAAGTTTCCCTAGTATCTGTGAAGGGGTATAGTTTAACCCCAGGGACTTGGGAATAGAGGTGACATAGCTTGCCATAAATGTGAAAACTTCTGAAGTCCCTTTTTTATGTTTTAATGTAAAAATGGATACTCCCCCGAAAAGTCTTCAGGGAAAATCAGTGAACCAGGGTGATGTACTTGAATATATGCTGTGGCTTTTCTCCTAAAATAGAATTGCTTATGTAGGGGTAAAATTCCAATGAAAAATACTTTGAATTGTTCATGTAACACAGTGCAACTTAGTACTGACTTTCAGTAAGTCCAGCATAGCCACTTTCCACTCCAGTATTGAAAATGTCTACTCTTCATTTGAATGCTAGATGAAATAGTTGGTTCACATTCAGGGTCTATCTTGGATGACTCTTATATTATCTTTGTGGGGTTTTTTTGTTTTTGTTTTTTAAGATTTTATTTATTTATTTGACAGAGAGACAGCCAGTGAGAGAGGGAACACAAGCAGGGGGAGTGGGAGAGGAAGAAGCAGGCTCATAGCGGAGGAGCCTGATGTGGGGCTCGATCCCATAACGCCAGGATCACGCCCTGAGCCGAAGGCAGACGCTTAATGACTAAGCCACCCAGGTGCCCCTCTTATATTATCTTTGAACAGTGAGACCCCAGACAGGGTGGTGAGTGACCAGGAGACCTAAGACTGCCATTCACTCTGGTGCCCACATTCACACTGTGAAATATTAGGAGGAGTTACCTACACTAGATTTCTATCTTATTTTCTGTGGGTTGTGTTCATACAGTTGAGTTTGAGTAAGTGAACTGCTACTAGGATGTCAGGGCATTGGACCCTGCTGCACAGCTTTGGGGCGTGTGTGCTCCAGCTTGAGAAGCTCCTCCATGTTGAAAGTTTGGTCACATCAAGGGAAAAGATTTCACTCTAACTGCATGTTTCTTTCCAATGCTAGACACATGACATATCACTGTATTTGATTTTCTCTTGTGTCTCCCTTTTTATCCATTTCAATTTAGTCAGAAATAAGCATGAACACACTTAGTACCACTATCCTTTTAGCACAAAGAAATGTAATGCCCTCTCCCAATTTAGTACATCTTTGAGAAATGCTAACCTCAAATAAATCCAGAGCTTATCATGTGAATATCATAATTTGGCTATTGATTTCAGTGTAAGAAACCAATTTGTTTTGTCAGAGCTCAATAAAGCAAGTGTGGTTAAGTAAAATATATTGAACATTGCTTTTGGGCGGTCAGGTGCCACAACCCCAAGAGGCAAGGCCAGTTTTCTATGTTCTGGGAAAATAGAGAATTGTCCTTCTGTCTGTCCTTCTTTTTAAAAATTAAAAAAAGGGGTGCCATGGTGGCTCAGTCGGTTAAGCATCTCCTTTGGCTCAGGTCATGGTCCTGGGATCAGGGTCCTGGGATCGAGCCCCATGTCGGGCTCCCTACTCAGCGGGGAGGCTGCTTCCCCCTCTCCCTCTGCCACTCTCTCACACTCATGCTCTCTCCCTCACTTGCTCTCTCTGTGTCTCTCAAGTAAATAAATAAAATCTTTGAAAAAATTTTAAAAGCCAGTCATCTTCCTTGAGTCCCACACTCCCACCCTTTTCTTCATTTTGGCCAGAAATATTTTACTTCCCTGAAATTAGCTTCAATGTAAGAGAAAATATTTTTAAAAATTCTTGTTTAAAATTGGAATTAGCTCAGTTTTAGAATTATCTTTTTGCTGTTGCCAAATGTTTCATTTCTCATTAAGAGTAATGATTTTATTAATTTTGAAATCTAATTCATGTGTTTTGTCAGGAGTTCAAGCAATGTGGAAAGTACAAAGAGCAAAGTTTACAACTGACTCCAAATTCTGCCATTTTAGAACTAATCTTCATTAATACTAGATAAATATTCTGGAGAGGGTTGCCTTCACATATATATTAAGAAAAGAAAAAAGTAGATGAATGGAAGAACCAAGAGAGGTTCATACTATACATGCTATTTTTCATTAAAATCACTGAGTTTATTAATAAATATAAAATCTTTTTACCATGAGGTATACTATTTTTTAAAAATCCCTTAAAGTTTAACAAAAATTTAGCTTAGAATTACATTTGGCTCTAGTTTTAGGTAGTATCTCCTAATTCTATTAAGGAAATTAGTATTCTCACTTCTCCTTCCATCTCTTCTTCCCTGGCTCCCATTTTAAAGCATTTATACTATGTTCTGTGGCCATAGTTAGCATAATTGTTTAGTCTTAGCTTTATATTTGGATTCATGGCCTGTTCTGGGCCCTTTGACCATGACTTCTCCATTCCTGAATTCTTTATTTTGATTCATCTCTTGTTTGGCTAAATTTTTGATAGCATGTGTTTCTTAAGAATGTTGGTTACATAGGCATTATGTAGCAAGTTCTTTCATATTTAGTGATGTTTACCTTTTGCCATTGCACTAGAGTGACACCTTGGCTGGGTATAATATTCTTGAATGTACTGTCTTTCCCTTGGACCTTTGTAGTGTTGCTTCATTGTCTTCTGACATTGGATGTTGCTGTGGAGAAGTCTGAAGCCAGGGTAATTTTCTTGCTACTTTGTAGATAACTTGCTTTTTTTTTTTTTTGGTCTGGATCCCTGGAGTATTTTTGTAACCAAGAAATTTCTTGGTTTTACTCATTCACAATCAGTTTTTTTTTCTGGAACACAGTGTATTCTTTTTTTTTTTTTTTTTAAGATTTTATTTATTTATTTGACAGAGAGAGAGACAGCCAGTGAGAGAGGGAACACAAGCAGGGGGAGTGGGAGAGGAAGAAGCAGGCTCCCAGCAGAGGAGCCTGATGTGGGGCTCGATCCCAGAATGCCGGGATCACGCCCTGAGCCGAAGGCAGACGTTTAACGACTGAGCCACCCAGGCGCCCCAGGAACACAGTGTATTCTTTCAAATTGAGGTCTTACATTTCTTGGATTATACCCCTGAATACATTTTCTGTTCCACATATTGGGTTCTCTACTTTGGCGATAACAATTATTCTTTTGTTGGATTGCCTTTGCTTTGCATAATTATCATCTTCTTTCCAGGTGTTTTAATTTTTTGCTTTCCCCCAGATGTAATGCATGCTTTATTTTCTTTTCTTATATTACATTTGTATGGTTGGCATGCCTCTCTATCTTTAAAGTGTGAGCAGCCCTGTGCAGCCATTTTATTTGTTCTGATATGGATGTTACTGAATTCTCCCTGGCTGCATTTCCACTGTGTTTACTCAGTTGTTTTCCCCTCTGAGCTACAACTTAGGATTGGAGTTTTCCTGTTTTACATATTTTTGTACATGCTGAGGACATAGGGATAGGCCTTAGGAGGGTGCATAGATATTAAGACATAAAGTCTCAGAAATTAAACAGTGTATATATGTATTGATGAAGAAAGGTCTTCAGGATATTTTTTAAGGGAAGTAAAGCAGAGTATAGAACAATGTGTATAAAATGCTGCCATTATGTAAAAAGTTGGAAAAAAGGATGGATATAAATATATCTTTATGCATTCACTTAACATATTTGCTGTAATATACCTAAAATATATCTCTGTAGTGATAGACAAGGAATTAATAATTAGTTGCCTGTGGAAAAGGCACCTGAGTGATAGTAGGATGGATTGGGAGGGAGACTTTTCTCTATAATCTTTTTACACTTTTTAAATTTTGAACAATGCAAATGAATTACTTATTTAAAACACATGAGCTCCTCCATCCTTTCTGAGATTTAATTGCCGTGTGATGGGATTCTGCCACCTCATAAAAAGTGTATGCCGTTCCTGTAGGGAACTTTGTGCCAGTCCTCCAGCTCAGTGTGGGACCGGAAAGGCTTGGCATCCATGAGGTAGTTCCTAGTTAGTCACATCCTCCACTTTACCATCACTTCCCAGCCTCCCTGTCTGTCACACTCCACTCAGAAATTTGTGTTTCTCTCCAAATCTGAGCCTGTTGGTAAAAATTCTCAAAATTGTGTTGATTCACCAATATCACTTTTGGGAGATAGAGATAGAGTAGGAGGTGTACAATAATCTTTCCTTTTTTGGCTAGAACTTTTAAAAATATATGGCATACAGTTGTTACCCCATTCCTTTTTGGTTGCTGCTGGTGAGTGTTGTTTTTGTTATTGAATATTGCTACTTTTAGCTCAGTAGATTTGGTATTTGGGTAGGGAGATTCTCATTTCCCTTGCCATCATTTAATTTAGTTACTGGCACCAACTTTGTGTTGCTTGCCTTGCTTTGGTCTGGCCTCCATTACCCATGTATTCCCTGATGGTTGATGGTTGACTCCTTTTCTGTTTGTGGGCTCTATCCTGCTCTGCTCCCAGCCTACCTGACTATACCTGACTTGCAACGCAGTCTTGATCATAAGTAGGTCATCTGCTAAGCCCACCAACCTGATCCATCTGAGGGCTGTTCTGAGCAGGGAGGATTTCCAGGGCTGTCGACCTCTGCCGGGCTTAGGGAGTCCTCAGAGCACCCTGGTTCTGGAGAATCAAACTGTTTGCCAGATCCCCTTTATACAGCTTTCGCTTAGATGCGTGCACACATCCCACACATATAAATGCCTGTGTTTCTTTTATCTGCCAATGTTTTGCTTCAAAAGTTCATTGCCCTTTCAACATAAATTCCTATAATTATTTCTCAAGTTATAACCTCGTCTTGCCAAAGATGCGCACTGCTGATAGAGAAATTTTTCTGAAACCAAGAAGTGATCATGCCATTCTGTTTATAGATGTTTAGTTGCCTCACGTCACCTTCAGGAAAAAGTCCTAAAAATAAGAGCTATCCCAAAGCAAATCAGTTACAGCCTGAGAGTGTAAGTTCATGAGGGCAGGGGTGTATCTTATTCACCGTTGTATCCCCAGCTTGGAAAACAGAACTTGGCACAGAGTACGTACTCCAAAAATATTTGTTGAATTCAATTAATGAATAATAGGTGCCTAGTAAGTCTTTTTAAAATGAATTTTGATCTAGTGATGGTTTACTGATAAGATTGCAGAATCTCTCCTTGTTATCAGGAAACAACCAACTTAAGTAATCAACAACCAAAAATCTGAGGTATAGGTAGTTTTAACATGCTGTGTCACAGTGTTCAAATAAGGGATAATGGCATAATTAATGCAATCACATAGGGATTGAGTGCAAGAAGTCTAGAAAAGAAAGAGGATCCAGTCTGTCTATACTCCTCATTCCATAAGGATTTGTGATAACTTCTACAAGAAATATAATAACATAATATGTTTCAGATTTGGCTTGAAACTTTCTAACTACCATGTTGAAAAGGGCAACTGCGAATATAACACTGTATGTTAACTACAGTAAAATTAAAGTAAAATAATAAAAGAAAAAAGAAAGGGGCAATTGAGTTATAGAATTCCTATCAGATTGGAGAGACGTAAATATTTCTTAGCATTGATTTCTAAAACAGATTTCCCACCTAGGGCTAATATAAGGGGCATTGAGTGATAGAGTGGATATTATACTGCATACCATTCCTACAGCAAATAATGATTCTCTTTTTAACAGTTCCACATGAAATCCAGCTGACAATAACAGTACACCCAACTCAGTGATACCAGTTCTGTTCAGAGCAAAATGATTCCATCTATGTGGCCTTCTGTTGTTGGTCTGGCTTAACTCCAAGGATAAACTTGGAGATCCCGGCCTTCAGATGGTCTTCCTTATATAAGGGGTCCTTCTTCCTGCTGGCCTTTTGACTGGTCCAATAGAGCAGGCATTTTGAGATTGGGCTGTCAGGCTAGAGCCAAAACTTCTGTTTGCTGGGTGACCAGTTGAGGTAGGTTCATATGCCACAGAAACCAAGTGAGAGTTGGTGTGAATGACATCATTTGGGGGAAATTTGGGTTCCTAAACAGGCAGTTTCCTGCATAGGAAATTTAGGAGCACCTGCAGGCAAAGCCAGAAACATTTCTGCATCTGCATCAAATTAGAAAGCATTGATCAGCTTTTTATTTCCTAACTTATTTAGACTTAAATTTACTGGCTTTTTACTCCCTAACTTACTAAGATTTAAATTTACTATTGAGGGGTAGGCTAAAGCAGCCAGGCTTGTATGCTGCTGGTGGGAGTGTATCTTAATACAAATGTTTTAGAAAGCAATTTGGCAATGTATTTCAAGATCTTTAAAGGCATTCATAGCATTTGACCTAGTAGTTCTACTTCTGGGAACTATCCCAAGGAAATAATCCTTTAAAACATTTTTTTTTCTAAGCCTCAGAAATTTTTAAGTATTATTTGTAATACTTTATTACTTCATTTATAATATCAAGAAATTTGAGCAATTTAAATATCTCACAGAAGGAGAATAGATAAACAAATATATTCTACTCTAATGAATATTATGACTCAAGTTAAAATATTTTGAAGAATATGTTGTAAGAAAATTTCTCAAAATGTTAAGTGAGAAAAGCAAAGTACAAAGAGTATAAACAATAGAAATTGAACTGTATTTAAAAATATACTTAGAAGAGGGGAGGCCTGGGTGGCTCAGTCAGTTAAGCGTCTGCCTTTGGGCTTAGGTCATGATCCCAGGGTCCTGGGATCAAGTCCCACATCAGGCTCCTTACTCAGCAGGGAGCCTGCTTCTCCCACTGCCTGCTGCTCCCCCCTGCTTTTGCATGCACTCTCTCTCTCTGACATAGTAAATAAATAAAATCTTTTAAAAATATAGGTATGTATACTTAGAAGAAAAGAATGGTGGGAAATATAACTAAGGAATAAGTGTTTTTGGCTATTAAAACTTACTTTTAAAAAAACAATATGATAATTTTTGATTAGCACTTCTAAAAGGAAGACATATATAAATTTTCATATTCCCTAGGAAAGAGGGCTCTAGAGTAAAGAAGGGTTCCACTGAATTGCAATATTCATCCCTCAGAGCAACCAGATCCCTTCATTGAAGTCACACGTCCTAATAAGCATTCTGATTTCCACAGGAGGAAAAAAATGCCCTTAGATGAGGGTCTTTAAAATCCCAACCGTTCCGTTATTACAAAGGCTATGCTTCTGCTGTTAAGTGAATAAAATGACATAGTGGTTTATTAACTAGACTCCTCTGGATTTGATTAGTCTGAGTCAGTCTCCCAAGAGCCTGATTTTTGCTCATGAATGGGATAAAATTAGTTTTTTGAACTTGGAAATCTGAGGTCCAGATCCTGGACTTCTTGATTCCCACCAAAATATATCAGCAACCCTGGAGCGCAGTTCAGACCGTTAGAAGTCTAGCCCCCTGTTTCAATGGCAAAAGAAGAACGCAGAAATGAAAGGGAAAATAATACTTTTATGTGATAAGCTAGTCTTTGAGTTTAAAAAAAATGAAGAAGGTAGAAATACTGGTGGTCTTACCTTAAGCAGCAAATGCTTAAGAACTCATTTAGGAAAGCCTTTGATTATCGATCTTTAGTTTTTCTGGTAATGTAACCTACAGTATAATCTGGCTAAGTATATTCACTTAATGTTTGACTCACTGACTTAGCTTCTTTAGCAGTATTACATATTAATATCACCAGGCTCTGTGCTTAATTCACATATTTATTTTTTTATAAAAACTTTATTCACATATAATTCACATATGTAGTTCACCCATTTAGAGTATATAATTCAGTATTCACAGGGTTGTGCAACCATCACCACAGTCAATTTTAGAACATTTTCATCACCCCAAAAAGAAACCCAATACCCATTAGCAGTCGCTCCCAGTTTCCCTCCTAATCTTCTAGCCCCAGCTAACCACTAATCTACTTTCTGTCTGTAGTTTGTCTATTCTTGACTTTTCATACAAACCGAATCATGTAACATGTGGTCGTTTGTCACTGGCTTCTTCAGTCAGCATGTTTTCAAAGTTCATCAATATTGTAGTATGTATCAGTACTTTATTTCTTTTTATTTATTATTCATTACTTTTTACTTTTATTTACTTTATTTCTAATGTTCTATTGTATAGATATACCATGTTCTATTGATCCATTCATCTGTTGTTGGACATTTTGATTGTTTCCACTTTGGAGCTAGGGTAGAATGCCAGTATGAACATTGACTGCAAGTGTTTGTGTGGGTGTATGTTTTTATTTTTCTTGGGTACATATATACCTAGGAGTAGAATTGCTGAGTCATATGGTAATTCCATATGTAACATTTTGAGGTACTCTCAGACAGTAGCTGCACCATTTTATAATCCTAACGGCACTGTATGAGGGCTCCAATATCACCACATCCTAGCCAGCACTTGTTGTTCTCTGTAATAATGTATCTGATGATTATAGCCATCCTAGTGAAGTATATCTCATTATGGTTTTGATTTGCATTTCCCTGTTGACTAATGATTTGAGCATCTTTTCATGTCTTTATTATCCATTTGCATATCTTCTTTGGAGAAATGTCTGTTCAGATTCTTTGCCCATTTTTTAATTGGGTTATTTGTCTTTGATTATTGAGTTGTAAGAATTCTTTATTTTGGGGGCACTTGGGTGGCTCAGTTGGTTAAACATCAAACTCTTTATTTCAACTCAGGTCATGATCTCAGGATTGTAAGATTAAGCCCCGGGTCAGGCTCTGTGTTGGGCATGGAGCTTGCTTAAGAGTCTCTCTCCCTCTCCCCCTGCCCCTCTAGTTCCATCCAAATTGTTGTAAATGGCAAGATTTCAGGGTTGTTGTTTTTTTTTGATGGCTAAGCAGTACGCCATTGTATATATATGTACCACATCTTCTTCATCTATTCATCTGTCAATGGACATCTGCACTTTTTCCATAGTTTGGCTATTGTGGACATTGCTGCTATAAACATTGGGGTGTAGGTGCCCCTTCAGATCACTACATTTATATCTTTGGAGTAACTACCGAATAGTGTAATCACTGGGTCATTTTCAACTTTTTGAGGAACCTCCATACTATTTTCCAGAGTGGCTGCACCAGCTTGCATTCCTACCAACAGTGTAAGAATGTTGCCCTTTCTCTGCATCCTCTGACCAACATCTGTCATTTCCTGACTTGTTAATTTTAGCCATTCTAACTGGTGTGAGGTGGTATCTCATTGTGGCTTTGATTTGTGTTTCTCTGATGCCAAGTGATGTGGAGCATTTGTTGGCCATTTTTATGTCTTTTTTGGAGAAATGTCTGTTCATGTCTTCTGCCCATTTCTTGATTGGATTATTTGTTCTTTGGGTGTTGAGTTTAATAAGTTCTTTATAAATTTTGGATACTAGCCCTTTATCTGATAAGACATTTGCAAATATCTTCTCCCATTCTGTTGGTTGTCTTTTGATTTTGTCGATTGTTTCCTTTCCTGTGCAAAAGCTTTTTATCTTGATGAAGGCCCAATAGTTCATTTTTGCCTCTGTTTCCCTTGCCTTTGGAGACATGTCTAGCAAGAACTTGCTGTAGCCAAGGTTAAAGAGGTTGCTGCCTGTGTTCTCTTCTAGGATTTTGATGGATTCGTTTCACATTTAGGTCTTTCATCCATTTTGAGTCTATTTTTGTGAATGGTGTAAGGAAATGGTCCAGTTTCATTTTCTGCATGTGGCTGTACAATTTTCCCAACACCATTTGTTGAAGAGACTGTCTTTTTTCCATTGGATATTCTTTCCTGCTTTGTCGAAGATTAGTTGACCGTAGAGTTGAGGGTCCATTTCTGGGTTCTCTGTTCTGTTGCATTGATCTGTGTGTCTGTTTTTGTGCCAGTACCATGCTGTCTTGATGATAACAGCTTTGTAATAGAGCTTGAAGTCTGGCGTTCTGATGCCACCAGTTTTGGTTTTCTTTTTCAGTATTCCTTTGGCTATTCAGGTCCTTTCTGGTTCCATACAAATTTTAGGATTATTTGTTCCAGCTCTGTGAAAAAAGTTGATGATATTTTGATAGGGATTGCAATGAATGTGTAGATTGCTCTAGGTAGCATAGACATTTTCACAATATTTGTTCTTTCAATCCATGACCATGGAAGGTTTTTGCATTTCTTTGTGTCTTCTGCAATTTCTTTCATGAGCGTTCTATAATTTTTCTGAGTACAGATCCTTTGCCTCTTTAGTTAGGTTTATTCCTAGGTATCTTATGGTTTTGGGTGCAGTTTGTAAATGGGATTGACTCCTTAATTTCTCTTTCTTCTATCTCATTGTTAGTGTATAGAAATGCAACTGACTTCTGTGCATTGATTTTATATGCTGCTACTTTACTGAATTCCTGTATGAGTTCTACCAGTTTTGGGGTGGAGTCTTTTGGGTTTTCCACATAAAGTATCATGTCATCTGCAAAGAGTGAGAGTTAATGGCTTCTTTGCCGATTTGGATTCCTTTTATTTCTTTTTGTTGTCTGATTGCTGAGGCGAGGACTTCTAGGACTATGTTGAACAGCAGTGGTGATAGAGGACATCCCTGTCGTGTTCCTGACCTTAGGGAAAAAGCTCTCATTTTTTTCCCATTGAGAATGAAATTCTCTGTAGGCTTTTCATAAATGGCTTTTATGATATTGGGGTATGTTCCCTCTATCCCTACACTGTGAAGAGTTTTAATCAAGAAAGGATGCAGTACTTTGTCAAATGCTTTTTCTGCATCTATTGAGAGGATCATATGGTTCTTGTCCTTTCTTTTATTTATGTAGTGTATCACATCGATTTGCAGAAGTTGAACCACCCTTGCAGCCCAGGAATAAATCCCACTTGGTCGTGGTGAATAATCCTTTTAATGTACTGTTGGATCCTATTGGCTAGTATTTTGGTGGGAATTTTTGTATCCATATTCATCAGGGATATTGGTCTGTAATTCTTCCTTTTGGTGGTGTCTTTGGTTTTGGGATCAAGGTAATGTTGGCCTCATATGAAGATTTTGGAAGTTTTCCTTCCATTTCTATTTTTTGGAACAGCTTCAGAAGAATAAGTATTAATTCTTCTTTAAATGTTTGGTAGAATTCCTCTAGGAAGCTGTCTGGCCCTGGACTCTTATTTGTTGTCTGGTAGAATTCCTCTAGGAAGCTGTCTGGCCCTAGACTCTTATTTGTTGTCTGAACTCTAGTTCCAACATCTTACTTATGTCCATACTGATTAGGTCCCTGGCATTCAGTATTGCCTCTTGTTCTCTTTTTTGAGGTGAGTTTTTCTGTCTTATTGGTCTGTCCAGAGAATAACAGATGAATGAGAGAAAAAAAATACTAAAATGGCAACAACCCCAGAGAAATATACACTAAACAAATCAGAAGAGACCTGAAACTGGGGCGGGCGGGGGCGGAGAATATAATCAGACCAGGTGAGCAGAATAGAGCAATACACTGGATTCTGTGTATATTTTGGTCTGTTTTTTAGAAAATAGATCCCAAAATTGTAAAGAAGAGAAACTTATGTACAAAAATAAAATTAAGTACAATGAAAGGATAGAATGTAACTGTAAAAATGGAAATTGAAAGACAAGAAAAAACAAAAGTGAAAAAAAAAAACAACAACAAAAAGGAAGAGATATAATACAAGCAATACACTATCTCCTGAGTGTATTTTGGTCAGTTTGTTAGAAGAAACTACATCTCAAAATTGTAAAGAAAGAAACACTTGTATATATACAAAAATAAAATGATGTACATTGAAAGGATAGAATGTAACTGTAAATATGAAAATTAAAGACTTTAACAAAAAAAAAAGGAAGAAGAAAAAAAAGAGAATATGATCAGACAGGTATTGAATAGAATAGAGCCATATACTGGATTTTGGGTGTTTTGGTCTGTTAGAAGAAACTGCATCCCAAAATTGTAAAAAAATAAAAACTTACATATATACAAAAATAAGATTAAATACAATGAAAGGATAGAATATAACTGTAAAAATGAAAATTCAAAAAGATTTTTAAGAGAGTTGATAAAATAAGAAATTGGTCGAAAAAGGAAAGAAAATTAAAAAGAAAATTAAAGTTGAAAGACTAAAGAATCATGGGGGAAAAGTCATGAATTCTCTATGCTGTATTCCCCTAGGCCTGGAGTTCTGCAGTTCTTGTTGATTGGTAAACTTGGTCTTGGCTGGATATTCCTGCTGACCTTCTGGGGGAGGGTCCTGTTGCATTGATTCTCAAGTGTCTTTGCCCTGGGTGGAACTGCACAGCTCTTGCCAGGGGCCAGGCTGTCAGCTGCTCAGGTTTGCTCTCTGTGGCTTTTGTTCCCTGAAGCCTTTCCGGGTAGCTGTAGAGGATGAGCATGAAAATGGTGGCCTCCAATATCCAGTCCCGGAGCTGAGAGCTCGGGGCCCCACTCCTCAGTGAGCCCTCAGAGAAAAGCTGTCAGTCACTCCTGTCTCCCTGCTCTCTGGCTGCACTCCATGCTCACCCAGCCTGGGACTGAGCATTTCTATCTCAGGCACAAGACCCCGTTTCTCCAAACCCTGCATACTGCTTCCTCCCTGGGGGGCGGGGGGGGGGCTCTCGCTAATTCTGCTGCTTGTTGGGCCCCTGCTCATAGAGCAGTTGCCTGACTGTGCTGCAGATCCCAGTTTATGGCAACCCCCAGCGAGAGCCCACTCCCACCCACTCCTGAGTTCAGTCTTTGTAGCCGGCTTCTCCGCTCCGATACTTGGGAGCTCTGCTGCACTCAGGCACCCCCCAGTCTTCCTATGACCCCGAGGATCCTGAGACCACACTGTCCCAGCTACGGTTCCACCCTAGCTTAGGTTCCACCCTAGCTTAGATGCCGGAGCGACATCCCTCACCGGAGCACACTTCCGAAGATTCCGATTTTGTGCTCTGCTGCTCTATCACTTGCCGGTAGTCAGCTTCGGGAGGCTCCCTCCCCACTTGGTTAATCTTCCCACGTATCGCCTCGGATTCACTTCTCCGCACCTCCTACCTTGCAGCAAGTGGTCGCTTTTCTATTTGTAGAGTTGCAACTCTTCTTTTCTTAGATCTCCAGCTGAGTTCGCAGGTGTTCAGAATGGTTTGATAGCTATCTCGCTGAATTCCTGGGACTAGATGAAATTAAGGCACCTCTTCCGACATCTTGAACTCCTGCCCCCCATATATGTTTTCTTCTAAGAATTTTATAGTTTTAGCTCTTATGTTTTGGTTTTTGATCCATAATTTTGACCCATAATTCTGCTTCCAGATTTTACTTTAGTAGCAGTTCCTTACCAGTATAAAGTTACAATGAGAAAATGAGGCTTACAGATAATGGCTTATTACTGGGTTTAAGATGACCTAAAGGAGGCAAGAGTTTTTTATAATGGTGGTGGCTGGTTTCTCCATAGGGGATGTGGTTGTAGGAATTGAAAGGAGAAGCCAAAGAAATTTAAGCTTAGCAGAACTTAATGATTATCTAAAATAACTAATAATTCCAGTGTTATAACTTCAGGACATTGGAAGGATAATTGTACCAATGCTTATTGTAATGAACAAGGTGAGAATGGTTTATAAAGATAATAAACTTTGATTTTTGTATGCTTTTTGGCAAAATATTTAAGTGAATTTTAAAAGATAATTTAACCATTAAATAATATATCGATATGCAGTATGGATAGTACATATGATATGCAGGAGTTGCCAATGTTCATTAGATACAAATACAGTTGATTTCCCCTTCTATAGGTGCCTGTTCATTTTTGAAACCCATATTATAAAATGACCTTTCAGTGTCTAATTTTAGAGGTTAAGCAATGGTTTTGTTTTCTCTATATGATAAATGTAAAATATATTGATTGCACTGGTCAGTGATTTTGAAAGGTTTAAGAAGGGTACCTACATTCCATGGTATGCTGTCACCATGAACAATGTTATTGTTTTGGGGGGGAAGCAGTTATTAGTGTTTTGGAGGGAAAAAGTTGGGGTTTTTTGTGGGTTTTGTGGGTTTTTTATTTTTTTTAAAGATTTTATTTATTTATTTGGAGAGAGAGAGAGCGAGCGCGCGCGCACACACATCTTCCTTTTCCTTTCTTTTCTTTTAAGATCTCACCTATTTCTTTGTGAGGGAGAGAGAGAGAGCACAAGCAGGGGGTGCAGTAGGCAGAGGGAGAAGCAGACTTCCCGCTGAGCAAAGAGCCTGATACTGGACTCGATCCCAGGACCCTGGGATCATGACCTGAGGCGAAGGCAGACCTTTAACCGACTGAGCCACCCAGGTGTCCATGGAGGAAAGAAGTTTTTAATATTGACTGTATTGAAAATCAGTTTATATAAGTTTCGGTTGTTAAGATGGTTTTATGTCTTAACATTGAATGTTTCAGAAAATGTATTACATGTTGAAACTTAGTACAATATACATTTATTTACCCATCCTAAAATCTCTTTCAGGAATCGTTCCATCTTCTGTTGTCCTGACTTCTTTCCAGGTGATGTCAAGAGTTTTTCTGATATGGGCAGTAACACATAGCGTCAAAGAGGTAAGTATTTACATACACTAAAATAAAGTATAGGCAATGCTAGTCAGTGTTAGTCAACTTTTCTGTCTCACTTGTGTGTTATGGCTACAGATGGAACTCGAGGTCACATCAGTATAGCCCAAATAAAAGGCATATTTGCTGTAGGAATTGGATTACTAGTTGGAAACATACTCCAGTTGTGCAGTGTTGTTAAAGAGAAGACTGGTTAAATGATAAAGCCCTGCAATCTTAGTTCCCATAGAGATTTGGACAATATGGATGTAGTCTGCAGTTCAGTTATATTTTGGGGGTATCTTGTTTGTATTCAGCATACTAAACTGGACTTCTGCATCCTTATAGTGGGACTGTTGGAGGAGTTGGGAATATTAATTCAGTCCAGAGCAGTCCTCTTCATAAGACCAGGAGAAACAAACTTGTTTCCACCCCACCCACCAGGATTAATGGAATTCCCAAATATGCTGAGTCTAGTGGTTCTGGAAAGGGAGTGCTCTGCAGGGGGCCTGGGGTGACAGATTCCCAGGCAGGCCCAGGGATGCTGGGAGAAAGCCCGCATTACCGTTGGTATGAATCCATAGCTAAGCTCTCATTTTCTAGTATGGGAGAAGGGGATTATTTTCCTGTATTGTTTTTGTTTTTTAAATGTCCTTTATTTCTTGTTAGTGTCACCTTGAGGTAAAGTACCTGTAGCCACCAGGAGGATTCATTTTTCTGTTTTTCAGTCGCAGTCACCAGCAGTATTAGAATCTTTGGGGCTCATGAAATGTGCATATCTATTAGCATTATTCTGGGTGTTTTCTTTGTCTTCTCTTCTTCCAAAACCCCTGTCAAAATATTTTGTTTTTCAGGATTTATTTTGACAGTTTCATTTGTATTTCAACTAATGAGGTTTTTCTTTTTAACTTTTTATTGGCATATGATATACATACAGAAAAATGCACGTGGCTAATGAGTTTTTAACCAAAACTGATTAAGTTATTATTTGTTACATTCATATGAAATTTGCTGATCCAGAGGCTTTTTATTAACCTCTCTCACTTCTCAAAGATATCTAAACTTTACGTGCAAGAAGAATGTCAAAACAATCATGTACTTTTTAAAAATTTTAATTCCAGTATAGTATAGTTAACATACAGTGTTATATTAGTTTCGGGTATACAATATAGTGATTCAACAATTCTATACATTACTCAGTGCTCATGATGATAAGTGTATTCTTAATCCCCTTCACCTCTTTCACCCATCCCCTCTCTGATAACCATCTGTTCTCTATGGTTAAGACTTTTTTTTTTTTTTGGTTTGTCCCTTTTTTTCCTTTGTTCGTTTAATCACATACTTTTTAAAAAGTGATCTCATTTCTTTAAAGAAAAAAACTTTTAAAACACATAAATCTTTTTTTTTAATTTTTATATAAATTCAATTTAGTTAACATATAGTATATTATTAGTTTCAGGGATAGAATTTAGTGATTCATCAGTTGCATAGGCCCTCCTTAATGCTTGTCACCCAGTTATCCCATATCCCCACCCCCTGCCCCTCCACAACCTTCAGTTTGTTTCCTGTACTTGAGAATCTCTTATGCCTCCCTCTCTGGTTTTATCTTATTTTATTTTTCCTTCCCTTCCCCTATGTTCATCTGTTTTGTTTCTTAAATTCCACATATGAGTGAAATCGTATGGTATTTGTCTTTCTGACTTACTCTACTTAGCATAATATCCTCTAGTTCCATCCACATCGTTACAAAGGGCAAGGTTTCATTCTCTTTGATGGCTGAGTAGTATTCTATTGTATATATATACCACATCTTTATCCATTCATCTGTCGATGGACATCTGGGCTCTTTCTATAGTTTGGCTATTGTGGACATTGCTGCTATAAACATTGAGGTGCAGGTGCCCCTTCGAATCATAATACCTAGTAGTGCAATTGCTGGGTCATAGGGTAGCTCTATTTTCAACTTTTTGAGGAAACTCCATACTGTTTTGCAGAGTGTCTGCACCAGCTTGCATTCCCACCAGCTGTGTAAGAGGGTTCCCCTTCTCCACATCCTCACCAACATCTGTCGTTCCTGACTTAATTTTAGCCCTTCTGACTGGTGTGAGGTGGTATCTCATTGTGGTTTTGATTTGTGTTTCCCTGATGCCGAGTGATATTGAGCATTTCTTCATGTGTCTGTTGGCCATTTGTATGTCTTCTTTGGAAAAATGTCTATTCATGTCATCTAGCAAGTATCCTAATGTAGCAAATGGCCCTTTATTCTCACTCTTATTTGTTTATGGAGTAAGAAAAAGTTACTTTACTTATAATACCACATAACCTCTTCATTTCAAATTTCTTTCTACAAATCATCATTTTTAACCAGTATTTCTTCCTCCCTTACTTATGTATTTACACTATTTCCTTTTTGTTTTAACCAACAACTCATTAACTTCCCGAAAGTCTCAAGTGACCTAAATTTTTTTTTCTGATAGGAACTCATCCATATTCTTAAATAGGTAATTATGTACTTTCAGTAATTAAATGTTAGGTACATGAAGACGTTATTGTCAACTCCAGGGTGTGTAATCGCTTTGCCTAAACAATTAGATGTTAATTGTCCCGGTGCTAATGCCCTGGCTGATAGATTATTTATGGCCTCTGCTTTTTCCTCCTGCCTTCTGCCTTAGTGATCACTCTTCTCCTTTTCTCCTCATTAGCCTTCTGGGAAAGGGGGTAACAGGTAAATCTAAAATGCTTGTAATTCAGGTCAAGCAGTTCTGTTTGCCATATTATTGTTAGCAACTTTTGCCAGGATTTCCTGGGCGATCATTAAGACTGCTTGGTTTAAAAGCTATTAACTGTGGATTACAGACAGGTACACGGACCTGGCCATTGTCCTCGGTAACCATACTACCTGACGGATGCGTAGATTTGACCATTTCAGATGGTTCATATACACTGTGATATTTGAGCTCTGCAGTAAGTTGTATGCTTGTTACATTTGCATATTCAAAATTGTTTCTCTGCAACCAAACTTACCCAGTTTCCACTATCATTGACATACCATTTTCTGAAGAATGTGGTGCGATCAGTTGTGTTGTCTTTCTGCCACCTCTTGGGTCCTTCTCTTTTCACATACACCTTATTAATTAGTTGACGTGCTCCTTTCTCAAGTAATTAGGATTCAGTGTTTCTGCTGTTCAGGGATCATAGTTCTTTTCTTCTTGTTACCCTTTTCTTTGAACAAACCTCTTTCATTATTTTGTTTACCTGGTAGATCCCCTCCCAGCTCACCGCAGGTCATCGATAGCTAACTTGAAGAATCTGTTGCTGTGGCATTTCAGAGGCCAGTCTGCTGTCTGTCTCCTGTTCCTCAGCCTCTGCTCTTAGCCAAATGCTATTTCTCCTGCCTTAAGTCTCATATTAGCTGTAATTCGCTTTGCTCTGTACAACATTACTTATGGCTTCCCTGCTAAACTTCCATTCTTCAGTTTCCTGAAACATCATTAAAATGTCCTTATTTCCCTTATATTCAACTTTGTTTACTTTAGTGGTGGGAACCACATAACTAACACATAAGGAAGTTGATGTCAGAAATAGCTGCTTAATAAAATATATCTCACTTTCTCATAGTAATGTTCAAATTCTTTCCATACTGCTCTACTTTCATTCTTAGTTTCTTTTTACATCCTATTCCCCTCGAACGTGGACAAGAATTCTTCATATCCATAGCATTACGTTTGGATTTGGACTCTTGCTACCCCCTCTCTCTGGCCTTCTCATGTTTTCCATGCTCAGTTCCCTTGTTTTTCTGTAATTGTACATGGTGTGCTAAGGTAGGGCTTATATACCTTTTAAGACTAGATGCTACTTTTTTTATATGTGAGGTATATTTCCTTTTAAGAGGCCTTATAGGACATGCATCTCACTGGTCGTTTTAATTCTCTACCCGTGGCATGCTGGTAACATAAATGTTGCCATGTACACCACAGAACCAGAAGGTGACCAGACGGTTTTCTGTTATGATATAAAAGCACTCACCCATCAGTTAGTGTGACATCTCGATTGGCAGGATATTAAAGAAATAATTGTGGTCTCTTTGTTGAAGAGCTTTTTCTTAACTAAGCGTAGCAAATAACCTTCCCCCTTTTTCCTTTTAAAGAGAGCACCTATATGAGCATAGTAAAGCTTCTGACAAAAATGACAAGTTCAGCGGGGAGGTAGGGTGTGGGAATCAGCAATTCTAGCTGACCTCTTTCCTTTCCAGTTTTCCTGCCTGTTTCCCAGGCTTGAACTGGCTCCTTCTCCATCCCCTTGGCCAGGCTGGCCTCTGCTGCCGCCACATCAGTCCGCTATGGGCTTTTTTCTCCTCATACTCTATTTGAGGCTGTCCTTTGTCTCCTCACTGAGCTGAAACACGACTGGCATTTTTCAAAGTAAACTGCCGTGGAAAACGCCATCTTCTATCCCTCACTATAACCCCCCCTTCAAAAACACACAAGTTCATAGGGCATATATTCTCCCTTTGTCCGAAAGTAGCTAAGCTGATCCCCAGATTCCTAGATACACAGATAGGCCACTGTCCCTTTCCCTGGCCCAACCCTCTTAGAAGAAGCCACCCAAATCCTCGTCAGAGTTCTCAGTGGAAGATCACCGTGTTCTGAGCAGAAGTCCCTGGTCACCAACATGGGCAGTAGTTGAAAAAGAAGTTGCTGGATTCTCACTGTGACTTTAGCCCGAGTGCAATGAATGCCCTCCATAGTCTACTAGTGATAGTTTGCATAAAATAAAGCTATACCCAGGAGTGCCGAGCCTTCTCTGTTTTCTTCCTCACCCTCTGCCACCAATGGAGAAAGGGATGTTTTCCTGCATTCTTCCAGATTGTTCTGTGAGTTCTCCTGATTTTACCAGTCAGCTGTTTCCAACCTCTTTTTGGCATGCTACTGGGCTTTGTGACACTTTATCTGCCATTCTTGTCAACTTCTCAGTGAGATGCTTACAAAAAGCCTACAATCAGTGTTTAAGAAAGTAACCTGAGTTTTTTTTATCATTATACTGATCTTTGTCTGTTTGATGCATTACAGTTTACAGAAGTCTTTATTAAGATACATTGTGGTCATTCACTCTTGACAACTGTCCCTTGAGGTAGGTTATAGCCTCCAATTAGAGTTCAGAAGCTAGAGAAGCAAAGTGACTGTCACACATGCAAGTGAGCAGAGTTGGGAATGGACTTCTGATTCCAAAGTCTTCCCTCTGTATCAGAGCTTCCTTTTCACCATTTCAATTGGGGTATGAACACAACCATATTTTTGTGTGCTGACCATGCTTTCTCTGTCCCATATGGAGTGGAAAACCCCTGTCTCGGACCCAGGAACACATGCCTCTACAGCAGTTCTGTCATGCCACATGCATGCTGAGGTAGGATTCTCAGATCTCTCATCTGTCTGTATGTGAAGCACACACATGAGCTGTGGGCCCTGGGCGCTCAGCGCCACATTGCCCACTTGCTCCTCTGTTGTTCCTCTGCTCTGGTGGCTCTGTGATGAATCCTTCCAATTAACTAGGCTTCCTCCTTGAAAGTTCCAGGACTGTTTTTCTATTGGAGCTTATGGATTATTTGGAACAGAATTACCCAGAAAGCTTATTTTAAAAATGCACGTTCCAAGTCCCTCCCTGCACTTGATACAGAATCTCTGAGTGTGGAGCCAGAGAATATCATTGTTAGTAAACTCCTCTGATAATTGTATGAATTCTAAGGTTGGAGAAACACTTTAAGATACTGTTTGTTGTGCTGTAATTTTAATTGACCTTCTTTTCTCTTGATTTTACTTCATAGTTCTACTTAATTTACTTGAAGCCTAACCAGCTCTCACCATTCTTTCCAAGTCCAAGAGCCATGGTTTCCTTCTTAAGAATGAAAGCCTTGGAGCTCCCTCACACTGCTAAGTAAAGGCACTGTGGAATTTCTGGACTTTTTTCCAAAATACAGTAAATGCTGAGCTGAGCCTCATGCACAGGTCAGTGAAGGCCCAGGAGGCCCACCTTGAAGGCAGAGGGAGATCGGAAGGCACAGCACTAAAGAAGCAAAGCTGACTTTCATGTGTTTGTTTTTAAGAGCGAGGATAAAGAATCCAGCTGCTTCACTTCGGGGTGGGTCCTGGGAAGGGCTCTGTCCTGGGCACGTGCTTCATGGTGCCCGGCCAAAGGCACCAGGCTGATTACTTAGGAGGTCATTCCCACCTCCTAAGTGCAGACACTTCTCTTCCTGGGGTTTACCAAGAAATGTCACCTTCCTTGGACAGTTTATTTTCTCTGTAGTTAGAACTCAGTATTACAGAACCTGGAGGCTTAGCACCCATAACTCGTGTGAGGAGTTGATGAGTGTTGACTTTGACAACTTATCCTGTAGCTTAGGACAAAACGTTTCAACATCCTGGACCTTGTTTTTCTCATCTGTAATGCGAATATCTGTCCTGCTATGTCACGGCGTTTCGGTGAAGATGAAGTGGGACGGCTTTGTGGAAACAAGGCGGCCGTATTCAGAAATCAAGGTCTCCAACATGCCGCTTTTGCTGAGCAGCTCCTGAAAGCCCTTGTAAAGCAGTTTCACCTCAGAAGGAATGGTCCTTCTTTCATAGATGAACAGTTGTCTTTTTCTTCCTCTTCTCTTCTTTTTCACTCTTGCGGAAACCAAACTACTGAGTAAAGTGACACCCTCACTCCCACACTCCTCATCCTATTTTGGTTGCATTGCGGGTTTTTCTCCTCTGCTGGCTTCACAGCATGCGCGCGCTCTGTCACCTCTCGAGGGTGCTTCTCCCATTGGTGTTTCCTGTGGCGGCACGTGCTTCTTGTTATCCCGAGTGGCCATCTGTGAACACGGTGTTTCCCTGAGGCCCAGGAAGGGCACCTTCTTATCCCCATCAGTCCGAGGAGGAGCTCAGGTGCTGCGTCGGGGGCACAGCGTTCCCCCTCGGGTTCTGTATTGGACCCAAAGCTCTGCCACTCTGTCTTCTAGCACAGCGCCCTTTCCGCGGTGACAGTTCGTCGTAGCAAAGGCTGCTGGGATACGTTCAGTCTCTTTTGCCCCCTGGAATGCCGAATGTCTCAGATTCTGCACCCCATTCCATCTGTTCCCGTACTTTCTATTTTAAATATTTCTGTAGGTGGATTTGCATCACCTTCTCTTTTAAAATTAGCACCCCTCCTAAAGGTAGAACACCTCATTATTTGATCATTAATCAGATACTGTCAAACTTGAGACGAGTCCTAGACAAAGGCAGCCATACTGTATTGCCCCTTCTCCAGCTGTCCTAATGGACACTTGAAGATAGTGGTACTTTCCTCAGAGCTAGGTCGTTCGTTCTGCCATTACCTATATTTAGCATAGGGGATTTGGGCAAAATCAGATTGCCTGTTTTTCCCTCAGTGTTTTTCGGTCTCTTTCCAACATTTTCTTGAGCCATGTATAAAGATTTTTATTTCAAAATACTGAAAAATACTTTGATTTTTGTAAGTTCACTTCTGCCGTCCCATGTTGCTTCTTTCTCCGATAGTCTTAGTGCTTTTGTAGCCCTTGAAAAACTCCATTGGAACTCATGTGTTCAAAATACATTATACTCTAATGGTACTATTCTTTGATAATTAAGTCATTTGTGTTAAAACAAGAAACAATCAAATATCTTAAACCATGCAAGCCAGCATTTACCCCGCTTCCTACAGAACATAGCCCCCTTTGTCAGTTGACCATTGAATAGGTTCCAAGTGCAACAAAATCAGGAAATCGCTTTCATTTGTATTTAATGTTAATCTTTTTCTCCTCCGGGCTCTCCTCCCTGCGGTGACCCTGCCCCACAGACACCCCTCTACTTGAAGCTTCTCAGGACCTTTTCTTCTCCTCTCTCACCCCAAGGGCTAACTCTGACATCTACCATTCCCAGTTGTCAACTCCAGCATGAGAGGGAACAGCTACATTAGGCAAACGCCACGGAAGGCTGCACGGTTATTTTCATTTTGGGGGCGGGGGATCTCCCTCGGGAGGAGGAGTGGGAGCCAAACCTGCCCCAGCCCAACTCACTGAAGGCTGCCCTAGAGAGGTCCAGTCCTTTCAGGCGTGGCTTCTTCCTTTTCCTCTGCCCCAGAGCTTCCAGATCTTAGGTTTTCCGGTGCATTTTATAAGTCTTTTTATATATTATGCTGAAGTCCCCTTCCCCCTTGTAATTGATGTTCTGGATGCATCAGTGGGGTTGCCTACATTGCTCCTATTTTTTGATAATGAAATTTCTGACAAAGAAACTTATTGTTGGAATGCATCATCTTCAAGCACTAGACATTTCTATACTATTGGGTAATATCTTAGTCTAAGTATTACAAATCAAAGGAAACCTGTTTAGAGCCAAGTCTGGTTCCTGCAGTCCTGAGGTTAACAAAGATGCTTGACTCTTGACATTAGGAAACTATCATGGAGAAGGAATGAAGTGAAGGAAGGAAAAAATGGATACCTTGGGTGTGAAATAGTAGTTTCCCAAGTAAGGCCATGAGATTTATGGGCTGGAGCTTACATGGTTTCAGCCTTGGTTACATGGCATCAATTCGAATTAAAGAATCACATGGGGAAGCAAAGCTCTGTGTCACAGAACCGTGCTGCTGAGTTGTGTTGTCAGGGACAGTTACCAAGAAGTGAATTCTGGCATTCAAAAAGGTTCTCATCCATGGTTTGAAGATGAGATGCAGTAAGGTGCTTATTTAGACTGTTTATTCCGAACCAGAAAAGGTAACTTTTTGGTTACCAACATTTGTCTTTTGGGTATTTGCTCGTCCCCGGCACTGTCTAGAAGAATTTCCTGCAATGGTAGAAGTGTTCATATCTGCACTGTTCAATACAGTAGCTACTAGCTATATGTGAACACATTGAACCCTTGAAATAAGGTTAGTGTGACTGAGAAACTGAGTTTTAATTTAGTGTAATGTGATTTAAAATATCTACATGTCACTGGAGGTCGTCGTGTTAGTGTAGCCGTAGATGTTCAGTGTAGTGTTATCTCCATTCTCTTGATTTCAGTCAATTGGATTTGCATATACTTGATCTCACATGTGCATGACTGTGTGATTTTTTTTTTTTTTTAAGTAGCCTCCACACCCAACGTGGGGCTTGAACTCACAATCCTAAGATCAAGAGTCGTCTGCTCCACTCACCGAGGCAGCCAGGCACCCCTGACTGTGTTTTTTCAAAAAACAGTCTGAAAGAAATGTATATGGTATACTTGGCATGCTGTGTTCTTTAGACCAGTGATGATTTTTTTTTTTTTAACACTCAAGCTTAAATCGTTACAAAAACCCTTCCTGCAAATGTGGAAAACAGTGTGGATGGTATTCTGTGTTGCAGAAATAGCAGAAGGCCATGCAGGCCCGACCTTTCAGAGGCCTGCAATGTGGCCTCTGCAGGGGTAGATTCACCATGATAACATGTCCCAGGCTTGTCCTTTTTGAAAACCATTTCACAAGACTTTTCTATCCTATTTGAGGTAAAAGCTGCCGTAGAAGTACAGTCAACATTATTATCCCAATGAGCTCGAAGATTCTCATTTCACACTGTAAAAGAGAGGTGATTGACATGCATCGTGAGCATTGCTCAAATATGTCAGCAAAGTCAAGGAAAGTTAAAAATTATTACCTATAAATTGCTTTTAAACAGGTGTGTTCCGCAGTACAATGAGTGGCATTTCTAAAGCATTGATTAATATTCATTTGAAAACTTTTAATACGTGGGAGGAGGAACTATCTCTTAAATTACCTTCTCTTCTGCCAAATCAGTCTTTTATATACTGTAGCTTTTTCAGTATAACTTTATTTTTAAGCATGAATATGGAGTGTGAGATAGTTTAATTAAAAATACATAAATCGAAAAGAATACCAGTACATTCAGCCTTCTGACAACTGGCCTGCACAGCGAATGCAGCGATAACTGGTCTCTTCGGGAGTCTTGACAATGATGGGGCAGCCTGAAGAAAACATCTCCAACCCCCTGCTCCTATGAAATATAGACAAAATGTATTTTCGTTTCTTCAGGGAAGAGGGTTCAGTAATGTTTTATAATGACTCATATCAAGAAGCCCTAGTCCGGTACCTCTCATTACAAGATGTGATGCATCACGGATAAAATAAAGCATATTACTAAGTTGTCTGCATTTTCCAGAAAGAGGACCCTTTTCAAGTCTGCAGTGAAACCCTGGTGCCCTTCGGGAATTTGTAAGACGTGCCTTGGTGTACATGCGCGGATATGTGTGGGTGCATGCTTGAGAGTATGCTTTGCGTTTCAGAAGTGGGGGGGGACTAATTATCGGGCTTGATGCATTAAAGACTTAACTTTTGTTTTCTTCAGATTGCCGCCATAAGTGTTTGTTTTTAACAAGAGGAGTTTTGACATCCTCTCCTTTTTACCTTATTTTGCTCTGGCAAAAAATTACCAGAATAACCAAAAACTTGAAAATTTTATGTCTCGTTTGCAATTCTGCATTTGGTGTTAAACTGTTAGATCAGGGGATCTTTTGTTGAGGTCATTGCCTCAAAGAGATTATGCTGTAAAAGCTAATCAAGCTAACCAAGGTTTTAAGTAATACTGTATAGTTTTTAAAACTTGAACTTTTCAAAATGTTACATTTGTGTAGCGCTTTGTCACCTGTGCAGAAGCTATGAGCTGGCAGCAGACCTCTATCCCACAGGTGGGTCTTGAAGAGAAAGTTCAAGAAAAACCCAGCAGCTGGAGGGTGTACCATCTCACAAGAGCAGAAGTACTCATCTCAGCTACTGACTGTCAAGTGGATCCAGTGTTAGGCAGTATGAATTTTTAAAGAAAAGGTGGAAATCTAGATTATTTTTTTATGAGGAGTCTCCCAGCTTTAAAAACGGGCTCAAATATCTTTAAAGCACCATACAAGCCCAAACAGAACATCTGTGATCCAGGACTCTGGACCACCCTTTTAAATATTTTCTGCTCCAGGAGATGGTATTCATAGCCTTGATTTCTATTTTCTGTCTTACTGAAGATTTTGCAATTATTTAAATGTTACAGAACCGAAAGAACCATGCCATTTCATGATATATATGGCCAATCTTGTGTTCTTTTGGGTGTCATTTAGGTTTCTGACAGTGATCAGTCCTCTGCCCCCTAAAGTGTAGAGTAGGCAGATTGCATTTGGAGGTTTGGGGGCAGACTCTGTGGGGCGAGTATGCCCCAGCTGTCCCCATGGGATCACAGTAACCTACTGCTGTGGTTCTAGACTGGATTAGACATATAGAATCCAGGTTGGGACTGCCTGTGACCCCATTCTGATGAGACCTCTATGCTTGAGTTGGAGTGAAGGAAATAGTTGCATGAAATAACGTGCTCTTTGCGAGTAAGAGAATCAAACAGAACTCAGGAAGAATCCTGGGAAGGCCTAGCAGCTGGAGGTCCTTAGATATCCCAGAGTTGGGAGAAGCATATTAACCTTCAAGTAGAGGGAGGGATGGCATCTCTTAAACAACAAAAAGCAGGGGCGCCTGGGTGGCACAGCGGTTAAGCATCTGCCTTCGGCTCAGGGCATGATCCCAGCGTTATGGGATCGAGCCCCACATCAGGCTCCTCCACTTATGAGCCTGCTTCTTCCTCTCCCACTCTCCCTACTTGTGTTCCCTCTCTTGCTGGCTTGGCTGTCTCTATCTCTGTCGAATAAATAAATAAAATCTTTTAAAAAAAAAAAAAAAGAAAAACAACGACAAAACATTGTCTTGGTAATTAAGCCAAAGAGGCGGCCATCACTGAATCACAGTGTCAGCCAGCATAGATAGTAGGAACTTAATAAATATTTGTTGAATTGAATTTTTCTTTTCATGGAATAATAACAACTGCTATTTATTAAATCACTAGCACCTTACTAAGCACTTGCTATGTTTTTCTGATCCTGCAACAACCATGCAAAGGCAAATATTCTCCCCAGTTTCCATATGAGGGAACAGAGGCTCAGAGGGGTAAGTAACTTGTGTCGGGACATGTAGCCCGGAAGTCTGAAGGTCTCTGATTCCAGAGTGGTACTGATTAGAGAAGAGGCTGGTTAAGGAAGCTACCACCCTCCCGTCATGTTTTCTAGGAAGTGGACTGGCCACATTACTGTAGCATTAAATTTGGGCTCATGGGGACATGTTAGCATTTGGATCTGCATGTCTGACCTTTGCCATAAGTACAGCATTGATTGAGCATTGCGTGTTGACTGCATGCTTACACATTTTTTTCATTGCATGTTCAGAAAAGTAGATTTCATGACCAAGAGTTGTTTTGGTAAGCCAAAAAATATTTGACTAGGCCATCATCCACATCAAAAAAATAATCTGTAGTTATTGTATTGTAATGGAAAGAACTATTTAACCAGTTCCCTTTATCATTGTAGGTTTAAAAAAATCTATGTGGATGCACATTTTTATCTCCTTTAAATGGGAAAAAATATTAATATTTCTTTATAATGTAATTCACATTTTCCATAAAAAAGGAATAGTATCTTCTGGTTTGTTTACTAAATACCCTATCAAGGATTTTTAATAATTGCTTAATCATGAAGGACACTCTGCACGTCAATTGTCATGTAAATAAGGCTAATGCTGATTCAAAAATTTTTTTAAACCACCACATGTCAATGTTTATTACATTTCAATTTCTTTCTTACCAAGGATAGATGAAATTCCTTTTCTAACTAACTAGTTATATTTAGTTAGAACTACAACTAAATGAGTTGTATTTTTGTTCAGAAACTTAATAAAGTTATGGAAAGAACCAGGATTATCGTCAGAATTGTCCTATTCTCCAGCCTAAGCCCTCAGCTGACGTCACCAGCCAGGCACCAGCCCTGTGACCCTTGGCCTCACTCTCACTGGGGAGCTGCCTTCCTCACCCAAGGCTGTTCCATCCAAGTCAGAGAACATGCAGACTTGGACTGCAGACGGGTCACCATTTATTCATTCTTATTCACCAACAAATATTTGTTCAGTATCTTCTACGCTCCAGCCATTGCACGAAGCACTAGGATACATGAGAGAAGGAAAATCATGGGTGCCGTCCTCACAGTGCTTCCAGCATAGTCCAGGAGCAGAATTGAGCAGACAGCAGTACCATAGAGTAAGATAGCTGGTAAGGCAGAGGAAGGACAGGGTGCTGCTGGGACCACATGGTCACTTCAGCTGTTCCAGTATCCCCGGCCCAGTTGTTTCTTTTCTTGGGATTGTCTTGGGGCCTCAGGGAACATATACACAGTGCGTAGAATAGTGTGTGGTACTTAGGAAGTGCTCAATAAATGTTAGCTACATATTCTGTATAATGTAATCTAATCTTATCAAAGAATTTTAGTGACAAAGTTCTGTGCAGCTGTTTTGAATTCTTTTCCATGTCCTGAGGTTCAAAACAGATACAATTGACTTTTCACATAGAAATGAATGTTTTTTATACTTATTAAAATAGTTTCACAGTTAGCTGGTAAAAATTTACACATAATTACTTTGATCATACTTAAGGAATAATTAGCCCTGCAAATGGGAGTTATCATTATCTTAATCATCATTATTATCCTAATCTAAAGCATTTATTAAAAATTGGATTTTGGGGGCGCCTGGATGGCTCTGTCAGTTAAGTGTCCGACTCTTGATTTCAGCTCAGGTCATGATCTCAGGGTCGTGAGCTCGAGCGTCAAGTCAGGCTCTGTGCTCAGTGCAGGGTCTGCTGGAGATTCTCTCTCTCCCTCTCCCCCTCCCCCTCAACTGTGTGCACATGCCCTCGCACTCTCTTTCTCTCTCTCAAATAAATCTTTAAAAAAATTAGATTTTGCCTTTTAATTAAAGCTAATGCCTCTTCAAAGCAAGTTTATGGACCTGCCCTCAGGGTATTTACCATCTAATATCAGTTGAGAGGCGGCATTAAATCTATTATTTCTTCACAAGTTCCCATTTCTCAGTGTGCTCTTATGTGTATACTTTGTTGTAAATGTTCTTATTTTTTTGTGGTTATATAGCCTGCCTCTTCTAGCAGATTCAGAGGCTTCATATCAGAAACAGTATATCCCAGAAACTAAATGATAGTTATATTTGCTCCTAATTATGCCTCCAGAAAAGTACAGAAACTCTCAGATTTCCTTCACTCAGATTCCCCACCTATTGGCATTTTACTGCATTTGTTCCATCACTTTCTCTTCTGTATTTATATACCCATTATCATCCATCCTTTTCTGAACCTTGAAAGCAAGCTGTACTTGCTGTCCTGTCACCCCTAAATACTCAAGTTCATGTTACAGACATTCCCCTCTGTCACTTGCCCTGGAAGCGATGACTTCCTTTGACCTCCCAGTCAGGAAGCCAGCACTCACACAACACTGCCGCCTTCTCTACAGGCCCCATTCAGATTTCACTAGCTGCCCAAACACTCTTTTCGTTCCACTCTGGAATGGCAAACACTTACTAAGTATTTCTGTGCTCCAGGTATTGTGCTAAGCACCAGGATACTCAGGGAAAGGAGAAACGTGTTGCCATGGTATTCTTGCCACACTCATGTTCCATTTAGTTGTCAGTCTCTTAAGACGTCAGTCTGGGAGAGCTTGTTAGTCTTGCTCTGTCTCTAATGTCCTTGACAGTTTTGAAGAGTACAGGCCTTAATTTCTGTAGGGTGACCCTCAACCCACATCCATCCAGTGTTCCCCCATAACCGATTGGAGTCATGTAGAATACTACAGAAACGTTCCCATGCTCTTCTCAGGGCATCACATGAGGTGGCAGTGCCGTGACTACCCATCCTACCCCAGTGATGTTGACCCCAATCACCTGCTCCTGTTGGTGTCTGCCAGCTTTTCCCACCTTCAAGTCACCATCTTCCCCTTTCGACTGATTAGTATTTTGCGGGAATGACTCCCACCTGTGTCAGCCACCTGTGTGGTGATCCAGATGATGGATACCAGATGATGATCCTCTACTTCTGTTACCTCTTTTACATATATTAGGTGGCTTCCTACTGTAAGCAATAGCTTTCCTTTTCTCTCATTTATTTCATTTGTACCAGTTTGGACTCATTAGCTCCTATGCAATTCAGTGGATTGTAATCTGTTATTTACTTTGATGCTAAAATTGCCTGTGGTTTGGCCAGTCGGAACCCTTTGTCCTTGTCCTTTTGTCTCCCTCATTCATTGAGCATCCCCCTACTTTGTGACCAAAAAAAAAAAGATTTCCAGACTTATCTTGAACTTCCCCAGTCCCAGCCCTGGAAATCAGCCATTTTGCCAAGGAGCTCTGGTTCCTTTTAGTGGGAGATGGTATTTAGGAACCAAGATCTGGGTAGCTGGGGTGCTTCATGCTACTGGGGTGTTAATGCTTCTAGGTCCTCTCAGTGGAGAAAGCTAGGAGATACACACACACACACACACACACACACACTCTCTCTCTCTCTCAAATACTATACATATGTAGATACTCAGACACATGTACATCTAAAAGTATATAGCTCTGTGTGCGTGTCTGTATGTGTGTTTAATTATGAGTTCATACGGATTCCTCCAATTATAATTCAGCACCTTAGTGTTCTTTCTGGCATCCTCCTTCCATGTTTGTGAATACCTCTCCAACAGTAAGAAGCCCATTTTTTTTTTTAGCATATTGATTCCTTTGCTCAGTTTACTCACTCACTCCATGTAACTGATTTCCCAACTGGTCATCTTTTCTACCATCACCTCTTGTCTCTCCCTCACCTCCCTATCCCTGGTTGCCCAGCCTCTGGTTTATCTGTCTGCAGCCCCCCAGCCTTCCTTCTTCTGTCCATTCCCTTGGACTCCAGGCCCACTGGTCTTCATGTCCACATGGCTCCCTACCCCTCACCACCTTGAGCTTTCAGCCCCCATGCTGACTCCTCTGTGAGGGG